>NW_005366834.1:2070112-2186948 GCF_000412655.1 Myotis brandtii
AATAAAAGTATAATATGCTAATTAGACCAGACAGCTGAAAGACCTTTCAGACATCATTCTGGACATCCTTCCAAATGAAGCCGTGGTGGTGGGGGCCGAGGTACAGGCAGTTAGGGGTGATCAGGCAAGCAGGCGAGTGGTTAGGGGTGATCAGGCAGGCAGGGGAGCAGTTAGGGGTAATCAGACAGGCAGGCAAATGGTTAGGGGAGATCAGGCAGGCAAGCAGCAGTTAGGGGCGATCAGACAGGCAGGCAGAGGCTGGCCAAGTTCTTGCAGTCCCTCCACCTGGCCAGGAAGGCCCTAATTGAGCCCAATCGGGACTGGGCAAGATGGCCCTGATTGGCCAGGAGGGACCCCACCGATGTATGAATTCATGCACTGGTCCTATATATACTGGTATGTACACTGAGTGGCCAGATAATTATGACCAGCCAGATTATTATGACCACCCCATCAGTACAATGGAATGAGTGAGTTATGCAAATAATAATAATAATAATAATAATAAAACCTTGAGAGTATTTGCTTAGGAAGTTTTCAATATTCAGTATTTTTGGAAGTGTCAATGAAGTACTGATGGGGTGGTCATAATAATCTGGCAGTCATAATAACCTGGCCACTCAGTGTATATACACACATATAATATTTTTAAAATTCTAGATTACCACAATGCTTACAAAACAAAAATTTGACAAAAATGAACATTATTCTTGATAAAAAGGCTAATAAACTAGGAAAATTTCCTCAATTTTATCTACATGAAACCAACAATTAACATCGTACTTATTGGTCAAATACTAAACTTTTTCATCCTAAGGTAAGAAACAAAGCAAGGTATCCACTACAAGTGGTTCTATTCATTGCTGTGCTAGAGGTCTAAGAGCATTTCCATAAGGCAAAAAGAAGAAATCAGAGCCAGAACAATTAGAAAAATGTATGACTTATCTTTTGATAGATGATATGATTGTTTGCTAACAAAGTCCTTTGGAATCTTCAAAAACGAATAACAAGTGAATTAATAAGTGAATTTAGCAAACTTTCAGGGTACAAGGTCAGTATACAAAAACAATTACATTTTAGATACTGGAAACAAATATTAGAAATTATTTCCAGATAGAAATTATTCTAAAAATAAATTTTAAATTAAAAAATATAAAATATTTAACAATGCATTAAGTAAAAGACATGCAAAAACATTAGTAGGGCACTAAATTATTTAGGAGTGATATTTAAGAAAACATAAATAAATGGACAAATGGAATGTGTTAATGCATTAGAAAATGCAGTGTTGTTTAAATGTCAAGTCTCAAAAAATGTATCAATAGATTAGATTTCATGCATTCACAATAAAAATCCAAAATTATTTTACTTAAATAGACAAGTTAATTATAATATTTATATAAAAATTAAAGGATCTACAATAGCTAAATCATATTGAAATGATGAATAAATTTGATGCTAAAAATTACTGTAAACCACCCTAACCGGTTTGGCTCAGTGGATGGAGCATTGGCCTGCGGACTGAAAGGTCCCAGGTTCGATTCCGGTAAAGGGCATGTACCTTGGTTGTGGGCACATCCCCAGTTTGGGGTGTGCAGGAGGCAGCTGATCGATGTTTCTCTCTCATCGATGTTTCTAACTCTCTATCCCTCTCCCTTCCTCTCTGTAAAAATAAATAAAGTATGTATTTAAAAAAAATTACTGTAAACCTACACTAACCACTAGAGCAGGGGTCCTCAAACTACGGCCCGCGGGCCACATGCAAATACAAATATTGTATTTGTTCCCATTTTGTTTTTTTACTTCAAAATAAGATATGTGCAGTATGCATAGGAATTTGTTCATAGTTTTTTTTTAAACTATAGTCCGGCCCTCCAACGGTCTGAGGGACAGTGAACTGGCCCCCTGTTTAAAAAGTTTGAGGACCCCTGCACTAGAGTATGGTTTGTATAAAGAATATCAAATAGATCAATGAAACAGAAAAGAAAAAACTAGTAAATAATCCTACCTTTATTTTAAACAAAGATGACAAAACAATTCAGTAGTCTTTGGACGAGAGAGAGAAAAAAATAAATCTCAAACCCTACCATATTTCAGACTCTAAAATTAAAGATGAATCGTATGCCTAAACCTAAACACTAAAACTATAAAACTTCTAGAAAAACTCATTAAAGAATATTTCCATGGTAAAAAGGATTTTAAATGAAATACCTGAATCATTAACTATAAAGAAAATCTGCAAAATCAACTTCATTATTATTAAAATGTCTGATCATCAAAAGACAACATTAATAAAATGAAGCCATGAAGTTAGGGAAAATACATCTACTGTATCTGAGCAAGGGCTATTATATAAAATTTATAATTAACTCTTAGAAATGTGCAATTAAAAATAAAATTTAAATATCCCAATTAGGCCAAATTAACCAACGCTTCACAAAAAGAGATAAAAGAATGTCAATAAGAAAATTAAAAGAAATGCAACATCAATAATCATGAAGGAAATTAAAGCACAGCGAGATATCACTATACACTAGGATAGTAAAATAAAAGATACTGGCCAGATAAGTCTGAAATTTTTGAGAAAAAATGAAGCTTCCTGTCTATCTATATATATAAAAAGCTAATATGCAATGTCCCCTTGGGAGTTCGACCAAAAGACAGGGAGTTTGATCGCTAGCTATGATGTGCACTGAACACCAGGGGGAGGCATGGAATGAAGGGAGGCCCCGGCCAGCAACCTGGAAGGCTCCGATCAGCCCTGATCGCCAGTCAGGCCTAGGGACCCTACCTGTACATGAATTTCATGCACCAGGCCTCTAGTAGGAATATAAAATGGTTGAAACACTGTAGAAGAGTCAAGCAGTATATTTTTTTTCTAAATAAATTTAAGGATGAACCTATTCCATGATCCAGTATTCCCATACCGAGGTATTTAGGCCAGAATAAAAACAAATCAACAGTAAAACTTCTACAAAAGTGATTGTGGTAGATATATTCCTACAACCAAAAATGGGAAGCAATGTTATTTACTGGCAAAATAAAAATTGAAAAAAAAATATACTGGGTAAAAATGGCAAAAAAAACACCCCAAAAACCTAACAATAATTGTCTATTACTGTTTTATTCAAAATAGAAAAACTTGTAAAATAAGTCAAATGTCTACTAATAGTTTCTTACATAAAAATATTATTTTTATACATAATGGAATACCATCAGCAATTAAATACACCACATTATAGGGCATACAATTATGTTAAGTAAAAAGAGTCAAATGTAAGAGTACATATTTTATTATTGCATTTCTTTGGAGATGAAGAAGAGATAAAAATCATACCTTGTCAGCTCAGCTGGCATGGCTCAGTGGTTAGGCATGGACCTATGAACTAGCAGGTCACAGTTTGATTCCCAGTCAGGGCACATGCGTGAGTTTTGGGTTCAATCCCTAGGAGGCAGCCAATCGATGATTCTCTCTCATCATTGATGTTTCTATATCTCTCCCTCTCTGAAATCAATAAAAATATATATTTTAAAAATCATACAATATTGTAAAATAAAAAATTAGACTTGAGATTACTTATGATGGAAGGAATTAACTGTAAATTCATGTAAAGGAATATCTATCAGGGTTGACAGAAATCTAAATCTTAATTGGGTCTTTATTACATTTACTTAAACTCATTGAATTGCACACTTAACATGTGAACTTTAATAATATATGTAAATATTAATTAAAACTAAAGATTCACAGTTATTTGTTCCCATTTAGAAAAATACTGGAAAAGAATACTAGTAACTACATACTTGTCAAAATATATTATCTTTGTCAATAAATAAAAATCAATTTAAATTGAATACTATTTATATATTTGCAAACTCAAAATTTTATAATTCAAAGACCTCTATTAAAATTCATAAGAATTTAAGTAATGAGCCCTGGCCAGTGTGGCTCAGTTGGTTGAGCATCCTCTGATATACCAGGAGGTCGCAGGTTCCATTCCCATGGTTGCTGGCTTGATGTCCAATAGGGCAGGCGGTGCAGGAGGCAGCCAAATGATGTTTTCTCTCTCATAGATGTTTCTCTCTCCTTTTACCTGCCTCTGTCTCTAACATCAATAAAAACATTTAAAAACATTTTTATTCCATTTATGTTTTATAATTTCACTAATTAATTTTAAACCTTATCTTAAAATATTTGGGTTTGTTTACAGTCATACTCATTGTACAATTTTTGTTGATATTTCCAGGTTTTTTATTTTTATTTTTCAATTACAGTTAGCACTCAATATTATTTGGTATTGGTATCAGCATAGTGGTTAGATAATTATGTAATTTACAAAGTGATCCCCCCGATATTTCAGGTATCCACCTAACACTATACATAGCTATTACAATATTTTTTACTATATTCTATGTGCTTTACTTTACGTGCCATGACCATTCTGTAACTATCAATTAGTACCTCTAATCTAATGTTTCATAATATTACCATAATGTAACCAGAATGATACTATTTCACTGGAATTTATTGAGACCTGATATATGATCTCTTTCACATACAATTTCACAAAAATTAATATTAAATCTGAAAGAGTTGCTTCTCTCTGTGTAAAATTCTTTCTTGTGAAATTTAAACTCAATCACTCATGCATTAAAAAATAATAAATTTCACCCCAGCTGGGTGGCTCAGTCTGTTGCAGCGTCAACATGTACACCAAAAAGGTTGTGGGTTCAATCCCTGGTCAAGGCATATAGGGGAGGCAACAAATCAATATTTCTCTCTAACATTGATCTCTCTCTCTCTTTCTCTCTCTACCTCTCTCTCTAAAATAAATAAACATATTCCTGGGTAAGGATTTTAAAAATCTATAAATTGTATTGGATTTTGAGAGAGTTATAGTAAATCAACACAAATGATGCTACTACCATTGGAATTCTTTCATTACACAGTGGTCTATGGTAATTGTCCTTCCTTCTATTTTTAAAATTTATATATCATAGTTTTTAGTTAAATTTATTGTATACAAAGTAAAATCCAGTCTGGGAATCTGTCCTTTATTAATGAATATATATTTACTCTATGTACATTAATATTAACCATAGTTACTGTTATAGTGGAACTTATTTCTTCCAATAAGTTATTCTCTCCTGTACATTTTTCCCCTCTTCTCTTGCCTTTAATGGAAAAGTTCAAAGATTTTTTTTCTGCTTATTTTAAACTAGAGGCCTGGTGCATAAAATTTGTACACGGGATGGTGTCCCTCACCCCGGCCTGCATCCTCTCCAATCTGGGACCCCTCGGGGGATGTCTGACCTCCGGTTTAGGCCCGATCCCGTAAATTCACTTAGATTTATTCCCTGGAAAGATAAGTAATTTTAAAATAAGACTTTTTAGAATCAAATGTTCATGAAATCACATTAAGTATTACCAGAGAGTATTATCCTACATTGATAAAATAATATCTATTTTGGTAGGAATTAAGGATCACTTTTTTAAAAATTTTATTTTCAATTACAGCTTAATCTAATATTATTTGTATTAGTTTCGGGTGTACAGCATAGTGTTTAGATAATTGTATACTTTATAAAGTGTTCCCCCTGATATTTCAGGTACCCACCTGACATCATACATAGTTATTACAATATTATTGACTGTATTCCCTATACTTTTATGACTATTTTGTGACTGCCGATTTGTACTTCTTAACCCCTTCACCTTTTACACCCAGTGCCTGAACCCCTCACCCCTCTGGCAACCATTGGTCTTTTCTCTGTACTTATTTTCTTTGTTTAAGAATAATTATTATGTTCAGGATTTTAATAGTTTTCTTATGGAAATAGTTGCCCAAACTATTGAAAAATGTAAGTGTTGCCTAAGTCTGAGATAGATTTTTGAATCCTATAGATATCATCGCGTACTTAATATAGGAAACCATTTTAACTTTATACTAGGACAGTCAAAGATTAGTAAACAAACTGTTAATATTATGCTTGACTCTGGGAATTTGTGACTCTAAGTCTATGCCTAGGTCTTCTATTAAAAATAAAAGTTTTAGCCCTGGCTGGTTTGGCTCACTGGCTAGAGCATCGGCCTGGGGATTGAAGGATCGTCCCAGGTTCGATTTTGGTCAAGGGAACATGTCAGGGTTGTGGGCTCGATCTCCGGTGGCAGGCGTGCAGGAGGCAGCCAATTAATGATTCTCTCTCATCAGTGATGTTCTATCTCTCTTTCCCTCTCCCTTTCTCTCTGAAATAAATAAAAATATATTTTAAGAAAAGTTTTTATGCAGGCTATCCCATAATAATAAAAGTATATCTGGAAATTAACTCATGTAAAAAAAAATGTGCTTGAATATGAATTTTACTAATAATTGTCGTGATTAATTTGATAAATTAATTCTCTTCCTGAATATAAAAAAATTACCTCATATTTATTATAGCCTGAGAATTTCTCAACTGTTTGTTGGTAGATCATAAATATGCTTGTTTTAGTTGGTAGGGAGAGAATCTTCAGATTTAACTTACAGAAAGCAACATTTTCTATACTTTCTTTTTGAAGTGTGCAAAGTAGAGCTCTTCAGTTTCGATGAGCACTCATGATTTCATCACAGTTTTCCCAGGAATCCCATACAACATTAGTAACCTTGTATCTATATAATCACTATTTTGACCTAAAAAAAGGTTCTGTCTTATTTTCTTCTTACATTTGCTTTACAGAAATGAGCAAAAAGTTAACTGTAACTGCTATCCCACTCATTCACACCTGATATTTAAAATTCATAAAATTTTCTTCTCAATTATTGATTCATGTTAAATTTTGCTGTTGTTTTAATTTTTCAGTAGAGTGATGGATATGTTGTTTATACATTTCTGTTACCTTCAAATTACATCTTGAGCATTATACTAGTAAATAGATAAGAAAAGCATGCAAATTTAAAGTTGTTTGTCATTAATATTGCTTTTGAATTATTGTATTGTGTTTTAATTCTTATAATTCTCAAGAGGGAATTAATTATTTAAATTTAAAGTTCTACTTCTTATATTTTCATTCCTTATTCCTTTATTTATTTATTTATTTATTTATTTGCACTGAAGGAATGCAAAGCATGAAATTACTTATTTTCAAACTTAATTTCCTTCTCATTTGGTTTTCTCCAATCTTAATCCCATCGAATCGATGTTTTTCTTTGAAGCCTTGAGTGCTCTGACAATTTATTGCTTATGTACATGCTTTTTAAACTTTGTGTTAGGCAAATGCGGACTAAATGTTAGAATCTTATAGAATGGTTTTATATTGTGCCTAGAGTTTATTAACTTTGACTAGTTTACAATTCATTCAATAGTTTTAATTTGTTTCTTCATTTGACCTAAAGCTGTTTGTTTTCTTACTCATTTGTTTAATTCTCTAGGTCTTTATTTCTTCATTGTGCCTCTTCCTTTGTTTATCATTGGCCTTTTCATGATTTAGCAACTCACAACATTCATAAAAAACGTATAGTTGTTCTCAGAACATCTAATGTTGGAGAGATTCATTATGTTGACATTTTATAGTCTTTCCAATTATACTTTCTTCACTGGTTGTCCTCAAGTATCCTATTTATCTTTGTAAGTACTTTTTCCTTTTAACTTTCCAAAAGCTTTTTATCAGGAACTCATCTTTAGGCTTTATTAAAATCAGGCGTGTACAATATCTCCCATTTCAAAGTGTGTAATAATATTTTCTGTCATTGCTTATATCACTTAGCAAAACTGAGAAAAGGAAATGGCTTTTTAAATATCACATTACAAATAAACTTGAGTACTTTAGTTTTAAAATATCTATCTCTGGCTAGGTATTTCTCTAATGAGTTAAAGTTTCACAATACCACACATTTATTCTGTTACTTTCTTCCTCACTCAAGTGATTACTTCAGTAAAGACAGGAGTAATATTTATATAACATGTTAAGGCAGACTGATGCTTGTTAGCATCACCAAAGGGGCTCAATAAAAGTTCTCTCTTCCCTGTTGAGAAAAATAGAACAAAGGAGTCAAAAATCAAGTAAACACTAAGCATTAATAAATAATAATTGCCAAATTGGTGTTCATTACGTATATGTGGGCACATTCATTTCATAATATGCACCTCTAGAATCAGACACCCTTACGTACACAGTAAAAAGTTTTGATGAAAGAGCAATGGGAAATGCTTTCACATAAATCAAATCATTCTGAATGCTTTTTCTCCATATGAAAAGGAATGAGCAGTGATCTGCAATTAGCCAGGCATACTCGAATGTGTCAACCACTAACTCATCACTTTTCTATGTTAGAAGTGAATAAATTGAGAAGACAGATATTTAGAAAACAACATTCCTCCTCATGGAAACCCAGAGGAAAGAAAAGGTATTCTTCAATAATTTTTGCCCACTTTTCATTTCCTTAAACCATCAGCCTTTGGGATTAAGCCTGTGGTTGAGTGGAGGAATGACTAACCTGCTTAGTGATGAAGATGGCAATTAGGAGGGCAAGTCTGAAGCACCATTTGTGAGATCATTTCTCCTCTACTATGACCTGGCACTTCTGTGCACCTTCCTGGGACAATGTGAGGTACCCTGGATTTTTACCCCTAAAAGTCTGTGAACTATAAGATGAGTACAGTGATCACATTAACTCCAAAGCCACTGTTTTGCCAAGGCTGAAAATTCACTTACTAATCTACTCAAATTGTGTCCAGCTACATTTTCCACAGAAGTTCAAGATTCTTCAAAATAGAAATATTATGGTCATCCAAAGCCCAGAAGGGTAAAGCTAACTGAGTGGCAAAAAAATGCCAGTAACTAGGAATGTTTTTTTAAAGGAATAGTCTGCCCTAATTTGCATACCATGGTGTGAAATCAAGTTCTAAATGTTAACTCCTCTTTAAAGTGAAATCACAAAACAGAGGGGAAAAGTTCAAAAATCTATTTCTCTTATCTAATGGTGAGATTAATAGTCCAAAGAAATGAAAAACCATAATCTGTCTTTCCCACCTTCGCATTTTGCTCCTTCTAAGGTCTAAGAGTTCTCTGTCAAGGCAGATCTGGCTTCTTCGGCACCCACACACAGGGCTAACTCACACAGAAATTCGCATATTTCCTTCAGGGCCTCAGGTTTTATTTCCAGGTCTATCTCTAATATACTTCTCTTTCAAACTATGCAAAGAATTAGGAGGTCATAGAGCATTACTACTCTGGCCTTATACCCTCTACAGCTAGTAATCCCCAGGCACACAGGACCCAATGCACTTATCACAGGTACAATCATGTTGCCAGCAGCTGGTACTTAATATTGCCCATGGCTTTAGGATGAAATCACCTAAACTTGGGGCATGAGGGTTTTGGCTCCTCAAATTAACAGTCAGTATATATACTGTCCTTAATTTGTATTCTGTGTATTTTAAATTCATTTGGAAGAAAAACTTGCACAAAGTTAATATTTATATGATACATGTACACTACCTCTAGGGGTTGTTCCATTATGCTTAATCTTATAATTTTCATTTCCCTTTGAACCCTATTTCTAACATGACAGGACTGGATTGATTGTGAATTTTATAAAGTGACATAGCATCGCTCTTTTTTTTTTTTTTTTTTTTTTTTTTTTTTTTTTGTAGCTGTTCTATTATTCCTACATGGCAGTGGGATTTCTTAGGGCTAAGAAACCTGCCTCTTAGGAAAGGTTTCTTTGTCATTTATACCCAAGCATTCAGGAGTCACATTTAGATCATATGCTGAGAGGTGGTATTCAGCATATGCAGAAGCTGCCATCAAACTGTAGGTCAGGTAGGGCCTGCATTTTTCTGCTTGGAGGGTCCCTGAATGGAGGACGCAATTCATGTCTGGTGATCTAAATTTCTTAGCCAGCCTCGCACAGTTTACAGCTGGAACCTCCGCAGCACACACGATCACAGCAGAACTCTGCAGATGGTAACTGAGAAGCAGTTCACAGTGCTCAGCCTCCAGACCCTACACCCAAAGCGCATAAAGCCCTGTGCCCCTTAGAATCAAGTGTCTGCCTCTGACGTGCATGCTTGACAGAAGTTGTGCTATTTTGATAAGCTGCAGGAGCCTGTGTTCAGAGGCTAGTCACACCTACGAAGAACTCTCCAGACCCATAACTTTGCTTGCACATGTCTACTATGCACCGGAAATGGGTAAGGAATTTGGGATCAAATTCCTTAATTAGCTTGATGACTATAGTCTTGGTGACTTGCTAGCATCTGGTAAGGTCATTTGTATTCCTTGTGACTCCGATGTGCTCTCCTGTAGTCCTTGCTGAAATACAAGTTCATCATGTCTCAGCTTAGGTGCCTGACTTCTGCAGAATGGGTCTCTTTTTCGGTAGACAGAGCCACGATAAACTATAGTCTTCTCTAAAGTCAATGTAGCTTGTGAACAGCTTAAAGCTTCATGCATAGCCCACAGACACTAAACACTAAACCAAAATTAATTAAATTGTACACATACATAGGTGGCTTTTATTGTATGTAAATAGAACTTCATAATTTTAAAAACTGATGTAGCAAAACAAACAAGAAACAATCTGCACGGATAATGTTCTTATGGTATCTAAGGGTTTTATGCACATTTTAAAGAATTCATGGAACTCTAAACTTTTTTTAAAAAAGTTAAAATTTACTGAATGTCAGTTAAACTTCAAAACTTAAAAAGCAAACAAACAAACAAAAAAACAAACAAAAAAACAGTGAACCCATGCCTGTCTGGAATTGCTCAGTGGTTAAGCATTGAACTATGAATAGGGAGGTCATGGTTTGATTCCCGGTTAGGGCATATGCCTGGGTTGTGGGCCCGATCCCCAGTGTGGGCATGAAGGAGGAAGCCTATTAGTGATTCTCTCTCATCATTGGTATTTCTGTCTCTCTCTCCCTCTTCTTTCCTCTCTGAAATAAAATATATATATGTATATATGTTATTTAAAAAAAAGAGTGAACCCTTAAAAAGTTCTATTAGCTACTGGGTTAAAAAACAAATGCCAACAAAAAAAAAGTACTAAAATCTAGGCTCGCACAAACAGTTTACAGCTGGAACCTCAGCAGCACACATGATCACAGCAGAACTCTACAGATGGCAAGTTGAAACAACAAAAATCTCCCCATGGGAAATTTTTGGTCTCCAATATTTCACTGTTGTGTTTTGTTTATCAATTTTCCCAGCACTAGTTCAAAAAGTCTGGAGTAACAGAGAAAGAATGAATTAGCAGGGCCCTATTTACTGTACAAGGTTTGAACAATTCAAGGAATGGTAGAGGAGTGGCTGATAAGAAACTTTACTGATATGAAGAACAAAGAAGATGGTCCAGTTTGGAGGACATGGCTTTGAATGGGCCAGCAAGTAAGTTTTAAACCAACAAGTGATATTTTCACTGAGGTTCTATTTATATCCAAATTATCTTTGTATTGAATATATGGAAATATGTTTATTTTATGATTTACTCTTGATAGCTTGATTGAAATGAGATTCCAGGAAAATAATTTTTGACCTCTATGAAGATATTCCATTACCTACGGATATTATTTGCTTATGATGATGTCTCTGCTGTCAGGGTAGTATGCATACATTTTTAAATTGTCTGTCATGTGTCTCTGGCAAGACTTAAGATTTCTTATGTCTGACGTTCTGCAATTTGACTTCAAATTGTCTAAGTGTGCAGTGTGGTGAGATTGTACTGTCAGCCTATTGAAGGCAAAATTGCATTTCCTAGAGCTCTCTTCACTTTGTTGTACCAGATAGGGATTGGTTACAAGATAAATTTCAATCTGATTTGGAAGGCAGTAAAGATACTTTTATTTTTGTTGTATGAAAATTAAGGTAGCGCACCAGGCCCTTTATAGTTGTGGATCCACCAGCTCACCTTTTTGGCGTGGGCAGCACCCAGGTCTCTGTGGCTCCACCTTATATAGGATCTCTCTGTTGGCTTGGGTCAAATACATATGAATGTGCAATTCCATAGAAAAGGGTGCTACCTTGCTCTGCGAGTCACCCACATAATTCTGATTGGAAGTGCTGTGAGTCATATATGGAATCCAGTTTAGCCTCATAAGTTATAGTTTGTTCAGTTTTTTCTTACTACTTCACAATGGAGTCCAGTTGCTTTTCTTGACTCCTGTCTTGGCCAATCCATCACATTAGGTCCACATCATATACAAAAGCTGAGATTGCATAGATTCCTTTTTAACCAATACCCACATTGTATATATTCTAATACCTACAATAAATTGCTAAATCTATATCATTGCCGTGATTCTCCTTGTCTCAATGAACTGTAATAGATTTCCTGTTTATTCATTCATTCATTTATGTATTCATGTTACTTAGCATTTGATGTTCTTTTCCATTGTGATGGATCAAGTATTTATTCAGTTCTGGGATATTTTTATTCATTATTTTGTTAAATCTTTCTTTCTAAAATATTTCATCTATTTATAGAGTCTTCTCAAACTCCTGTAGTGTAAACTTGCCATTTTTCTCCATGCTTATAAATGTTTTTATACTCTTATTTCTATTTTCCTTGGACAACATTATGATGTAATTGGTCAAAACTCTCTTTCAATAACTAATTTACCTGTTTACTAGTCTCAAATTAAAATTTATACCATATATTGAGTCTATGTCTCTATATCTTTATTTATTTTAAATTATTTAATTATGTTTTTTTCTTCAATTAGGTTTTTTTCTTCTTCTTTTTTTATTTAAAAAAAAATATGTTCTTACCCTAGCCAGTTTGGCACAGTGGATAGAATATCGGCCTGTGGACCAAAGGTTCCCAGGTTCGATTCTGGTGAAGGGCACTTACCTTGGTTACATGCTCCTCCCTGGCCAGGGAACTAGTCAGGGCTTGTGTAGGAGGCAACCAATTGATGATTTTCTCTCACATCAATGTTTCTCTCTTCTGTTTCCCTCTCTCTTTCACTCGCCCTAAAAATCAATGGAAAAATATACTCTTGTGAGGATTATAAATAAATAAATAAATAAATAAATAAATCTGTTCTTGCTCATATCTTTTCTCTTTTTCTTTTTTTGGCTCATAATTTGTACTATTTCAATATTTACAGTGTAACTTCCATGAGTTTGATGACTTCCAGCAGACATTTAAAACTTACTTAGACTGCCATAATGTTTTTCTTTTTATCAAGGGTTAACCTTTTATTTTTGCTTTTATTTTGTCAATACACTCCTTTAGCATGTACTGTTTTCAATTGTGTTGCGATATCACATTCTCTTTCATCTTTACTAGAAATTTGATCTGATTTCTCTATGTTTTTCTATTGAATATTGTATTAAGTCTGACTGTCCTATGGTTTCTTCTTTCAATGAGTTGCCACATATTTTATCTCAACTACCTCCTTATGAATCCTTATGAAATCCATAGCTGAAGGCAGTAATCAGGGGGTTTTTGTGTGTGTTTTTTTAGTTGCATTCTATGTTTTAGGTACACCTTATTCTTTGATATCCAACCATAAACCTGGTTCCACCCATTGACACACATACTAGTCTCTCTGTTAAACTGCAGGAGCTAAATATTTGTCTGCCTCTCCTAAGATTTTTTTTTTGCTACTTATCCACAGATATATTAGTTTTGGATTTTAATTTAGATAAGTCTATTTAAATGTTTCTGTTAATTATTCACTTTTGACGCCAAGTTGGAAAGACCAAGTAATGAAGTTACAATGCCACCACAGGTAAGTTAAAAGCCTCACATACGCTTTCTATCAGAGTTATAAAACTTTTTTCATAAAAGGCTACCTATTAAATATTGTAGGTTTCACATGTCATATGCAGTCTCTGTCATATACCCCCCCAAAAAAAAAGGTTTAAAATGTAAAAATTATTCTTACCTTAGAGAATGTAGCCTACACAATAAAAAGACAATTTTATGCTATTGCTTGGACACATTTAGAACTGTTATGACTGAGATGGTCTGTTAACACAGTAAAAATAGTACATATATTGTGATTTTTTAACTGGAAAAGCCAGAGTTAAATTATGTTTAATTCTAATTTTCCTGATTAATATGCCATCATTTGCTTAATGATCATTTTATATAAGTCAATAATTTTATTTTTTCAGAAAACATTACAGACAAACTAGTCGTCAAAGTAATGTTCAATTTCTGACATATATGGAGATCTGAAACTTGAAAAGGGAAACCAAATGACCAAGTGTTAAGCAAATTCACAATGAAGAGGAATGAGTCTGAGGGGAATCTTATAAAAATTATAAGTATTCTTCAGTTAGTCAAAAACACTTCTAAAGAAAAAGGAGCCTTGGTCAGGGCCTAGTCAAGAGTAAGAAACTTTAGAATAAGTATTTAAGGTTAAGACTTCTTTTGATGTTTCCCTCAAGTAGCATCAAAATCAACATCATCAACAACTCTCTGAATAGAAGAGTATCACTTGAAAAAGGCATTAGCTATACAATATGTAATTTGCCAACTACAATACACAGATAAAAGCTGCTTTGCTGAAATATGTTACCTCTCAGAGCATGCAATGTTAAATAGACTGGAATGGGGAGGTGATGGGAATTTACTTTAGATCTTCCATTAAAGCAAAAATAACTTCAGTTATTTTAATGAGCATATGTTATTTACCTCCTGGAGTGTTGTTAAATAAAAAAATTAAGAAACTCTATTAGAGAAGATGGAAAATATCCTAAACAATTTATAAAAGTACACATGCAAATATTATATAAGCATTAGAAAATATTTAGTCATGATATAAGTTTAAATATTTTTAATTTCCCAAATATATCTTGTAAATGTTCATCAAATTTACAATAGTTGTCTATACTTTGTAATCATCAATACAAAATGTACACAATACATGAATAATAGCCATTAAAAAGTCACATATAATAGCTAAAAGCAAATGAAAGCAAATAAAATCTTACTAACCTAAATGTTAGTGATATTTAATAATCCCTTATCTTGAAGAAATAAAATGCTGTCACCTTTTAAAGCCATAGGTTTAAAATCTCTACTACATGAATATTTCACATGTGACCTAACATCTAAAGAAATATCATTGTGTAGAGAAAATTATGAGTTGTATCTTAGTGTTTGTCTATAAAATATTGAATTTTTAGCATGTCACAAAATTTATAGAATTGTTTTTAAATTGAACGCTGTCATATTTAACTGGTTTTTAAAATATTAGTTAATGCATTCTACTGAAAGTTAGCTATATTTCTTTAAAAATAAATAATGAAACTATGCAAATTATAACCACAAAATATAGTCTAGAAAACAGAATAAATTAATAACACTTGACTTCTAAATCTGCCCTTAAGATATGTCTATTTATCATTTTGATTAATGGTAATTATTTTCAAGTAAATAAAGTATATTTTTATTGGTCAAAATTATGTTCTCTCTAATAATTTGTGCTCTTAGTTTTTATTTCACAAATACATTTTCTGTAAATGTAGCATTTGTATGTACTTATGCTATTACATGTGATAAAATTAAGTAATTTCCAGATACTATTCTTAACGCTCCACATAACTTTGACTAGATGAATACTACAATGCATATCCTCAAATATAGATTTCTTTTTAAGTTAAAACATCACATCATAAATGTTACTTTTTGATCACTTGTTATTTACAGAACACTTACTGTAGTCCACATTGTGAACACATACAAATAAAGTAAAGCATTATTCATTCTTGATGAAAATATAATAAAAATGGACAGGAAGCAACTATAGATAAATATATACATACTAGAGGCCCAGTGCACAAATTCATGCACGGGTGGGGTCCAGCCGGCCCGGCCCCAATCGGCGGATGGGGGCTGGGCCTGTCGGGAGGAGGAGATGGCGGGAGGTTGGCCGGCTGGCCTGCCCTGATTGGGGCCCCATCAGGGCTCTGCAGGCTCGGGGGAGGAACTGCGGGTAATTGGCTGGCAGGCCCCACCCCAATTATGGTGGAGGGGGCAATTGGGGGTGAGGCCAGCCATGGGGAGGGACTGTGGGCCAGCCTGCCCCACCCACAAGTGGGGTGAGGGGGGCCGATCAGGGGTCAGTGACCAGGGCAGGGGCCATGGGAGGTTGGCTGGCTAGCACCACCCCTGATTGGTGTGGGGGGGCCTACTGGGGGCAGAGCTGGCTGGGGGTTGGGGCCACAGGTCAATCAGGGTGGAGGGTCCCATCAGGGGTGGGGCCAGCCGAGGGGAGAGGCCACAGGCGGTTGACTGGGGGCCCTGCCCCTGATTAGGGTGGTGGGAGCCCATCTTGGGTGGAGCCAGCTGGGGGTAGGGGTTGGAGGAGGTTGGCCAACTGGCCCCGCCCCCTATTGAGGTGGGGGGGGCGGTCAGGGGTGGGGCCAGCCGGGGGAAGGGACTGCTGGCCAATTGGGATGGGGTGGCCCATCGGAGGTGGGGCTGGCCAGGGGAGGGGCCGTGGGAGGTTGGCTGGCCGGCCCCACCCCTGATCCAGCCGGTTTGCTGGCTGCAGTGGGCATCATAGCAACTGGTTGTTCTGGCCGTTACAGTGTTCTGGTCACTGGCTTTTTATATATATAGATGTAGCAAATAGACATTTAAAAGGTGATAGGTAGTGAACAGTCCATAAAAGATTAATAAAGAGTTAAAGTATGGGTTTATTCAAATATTCAAATATTTCATGTATACATTCAATAATATTGTTTTAGTTATTTTATATCCAAGGAATATTTGAAGATAGAAAACTAGAGATGGCAGATTTTGCTCCTAATAAATGTAAGGTCTAGTAAGATCTGCTAAACATATAAACATAATACTTTTAAATTATATGTGGAAAAATAATTTAATAAAAATTGGGATGCAAGAAAGTGTGTGTGTGTGTGTGTGATCATAAAATGTAATAACGGTACATAGTCTGGCTGCATATAGACCAGTGGAATAGATTAAATTTCTGAGACACCCAAGCTATAGAGTGAATATCCATTGACTCTTTTCCTTCATTGGGTGGATAGTAGGCCAAAGAGTGGGGGCACATCAACAGACTTGAGAGAAATCTACCCAAGGCACTTCAGGGTTTTAGCTACCCAAGACTGAGAAAAATAGACGGTTGAGAGGTGTCCTCCAAAGTATTTCAGGCTTTCAGTTCTCTTAACGCAGGAGGTAGGGAAAAGAAGTATAGAGAAATTCTCTGAGACATTCCAGGTACTCACAGAATGAGAAAACACGTGACAAAATCTATGGTTGATGTACAGGGTGTTGAGATATTTTCTGATCATTAGAGAGCTGGTGACTTGAAGGTAGGGGAAAATGAGCTCCCTGTCTCCCTAAGATATATCAGTGGGTGGCAATGAGAGGAGCACATCATTACACATGTATATTTTCAGTATAAATGGATAACTTGAATCTTTCTTTCCTCTTTTTTAGTCCCTATTCTTTTCTTTTCTTTTCTTTTCTTTTCTTTTCTTTTCTTTTCTTTTCTTTTCTTTTCTTTTCTTTTCTTTTCTTTTCTTTTCTTTTCTTTTCTTTTCTTTTCTTTTCTTTTCTTTTCTTTTCTTTTCTTTTCTTTTCTTTTCTTTTCTTTTCTTTTCTTTTCTTTTCTTTTCTTTTCTTTTCTTTTCTTTTCTTTTCTTTTCTTAACTCTTCTTTTCTTTTCTTTTTTTAATTCCCTTTCTTCTCTTTTTTAGTCCCTTTTCATTTCTTTATTCCCTTCCCTTGTGAAATAATTTGATTCTTAGACTGGAGGTAGAATTAAATCAGGTGTAGAGAAAGGCCACAGCACCTGGAAAAAAATGTGTTTGAGGACCAAGGTAGACCAGAAGAGTGCCCACATGTAAGCAGTTTCCTGGAGTAGGATCTATTCTAGACGTTTAAGAAGAGTGTAGAAGGCAGCTCAGTGAAGGATACATTAGTGTAGGAATCTGCAAAGTACTTTGGAATGAGGAACTTTATTGCCCAGTCCAGGACAAGATAAATAAAATGTAAGAGAGTCAAATTAATTTTTTCCTTAAGGCAATGCATAATCTGTTCTGCTATGCCTGTTTCATGGTTGAAAATACAGCAAGAATTATTAGTAACTGCTTGCATATCATCATGACTAACCAACAAATAACTAGAGAAATACATTGTCCATCACTTCTTGTGCCCAGGACTTGGGACTGATTTGTATTCCATTAATTATTAATATGGATAATTTTGAACATGTTGATGGTCTGAATATGACCATTGTTCTGCAGGTATGTAACAGAAGGTCCTTATTGTAAAAATGTCATGAGAATTTAAGAAGAGAATGCATGATTCCTACAACTCACTTGCCATTTTCCATAAAATATAAATAGGCAAAATATAGGTAAAATATATGAACTTAGGTAAAGGACTTACAGAAGCTATTTGACATGTTTTTGGCAAATTTTATGAAGGTCTATTGTTTTTCAAATTAAAAATATAATTAAAAAATAGTAAGTCACTGGAAAATATAAATGGAATGTAATTTCCTACTCACAAGAGCAATGTAAGAACAAATTTAATAAGAGATTTTCAGGGCCCATATGAAGATAGCTAAAATACTTAACTGGGAGATATAATAGTCTGAAAAAAAAGTAGAAAAAAATATTAAACCACAATAGTAATCACCAAATATTATGAAAATAGAAATGAGATTGCCTTTTGTCCCCCAATTTGGTAACAAAATCACAACATAATATTTACAAATACATGGAGAAATGGGCTCTCATATACTACTTAAGGGATTTTATAAACTGGTTTAATTATGCTTTTGAGTAAACCTGTGATAAGATAAAATGGGATATATCTTTTCCTATGCCCTTCCCATCGCTTTACTCAGAGAAGGTTGAACTAAAGCAGTGGTTCTCAACCTGTGGGTCACGACCCCTTTGGGGGTCAAACGACCCTTTCACAGGGTCGCCTAAGAACATCAGAAAACACACACATATATATATATAATTGCATATTGTTTTTGTGATTAATCACTATGCTTTAATTATGTTCAATTTGTAACAATGAAATTGGAGGTCACCACAACATGAGGAACTGTATTAAAGGGTCGCGGCATTAGGAAGGTTGAGAACCACTGAACTAAAGAGAAACAGTGATGGGAGATTATAGGTAGACAATGAAAGTAGCAAGGGTGTTTCTACTTCTGTACCTAGCTGAAGATGTGTGGCTTCAAATGCCCATTGCACTGTCGAGGCTGTGATTCCAGCTTCTACTCAGCAGCCATCCTCAATTCTTGGATGACAGTAACATAATTTCTTCTGCTGTCTTAAAAAATCCCAAGTGGGATTAGCAGCTTCAAGCTGTTGCTAATTTTTGTCTCACTGAAAGATTTATCTTCCAAACAGATTATTGAAATTAGATTTGTAAATATTTTCTCATTTTTAATGCCCACTATTGAACCATGTGGCATGGGTTTTTACTGATAGGATCTTCACAGATATAAGTACAAATTCTACCTATAGGACTACATCCTAAACACATCATACACTAAACATCTGGGTTCAAGATAATAAATCACATTTCTTTGCAACAGTAAAATATAGGAAGCATTTAAATGTTTACAAGTAGTTCATTAGTTAAACATAGTCCATTCATACTAGGCAACACATGTAGCTACCAAAAATTCTATTTTAAAGTTCTTAAGTTTGGAAAACTTGTTCAGTCCATGAAGTGTAGTAGAAAAAAATAAATTTGTTTCAATTTTATAAAATATTGAAGTGATGAACTGTAATAAACTTTTTTTATCCTGGTGTTCTAATTTCTAAGATTTCAGTTCTCAAATTAAATTTTTGCATTTCCCACATTTTACAAAGAGTATATTTAATTCTATATCATTAAAGTATAACTATTACTTAAAGGAAAAGCTTCAAAGTGATGCTAATGATAGAACATGCATGAAGCTATTTCTATTTTCTCTGCAAATGGCTCTCTTTAGATTCTCTTAAGGAGCTGGATAGTATTCAATAAGGTGGGGTCAACTCTGAAGATATGTCAACATCAAACATATTGTTTTTCATTCCTGATACATGAAATTGTTGCAGTATCTTTTATTATTTGTGGATTTGATATTTACAAATTTGCCTACTCAATAAAATGTCTTTAGAACTCCAAATCAGTATTCATAGTGCTTTCTCCATTATTTGAGGACATGCACAGATCAGTGAAAAAACTGAGTCACCTGATACACATGTTTCTTTCTGAACTTAAATAAGGCAAGGCTCTGCCTTATGTCAGCTTTAGTAGTAAACAAGTGTCCTGTTCATGGTCTACTTAGTGCTACATTTTTATTCTTTTCTCACATTTTGTAGGAAAGTTCATTGTGTAACATGGCCCCCAAGCATAGTGCTAGAGTGCTATCTAGTGTTCCTAAGTGCAAGAAGGCTGTGGTGAGCACTACAAAGGAAGTATGTGTGTTTAGATAAGATTTGTTCAGCCATGAGTTAGTGTTGTTAGCTGTGAGTTCAATGTTAATGAGTTCACAATATATCTACATTAATAAAAGAGAAACATGCAAATTAACCATCATTCCGCCACTCTGCTACACCCAGCAGCCAATCAGAGTGACTATGCAAATTAACCCAAAAAAAGATGGCAGTTAATTTGCATACACAGGCACGGAGCGAATACTGAAGACAACTGAAGATGGTGGCGGCCACAGAGCTGGAGCGAGCAGGAGGCTTGGATTGCTCCCAGTGACGGAGGAAGCTGAGCTTCCCGCCAGCCATGAACTCCGCTCAAGGAGGGGCTGGGGGCCTGGGTCGCCGGGGGTAACCCAGGCTTCCAGCCAGCCCTGGCCTCCGCTTGAGAATCTGGAAAAAAAAAGGAGGGGCTGGGAGCAGCGGGAGCAGAGAAGCCAAGCCTTGCTGCTGCGGCCGGACCAAAGGCCTGGGTCCTGGGTGCCGGAGGCAAACCGGTGCCAGTAGCCAGGGGAAGGAAGGCCTATTGCGCAAATCTTCATGCAACGGGCCACTAGTATTAAATAAGGTATATAAAGTGCCTTCAAACAAACATAAAATAATGTGTTGACTGGTTGATGAAAATGGCATGAACAGTTGCTCACGTAAATCTAATTCTGTATTCCCCTAGGACAGTAGTCAGCAAACTCATTAGTCAACAGAGCCAAATATCAACAGTACAACGATTGAAATTTCTTTTGAGAACCAAATTTTTTAAACTTAAACTATATAGGTAGGTACATTGTTATTAACTTAATTAGGGTACTCCTAAGGCTTATGAAGAGCCACACTCAAGGGGCCAAAGAGCCGCATGTGGCTCACAAGCCGCAGTGTGCTGACCAAGGCCCTAGGAGAATGGTTTAGTATTTGATGGTAATTTATAGATCATAACTACCACCAATAACAACAATCCATTGTTTTGTAGCTATTTTTCTCAATAATTTCTATATAATTTCTAAATAGTTTTATAGCTTGCCTACAACAATTTTAACAAAATTTCAGTTACTTACAATAGTAGTTTCTGAAACACGCTCTTCTATGGTGGCCCCTCAGTAGACACCTTCATGTGGAACCATGAAGAGAGGTCATAGCAGTGTAATCTCTGTACCCATTGCCCCAATTTATCAGCACTTCATCTGTTTTTTGTATTGAGGTTTATACAAGATAGTTTCTGCAATAAAATAGAAAAGGAAAACTATAGGCATTTTACAGTCAATAATGATGACAATGAGGAAGCTCAATTGTCATCATTGTAATATTGTTAGTTATTATTTTAGATATAAAGAACTTAAAAGGGAGGATTTATCCTAACAGAGATATATGCTAAGTAATTATAACTATATAATAGAAAAGGCAAGCCTTTTACTGCATTGAATGTTTAAGTAAAATAACTGATTTCTTCAGAATTAATATATATTTACTATTTTAAGGAAATAATTCAGCCTAGAGCAAGAACACTGGCAGTGGAAACAAAGAGAAAAAGTGATTACTGTACAATGATTTTCATCCAGAAAGGAGGTGCCTGGCAACTGGATAGGAAGGAAGTGATTAAAATGAAGATGTAAAGGGCACTCAGAGATAGCATAGCCTCAAGCCAAAAACATTGATGTGGTGGGGGGTTGTGAGGGGCCTGTGGGGTTCGAGGGGTGGAGTTGGCACTAAAAGTCATAGATAAAAGAGGAGAAATAGAATTGATCTGGCTTGTAAAACATTGTGTATTTTTTTCTTTTGTTAGTTTTGTTTTTTAAATGTGTAATCATTTGCTCAAATGTAAAACCACAGAGATGTTCAGAAGGCAATTGTAAACAGACCTAGACCTGGAGGTAGATGGGGAAGGCAGTGATGAACATATTTTGGGAGATTTCCAGTTTAGAGATACTAACAACCTATGTTGAGCCATATCGGTTGAGTTTTATAACTGGAATAACAGTTCTTTAATTGAATAGGTTTTATTCTTAAAATGTAAAGAAATGTGACTAATGATTAAATATCCACAAAAGTAGCTTATCATATTTGTGCTCCTTTTGAGTGAGATTAAAAAAAAATAAGATACAGTATCAGTATGAGGTCCTTTATGCATGATTCCTCACAGAACCTACTAAATGTTGTTCAAGATGAACACACATCAGTTTCTCTCCTTCAATAAGAGCAAAAATCTGAATATGCCACAAATAAAAAACAAATATTGGGAAGATCTAAATAATAAATCAAAATTTTATTTCAAAATAGATCTTTTTAGGAATTTATTTCCCCTTCCCTCTTCCCCTACTTCTCCTTCCCCCTCCTCCTCCTTCCCTTCTTCTTCCCCTCCCCCTTCTCCTTCTTCTCTTCCTCTTCTTCTCCCCCATTTTATTTTATACATGGAATAATTAACAAACTAATACCTAAGCAAATGCATAGCAAAAACCATTACTTTTATTAAACTTTGGTATAAAATATAAATTAAAAATTATGTATATATATGACTAAACTCTAGTTGCAAAGCAATCAAAATAAAGGATGTAGACTCTGTTTAGTGGGAAGGCAGGCAATAAACCAAATATTGCAGTACAGTGTCAAGCACCATGGAAAATATGCTTAGAATATGTGATAAGATAGAGGAGGCTCATCTAACTGTCAAACATGAGAGATTTGAACAACTAATACCACACATCTGAAAAACATTTGTGGTTATTTGGAAATTAATTAAACTTGACACACTTTGTGCCCTAGATTCCTTAAAATTAAAATTTTTATAATGTGATATAAAATTATATGTATGTGTACATATATGAAATTTATATACATAAATTACTATGTGTATTATATATAATTTAAGTATACACAGAAACATACATATTCTCACATGCATTAAGCTTTGATCTGCATATCACTTTGGCATGAAAAAATCCAATGCTTGACCAATGTATAATAGGTGTTTGGAATTAACACCAACATATCTCTCTCCAATGAAAACAATCTTTCTCCAATGTGACACTGTGTGAGCAGGAACATAATTCTCCAATTCCTATAAAAACAACTGAGATGGAGGATATAATGGCTAGATCAGACTTAAATGGTGAGATTGGAGGAGATCCAGAGGCTATGGCTATTGAATTAAATGTGATGTCATGAGTGAGAAGAACACGTTGGAAAGGATATAATTTAAATTATTGGTCACATTTTTTATTTTAGATTAAATTCTGCAAAGACCTTCCCATCACTCTGCTAATTTATCCCAGTAAAGACAGTCCTGGAATTCACATCATTACTCTAGTTAATCAGGGTTCTATAAAGCAGCCATGTGAGAATTGCCACAAATAAATGCTCCTGGAATTCCTGTGATAAAGACGAAGCTTTTCAGCTGAGCAGATGATGGCTTTATGGAGGAACAGATCTGAATTAGAATGTATAAACTGATAGATGCCTAAAAGCAGTGTCAGGGAGAAAACACAAGAAAGGTGATTTGTTCCTGATATTGTCATTTAAGATACCCTATTTTATATGCTCAAATCCAATTTCCAAATTTATTATTTTCAGCTTTAGCGACTACATAAATAAGATAAAGAAACACTGGGAAGCAAAGCCTTGCTGATCTTTTGCCCTAAAATACCATCTTTGAGAAACTACTTTGGAGAGACTTTGGCATTTCAAATGAAGGACTTATTTGGTAGTACTGCTCTCTTCTCTACATTGTTTCAGGAAAGGGTGGCGTTTAAGGAAATGGAATTTTTATACCCTCCTTATCCCCTTGCCTACTGATGCACTGATATTTTGGCACTCCCGGTAAGATCGCAGAGATTTTCTGCAGTGCGTTTTATTTTTAGAAAACTCCAGTAGCTTTATCTGCTTCTGTCATCTTCCACTCAGGTGACAGACACACACATGCAAAGAGAGAAAGTAGAGAAAACCCTTTTTTTCAGATGTACTTTTAAAGAGTTTTCTCTCCTCTACCAGGCAAACTGAGGCTGTGGTCCCGTCCAAAGTTTCAGGGAGGCACATTCTATGACAAATAAACTTATTTCTGATATGTTTAGAATATATCATTATAACTTTGCTAATATATTTAACTGCTCAAAGGAGTTTACTAGTAATAACAATAATTAATACTCATGCAATTTCAGCTCTCAAGATTTTATTCAATCACTTTTTTATTTCATACTGCCTCTTATTGATACGTTTTATAAATGTAGTGACTATCTTTTCAAAGTGAAGGAATAACAATGAACTGTGTGTGAGATTTAAACCCACTCTCTTTAATTCTATGTTACTAACCAAAAAATAAAATAAAATTCATGTGATTAGAACAAAGATTCTCTTAACAAATCTTGAAACGAATTCAAAAATTATACTTCAAAGCACCCTCCAATTTCCCCAAACAAGGGAAAAATTGAAAGAAAGGAGCGGGAGGATTTAGCAATTCAATAAGTGGGAGTGGGAGCCCCATTTCCCAGAGTTTGCTGCCAGGATAACAAGGACTTCAATCCAGACACTTAGCAAGTGCTCTCAAACTATTTGTGAGATCAGTAAGCGTGAACTAATGGCATTATGTACAAGGAGAAATATAAAAGAACAAGGGTCTACTCCATCAAACTGCGGGCTCACACTTTTGAACAGTAATCTCTTTCTTTAATAAAACAGCTGTCAGTCTCAGTCCAATAAATGCCTTGTAAGTACAGAAAGACAATGTCTGGCACAAACCATGATACTATTGATCAATTATTCATGCATATTCATTATTTGAAAACTCCTCAAACAAAAAACAAATAAACGTAGGAGTCGTATAGCTTTCACAGACTCCCTAACAGCCTTATACTTTTAGACAGAATGCCGCTTGTTAGGTTAGCCAAATCTAAGCTAATAAATGCATTTTACTCACTGCGTATTTAAATATTGCACTGAGGCTTACTAGATTGTCTTCACAGATGAGATCGAAGCTTCAAGTTAAGTGAATGTGCTGTATTTAACACCACTTTAAAAGATATCTACCTTGAAAACAATTTTGTTTTTATATGATATGGACCCATGATACTTGGCCACAAAAAGTAGTAAGATAGGCATATCTGTTTAAGTTGATTAAAAGCTTCTATTATCACAAAAGAGATGTATCATAAAATGTTTCTCAGAGTATACATAATACAAGAATGACCCACAACAAAACATTGAGTTTTTTAGAGAGGATACTTGGTTGAAAAATGATTAAAACATAAAAGTAGTTTTAAAGAATATTGGGAATGACTGTCAGACTATGTTCAAGTATAAACGTTCAGAAAGAATACCAAAAATCATAGATAGATCTGCTTAAAGACAAACTCAACCACTGCCATGCCTGCCACAGGTCCCAGTGTGCACTGCAACCCGGATTTAATTTGGCATCTATGATGCCACCAGCCTTCACACCAGTGCTGCTTCATCAGGGAAACAATGATACACCAATGCTTTATTCATAATTCATAAGTGTCTACAGTTACCTTTATAGACAAAGTTCATTCACATGGAGGTAACTTCCCCAGGGTGTTTAAGTTTAAACTGAAACTTCTACTCTTCTCACCAATTATTTTTGGTTTGACAAATATTTTTTAGAAAGGTGTAATATTTAGGTTGGCATGTAAAAGATTAATCTTGCTTTTTAAAAAAATCAATTGGAATTGTTAAATCTCTGTTTTAATTTCTCATATGGCAATTATTAAAATATATAAGCCATGAAACATTTCTATTGGGCCCTTGATAAAATTTAAGAGTACAGAAGTGTCTTGAAACAAATTAAAAAATGTTGAGAACTTCTCTCTTAGCCTTTCATTGAGTTCTACTTCCTATAAATGCCTGCACTTTCATATAAAAATAATTATAATAAACATCTTCAGTATGATTTTAAAATATTTGAAGTCAGGCGCTTGTCCCTATCATAATTGTCAAATGCAATGCCTAACATCAGTGTGGTCAAATAGGAATAGCACAGCATTGCTACAAATCAAAAAAATAAAATTGATAACACTTGAAATGTGCAAACATATAGTATATTATATTAATAAATATAATTATTCATAAATATTATATTTATAAATATTATGTATAAATTTAAATTATGGTGCTAGTGGTTATGATTTCAAAAAGAATAAAAAGAAAAAGCAGTGATTCAAAAAACAACAGCAACAGCAATGTGGTACCATTCTCTTTCCCTCACATTTCAGAAATT
The DNA here is from genome assembly GCF_000412655.1 of Myotis brandtii. Classification (NCBI taxonomy): domain Eukaryota; kingdom Metazoa; phylum Chordata; class Mammalia; order Chiroptera; family Vespertilionidae; genus Myotis; species Myotis brandtii. Next base: position 2,096,737 of record NW_005366834.1, read on the forward strand.
ACTAAAACTTTTATACACATATGTTTTATTCTCATCCAAGGATATGTTCATTGATTTGAGAGAGAGAGAGAGAGAGAGAGAGAGAGAGAGAAGGAGAGAGGTGAGAAACATCTATTGTCTCCTGTTGCACGCCAACTGGGGATTGAACCCACTACCCAGGCTTGTGCCCTGATGGGGAATTAAACCTGCAGCTCTGTAAGTGGGGATGCCGCTCCAACCAGCTAAGCCACCCAGTCATGGCCATATTTTGTTTTATTCCACAATTATATCTTCATCTGTATGCCATGGAAATGTATTTCTTATTTACTTCACAATAGTACTTTTATAATGGAACAATTAACAACCCACAAATTGTTAATTCCTTGTTAGTATTAAACCATCTGGTGTCAAATTCTTTACACCAGGGTGGGATTTGAAACAGACATGCCCCCCACAACATGTTCAGTGTTAATCACCAGTGAAACCTGACTCTTTTTAGAATGTAGGAATTTTTTTAAATAGGGTTTTTTCTTTTTCTGGTACAATGTTTATTTCACTGGAACCTGTATTGGAATTTTATGTTTGTGTCAGGCACAATAATAACATCTATTTCAGAAACTTTACAAAGTGTAGTATGTCTTATATTTATATATAAGCATATGTAATATGATCTTATTTCCAGAACACTAGTGTTTTACATACTGTTTAGTATATTTTTTAAGTTTAAAAAATAATTGAGATATATTAACTCACATGCTCAATGTGACTAAAAATAAAATGCTATGAAGCATAAAAATGCCAAAAAATAGCTGTTTAATATTATGTAAGAATATGTGTAAGAGATTGTCTGAATTTTGGTCAATCCTTAGTACATCATACAGAAGATATGTGACATTCAAATCATTCCATCTCTGTTTACATTGTATTTTCCTACCTAAATTTTGGTTCAACCTGGTTATTATGTTGACCCAGTTACATAATCTTTAATACTTTCTGACTATCCATTGGTCCAGATAGTTCCACTTTTCTCCATGTGAGTGGGGAGAGTTTCAGATAATTTGCAAAGTCATGACTAGAGCTTCTTTTTCTATTACAGGCACAGTCAATTTGACAAGCTTGCTTGAATTTCTGGAAAAGATGGTGGTTTTAAATAACATCTATAAAAATCCCTCTACCTGCAACTCACTTAAAAACAAGAACTGAAAATAAGGAAACGTTGTTTACAAGGAAACACAGAAAATTACTATATTATAAACATTAAACAGCATCTGCTATTGACAATACAATATTAAAAAATGAAGTAAAAAGGATTTTCAGATAAACCGATACTTTTTCCATTACAAACCAAGGTAGACATGGTAGGATGTGGCCCAGATCGGAAGTGCACACTAAGTCTATCCTGTGGTTTGCTGGAGCGAGGGTTGGAGACAGGGTCAGACTGCAGAGAGTATGGCTGTTATCCTCAATTGTTACCTGCAGTAATGAAAAGAGCCAGAAAAAACTACTCTGCCAAAATATACATTAAAAAAAGTCTCAGATCTAGCTTTCTGCCTTGGAAGAATGAGGCCTGGTATGAGCCATCTTTGCAGCTGTGTAACAAATCTTACAGAAAAGAAAGGCAGCTGCTGAGACTCATTGCCAAATGTTGACAATTTCGCTGTATGGATGTCTCTTCCCAGATAAGACCCCAATGTGTGGAAGCCCCAGGAAGAGCCCTGTGACTGAAATATCGGTGTCATCTCAACCTGCTTAGTTAGATTGTCCCTCTCCCCAGCATCCACGTGCATGCAGTCTGGCCCTGCCATTTTTTATTCCCCAATAAGTGTGGATATCAAATGTCTTACCCCAAACCTCCTGCAAAAAGTAGCAAGGACATAGCAGGAGCTAGAAAAGGCAGAGGTCTGAAATGACTAGAAGATAACACTACTGTTTTTTAGTTGTCTTCGTGTTTGAGCAGAAGTATTGCATCTGGTTCTTCATTTGGAAGTTATATCAGATGTAAAGGTTGTCCCAAAATTCACGCAAGAAGTAATTTTGATAGAAAACACAGGTTTATAATTAAACATTGTAACTTTTTTATTGATTCATAAAGTATACAGTATAGGTTATGAATGGAATAGGACATCAGGTAAATGGCCTCCACGGCTTTGCTGGCACATACGCAAAGCCGTGGTCTTCATTGGTCTTCATTGTCCCTGCTCCTGGGCCATAATTGGTACTTGGTAATGCTTATCAAATTGAAGGGATTGAAATCAAAGGACAACAGATATTAGAATCTGATTCAATAAACCAAGTAAAATTAGGCTTTTATTTTTTTGTTGTTGTTGTTGTTGTTAATGCTCACGCCAAATTCAAATCTTGCGTGAATTTTGGGACACCCTTTATTTGTGTTCTATAACTGCTGTAAAAAATGGCCACACACTTATGGGCTTCGAAAGACACACATTTATTATGTTGCGGTTCTTTAGGTCACAAGTTGATCACGGGCCTCCCTGGGGTCAAATCAAGGTGCTGGCAGGGCTGTGTTCTTTCCTGAGGCTCTGGGGAGAAGCAGTTTCTAGCCTCTTCTTACTACTACTGGCCTCCCACATTCCTTGACTCATATAGCCTCTTTCTTCCATCTACAAAGCCAGCGACCTCTATTTTCATTGCTGCATCTTTATTTCTCCATAGCCACATCTTCTCACTACATCTAGGAAGATTCTTCAATTTAAAGACCCATGTGATTAGACTGGGCCCACCTGGATAATCCAGGATAATCCCAAAGTATTTAATTTAATCGAGCCCGTAAAGTCTTTTTGCCATGTGAGGTATTTACAGATTCTGGGCACTGGGATGTGGACATCTTTGGAGGGAGGGTATTATTATGTTCACTAGACCAGAGGAAAACCCTCTTGTTTTTGTCCCTGAAAGCAAACTTTTTTAAAACCTTATTTCCACAAAATGTCTCCATATATTCAGATTTATTTATAACACCATTAGCAAAATTAAACAATAAAATTGTGATTTATTTATCTTAAATACCTCTCCTTACAGTTCAGTCAAGTTCCCAAGTTTCATTTTCCTTCTCGAGGCTAAAATAGTACATTTGTGTCTTTAGAAGCCAATAAGTGTGTGGTAATTTTTTAGAGCAGCTATAAAACCTAATATCCCTGGTAAAACTCCCAAAAGAAGAGTCAGATGCAATACTTTGGCTCAAACACAAGTGGCTATGAAACTCAAGACAATTAAGTTTGATGTATATATTTTTAATGCTCTTAACTGTGATGATCCAGTGATCTGCAAAGTCTGTAATATTAAAGACTACATTTCACAGACTCTCATGAACCTAAAATGCGAATCCCAATATCTACTAATAAAGACTCAGATAAAATGTGACCTCCTCAGAATTTTCTTTCTGAAATCCGCAAGTTTCTCAGTCTCTGTTTCATTACTCTTTAGAGCACACTTCTCTGTAAAAAATTAGATTAGGTCATATTCAGAGGGCACCCACAACTGGACAAGAGTGTCCCTTGATATTATTGCAACTTCAGTAAGAAATTTCACAAAATTTGGATAAACACAGAGACAATCATTCTAAAGTGCAGTTTCCCTTTGTGTCAGTTTTCGTAAACCCAATTGTCTTTTTCCCCCCAAATCCAAACATTCCAAGTACTAAATACAATACATAAAATATCTACCCTGAGACCACCCTTATAATTTCTATGAGAATTATTTTAAAAATGCCCCCCTATAGACACAGATGGGTGCATGCCAAGGTTGCAGGCTCGATCCCAGTAGGGGGTGGGCAGAAGGCAGCCGATCATTGACTCTCTCATCATTGATGTTTCTATCTTTCTCTCCCTCTCCCTCTCTGAAATCAATAAAAATATATTTTTTAAAAATACCCATATAAACAGAGAAAAGAAAAAATGCAACTCCAATCACAATGTCTTTGATGAAAGATTAGTCACAGATAGAACTAATCTCTTCAAAGACGAATAAACTACAGAATAAAAGCAACACAATTAATCTTACATAGTTCCCTTTTAAGTGCAGCAAAGAAAAACTGGAATAGAGAAATGTCAGACAGTATAGAGATGAATAACATGTGCTGGATGCATTGGAACAGAAATAAAATGAAATTGCAGGCTAACATGAATCATTCTCTCAGGAATTCTTTTCCCAAAAAGTACTTTTAAAAAAGGGAGTAATAAAGTAATACAATGCAACAATAAGAGTGTTTTTAAGAGGAATTAAGATAGGGATGCTATTGTACAGTTCTCAAACATGGTCAGAAACAGCAAAGAGCAGAATTGAAACACCAAAATAAATCACAGACATTGATACCCTGATTGAGAAAAACTTCACAAATGTTTGAGGGAAATATACAAATTAATTAAAGACAAAACAAAATTTGAATTTGCGAACACAACTGATGGAAAATAGATTTTTGGTGTTCCTAACCAAGAGAAATAACAATAACAGCAAAAAATCCAAATTTTAAATAATCTTGCCTGCCTATTTTATTTACTTTTTAATTTTTTTAAGATACGTTATTATTGATTTTAGAGAGGAAAGGAGAGGGTGAGAGATAGAAACATCAACAATAAGAGAGAATCATTGACCGCTGCCTCCTGCACACCTCCTACTGGGAATCTAGCCTGCAACCTGGGCATGTGCCCTTGACTGAAATGGAACCCAAGACCCTTCAGTCTGCAGGCCAATGCTCTATCCACTCAGCAAAACCAGCGAGGGCCTGCCTGTTTTAAATACAACCATAAATATTGAATCATTTGGAAAATGAAAAGAGAGAAATATATTTAGATGATAGATAGATGATAGATAGATAGATAGATAGATAGATAGATAGATAGATAGATGATAGATAGATGGATAGATTTAAAAACACAGCAGATATATATTAAATAAACTTAAAGATACTAAAATTAAAGTTTAGAAACTTAAAAAATCCAGAGATCATTGCACAAGAATCTGGTAACCTCTAAAGCAAAACATAAAGTCACACAATCCATCAACCTTCTTCTTAGAGGTATTATATGCAAAAATCAAATAACAGGATCTGCAGATTTCTGAAAAAGGAAAGGTTGAGAATCATTAATTCCATACTAAAGCAAGTTATTATTCAAGACTGAAGAAAATAGAAACAGAAATTTAAAGTGATTTAATAAATAAGTTTGACGATTAGGAAGTTAAACTAAAAAGACAATTAGGAAGTTAAATTAGTCAATAACTAGTTACATCTCAGTAATGATATTTGGATGGTGAAGCAATTTAGAAAAGTCAATGAATTTAGACAGAACTGTAATTTTTAAATTTACAATATATATATGGCTTCAAAAAAAATTACTTTTTAAACAAAAATAGATATTAATTAATATTCCTGGGGTTTATTCTATAGTAAAAGCCAAGACTTTAACCAAAAAAGAGAATGATTTTAGATGGGTTTGGAGAAGAAAAAAGGGTAGGGGAAATATGGAATATATTTGCCTGTTTTATTTAAGAAGGCCAGTTTTATTCTGGACATAGAAAGTTAATAATTATAATTGGTGTTTATATATGTCAGCCGTTTTATTGGAAAACAGACTTTATAACTTAAGTTGTAAAAGGAAAAAAGTAAGATTTAAGAAATACACAGCAATATAGAAATATCCAGGAACATAAAACATAAAATTAAATATCAAACAAACACATTTTATATTTTATATTTTTCTCTATTAAGAGAAGAAGTGCTCCCTTTAGGAGACCAAAAAATTAGTTTGGTTACATAGCTCAAATAAAAAACTAAAAGACTCTAAAAGATAAAATTAAGAAAATCATCAACATAATTTAGATAAATGAAAACCTTAAAAATCAAGCATCACAATATTTATGTCAGATAAATATTAATTTAAAAGTTCAGGTGACCTTTATTTAAAATGATAATAGAAGCAAACTTTAAAATGAAGTTATTGTTGTGAGTATGGGACAATACATAGATATGTAGATGCATGTAAAAATGCTTGAAACTCAACAAATTACTGATAGAATTTAATATGATGTTAGATATCCATAAACTAACTCAGTCTTTTATATTTCAAAGTGATTAAAAATCATCCGGCTGGCATGGCTCAGGGTTGATCATTAACCTATGAACCAGGAGGTCAAGGTTCAATTCCCGGTCAGGGCACATGCCTAGGTTGCACGCTCGATCCCCAGTGTGGGGTGTACAGGAGACAGCCAGTCAATGATTCTCTCTCATCATTGATGTTTCTGTCTCTCTCCCACTCCCTTCCTCTCTAAAATCAATAAAAATATATAACAATAAATAAATAAACAAACAAGTATACAGAAAATCTGAAAAAAATAGAAACAGTGTAATATTAAAAAGTATATTAACTGTATTTATTCTACAAATATATAATAGATCTTTTTTTGCCTGCTGTGGAATATTTTTAAAAACTCTCCCTAATAAATGTGTACTCACAGCTTCATAGATACATTTGAGATCTTTGTCTGCTCTCCTTTAGAATTTTTAAGTTTAACTCAATTTTACTATAGTTCTTTCCTTGAATTCCCTTTCTCTTACTTCACAATTTGTCTTTATGGTTGCACTCAGGAAATGTGGTCACAGAACTGACAACCCTGGAGACAGCTGAGTTCACAATATAACACATGTCAAAAGACTCTCTCTTCTGTACCAATGGCACCTCTCTAATTATGATAGTACCCGATACCAGTAAATGTGCCTTCACTTTTAAATTATGATGTCACTTTGTATGTAGTGGTACTCAAAATGCATTTGCTGAATGAATGAACAAACCAATATGTGTGTGTGTGCACGTATGGGTGTTTGTCTTCCTGTCAAACACTATATATCTCCCTCATGAAGTTTTGCTCTCTAAGTGGCCTAGTCTCTAGATCTATAACTCCTGAATGTGCTGCTGGGGAAATGGTTGGGCTCCGTGTGCTATATTGCTGGAATGCTAGCTGTGTAAGTTTCTCCTGTGAGACCTCCTCTACTAGGCATTACCTGTGGTTAATTGAGGGACAATTTAGTTGTGAAACATCTAGCAGATGTTCATCAGAGGAGACAGATTACAGACTGTTTATTCAGGCCTCTGGCAACAATTGCCAAGCAGCCATCCTCTAATATGCTCGTTTCTATTTTGGTGCCCATCCATTTTCTGTGGGATTGCCAAAATCTGGTGTGTTGTCTTGTTAGTTTCCTTTTATGTCTATAAGGAAGAAAGGAATGCTGCCTAGAGTTAAAAATAACTCCACTATACATTTTAAAGACATGCTATGAGTCTACTGAGAGGTTATGACAATCCAAAAGGATTCTTATCTGGGCCACTCAAAATTATTGAACATAAGAAAACTAGAGCGTCATTTAATCTTCAGTCACGAGCCTTGCTCCTCTGGCAGAACACTTTGTTACAATACTGCTTCAGCTTGGACCATCTGACTGCCTCACCATCTTTCAAATGATTAGAGCACAGTAACTGAGAAGTTCAGGGACTCAAAGGCTCACATAATTTCTATTGCTATGTCATGGGATTCTTCCCCAGTTACATTCCCGTTTTGCTTATTTTGAGTCACCAACTGAATAGTTACTCTCTCCAGTTGGAAGAAAATAATCTAACATTATTTCACTATGACCAATTGCCCAGGAGTGCACACCAACCAAGTGATAGTTTTTATAACCTAGTGAATTGTTCCTCTTCGTGTCCTAAAAACGTTTTTCCATGGTCCATCAGAGCCTTTAAACCTGCTAGTTCATATGTAACCTCAGTTTTGGGGCAGCTGAGTTGGCCTAGAATTAATGAAGTTTTAACTGTCTCCCAAATCTATCTAGATATCTGGTTTTGGCTAAGCTTTAGCTATACATATTGATTAGACTTATCAAATGACACTGAGACCTTAAACTAAGATTTAAGGCTTGTTGCAATTAATTTTCTTAAGTTGGTCAGAAATTTCACTGTTCATTAAAATTGCTCAAATCTCTCTCTTTTGGCTCAGTGATTGAGTATCAGGCCACACTGATCCCTAGTGAGGTGTGCAGGAAGCTGCTGATCTGATTGATGTTTCTATTTCATAGATATTTCTCTCTCTCTCTCTCTCTCTCTCTCTCTCTCTCTCTCTCTCTCTCTCTCTCTCTCTCTCTCTCTCTCTCTCTCTCTCTCTCTCTCTCTCTCTCTCTCTCTCTCTCTCTCTCTCTCTCTCTCTCTCTCTCTCTCTCTCTCTCTCTCTCTCTCTCTCTCTCTCTCTCTCTCTCTCTCTCTCTCTCTCTCTCTCTCTCTCTCTCTCTCTCTCTCTCTCTCTCTCTCTCTCTCTCTCTCTCTCTCTCTCTCTCTCTCTCTCTCTCTCTCTCTCTCTCTCTCTCTCTCTCTCTCTCTCTCTCTCTCTCTCTCTCTCTCTCTCTCTCTCTCTCTCTCTCTCTCTCTCTCTCTCTCTCTCTCTCTCTCTCTCTCTCTCTCTCTCTCTCTCTCTCTCTCTCTCTCTCTCTCTCTCTCTCTCTCTCTCTCTCTCTCTCTCTCTCTCTCTCTCTCTCTCTCTCTCTCTCTCTCTCTCTCTCTCTCTCTCTCTCTCTCTCTCTCTCTCTCTCTCTCTCTCTCTCTCTCTCTCTCTCTCTCTCTCTCTCTCTCTCTCTCTCTCTCTCTCTCTCTCTCTCTCTCTCTCTCTCTCTCTCTCTCTCTCTCTCTCTCTCTCTCTCTCTCTCTCTCTCTCTCTCTCTCTCTCTCTCTCTCTCTCTCTCTCTCTCTCTCTCTCTCTCTCTCTCTCTCTCTCTCTCTCTCTCTCTCTCTCTCTCTCTCTCTCTCTCTCTCTCTCTCTCTCTCTCTCTCTCTCTCTCTCTCTCTCTCTCTCTCTCTCTCTCTCTCTCTCTCTCTCTCTCTCTCTCTCTCTCTCTCTCTCTCTCTCTCTCTCTCTCTCTCTCTCTCTCTCTCTCTCTCTCTCTCTCTCTCTCTCTCTCTCTCTCTCTCTCTCTCTCTCTCTCTCTCTCTCTCTCTCTCTCTCTCTCTCTCTCTCTCTCTCTCTCTCTCTCTCTCTCTCTCTCTCTCTCTCTCTCTCTCTCTCTCTCTCTCTCTCTCTCTCTCTCTCTCTCTCTCTCTCTCTCTCTCTCTCTCTCTCTCTCTCTCTCTCTCTCTCTCTCTCTCTCTCTCTCTCTCTCTCTCTCTCTCTCTCTCTCTCTCTCTCTCTCTCTCTCTCTCTCTCTCTCTCTCTCTCTCTCTCTCTCTCTCTCTCTCTCTCTCTCTCTCTCTCTCTCTCTCTCTCTCTCTCTCTCTCTCTCTCTCTCTCTCTCTCTCTCTCTCTCTCTCTCTCTCTCTCTCTCTCTCTCTCTCTCTCTCTCTCTCTCTCTCTCTCTCTCTCTCTCTCTCTCTCTCTCTCTCTCTCTCTCTCTCTCTCTCTCTCTCTCTCTCTCTCTCTCTCTCTCTCTCTCTCTCTCTCTCTCTCTCTCTCTCTCTCTCTCTCTCTCTCTCTCTCTCTCTCTCTCTCTCTCTCTCTCTCTCTCTCTCTCTCTCTCTCTCTCTCTCTCTCTCTCTCTCTCTCTCTCTCTCTCTCTCTCTCTCTCTCTCTCTCTCTCTCTCTCTCTCTCTCTCTCTCTCTCTCTCTCTCTCTCTCTCTCTCTCTCTCTCTCTCTCTCTCTCTCTCTCTCTCTCTCTCTCTCTCTCTCTCTCTCTCTCTATATATATATATATATATATAGATATATATATATATATATCCCTCTCCCTCCTCTCTCTCTAAAATAAATAAAAACATATTTTTAAAAATTTAAATATCTTAATGGCATATATGATCTTACAGAACAAGGATTGGCAAGTCAATAATGGATCAGATAGTCGATATTTTAGGCTTTGCAGGTTTTTAACAATTTTTTGGCAACAGCTCAAGAGTGCTATTGGAGTACAAAAGCACTCAGAGACAAAACATAAATGATTGGACATGTCTGTGTTCCAAAGAAACTGTAACTATGGACCTTGAAATTTGAATTTCAAATAATTTTCATGTATTAAAAAATATTTCTCTTCTGAATTTTTTTGACCATTTGCAAATGTAAATGGCCATATACAAATGGCCAGCAGGCAAGGTTTGACCAATTATAGCGTGCTGACCTCTGTTATAGTATACAAACTTCAAAATATATTTTCAAATACATTCATAGCCAAGTGTTAGATCTTTCCTCTCCTCTGGACATAAGCAAAAAACACGGATGGAACTAAGAAACTGCCCATTCTGATGTGTCAACCCCAGGCTAAAAATCAACAAAGCAACTTGGCTCATACTTAAAAAATCTGTTCCAGTTCTAATTCAGGCCCCTGACAACTTGGAAGTGATTTGCCTTCGTTCTTTATCCCTCCTGTCAAGGCAGTGGCTGTCTGCATGGTTTCTTAGCCACATTTGGAGAATCTGCTAGTGTTCACTTATTCAATATCCCATCGAGGGGATAATTAACTGAGACCCAGAATAGAAAGCAAGTTTGACAGTGCCCTGCTTGGAACCATTGTGGAACAAGAGGTCTGATTTCTTTGAAGCCAATTATGAACAAAAATGTACATGATTTTAAATAATTTTATTTTTTAATGATGACATGCATTGAGTTTAAATGAAAAAAAAGAAAATTCTAATAAGATGTTAGTGAGATATCCTTCTATCCTCAAGTCCTGATTATTTCATTATTTTATATTATATTACTTCTTTTATCTGATACTTACCTCCACTTTTTAAATATTTTTATTTTTCAATTACAGTTGGCATACAATATTATATTAGTTTCATGTGTACAACATAGTGATTATATATTTATGTATCTTATGAAGTGTTCACCCAATAAGTCTAGTACCTGTCTAACCTGGTTATTATAATATTATTGGCTATATTCCTTACGTTGTACTTTACATACCTGTGACTATTTTGTAACTACTAACTTGTACTTCCTTCCCCTTTTTTACTCATCCCTCCAACTCCCCCCACCACCTGAAAACCATCAAAATGTTCTCTGTGTCTCTGATTTTGTTTCTGCTTTGCTTGTTTGTTTACTTTTTATTTTTTTAGATTCCACATATAAGGGAAATCACATGGCATTTGTCTTTCTCTGTCTGACTTATTTCATTCAGCACAATACTTCTAGGTTCATACATGTTGTTGCAGATGGCAAGGTTTCATTCTTTTTTAAAAGATGAGTTATATTCCATTATGTATATATACCACTTCCTTATCCATTCATCTATTGATAGACACTTAGGTTGCTTCCATATCTTGGCTGTTGTAAATATTCTGCGATAAAAATATGGATGCATATGTCTTATTAAATTATTGTTTTGGGTTTCTTTAGATAAACCCAGAAGCTGATTTTTTGGGTCTTTCTTTGTCTCTTGGTATAACCTTTGTTTTAAAGTCTATTTTGTCTGGTATAAGTATTGCTACCCCAGCTTTTGTTTGTTTGCTTTTGTTTACATTTTTATGAAATATATTTTTCCATCCATTACTTTCAATCTGTGTGTGTCTTTTGATCTGAAGTGGATCTCTTGTAAACAGCATATGTAAGGGTATTTTTTTTTATCCATTCACCCATCCTGTATTTTTATTGGTCCATTTAATCCATTTATATTTAAAATAATTATTGATAGATATGTAGATATTACCATTTTATTATTCATATTTTTCACCTTTTTTCTTCTTCTTAAAGAAATTACTGTAATGTTTCTTGTAATACTGGTTTGGTGATGATGAACACTTTTAGCTTTTTCTTGTCTGGGAAGCTGTTTATCTGTCCTTTTATTCTAAATGATAGCTTTGCTAGGTATAGTAATCTTGGTTGCAGGTCCTTGCATTTCATCACTGAATATTTCATGCCAATCCCTTCTGGACTGCAAAGTTTCTGTTGAGAAATCCCCTGACAGTCTTTTAGTTGTCTACTAGGTCCCTTTTGGTATCTAACTGCTTTAATCTTGCTGCTTTTAATATCCTCTCTTTGTCTTTAACCTTTGACATTTTAATTATGATGTGTCTTGGTGTGGGCCTCTCTAGGTTTATCTTGTTTTTGGACTCACTTCACTTTCTGGACTCGTGTGTCAATTTCCCGTGTTTGTTTCTATGTATTAGGTAGAGCTGCTACATCTTGTGGTCTTTGTAAAGTGGCCTTTTAAGTAGGTGTCCTGTGAGGCCCAGTGCACAGTCTCCTGGTCACTTGAGCCAGGTGCTCCAGATGTGTCTCTTATGTGGGTTGTGTGTGCCCTTCTGTTGTAGTTGAGCCTTGATTACTGTTGGCACCTCAATAGGAGGGATTGACCCTTAGGCTGATTGGTTGTGAGGTCTGGCCATGACTACAGTAGAGGAGCTGTTGTGCAATCCTACAGAGCAGGATTCACTTTAGAAGGGTTCTGGAGTCTGCCAACTCCTTTGAGTGTGTTGTCTGTGGAGGTTCTCACTAGTAGATGGTGCTTTGGTGTGGTCTCAAGTTGGCCACTGGGTCTGTTGGTTTTGGGTCCTGTTGGGAGACACAGGCCAAGTTCAGCCATTGCCTTTGTCCTACCCAGGGCCACCTGGTATGAGCTATAAAGTGATTTACACATGGTTGCCATTTATGCTGGGCTTAGGGGTACCTGGAAGAGGCTAAGCTGCAAACTGAGGCTGGCTGCTGCTAGTTCCAGGCTTGAGGTTGCTTAGCAAGAGGTAGGGGCATGCTGGGGTCAGATGCTACTTGTTTATGGTACATGAACCTTTGAGAGATTTTAGGAACATCCACTGCATGCGCCAAGATAGGCAGCTTATATTAATAGCCACCAAAAGTGGCTTGGGTGGGCCTGCTTAAGAGGTAAGGGCATGCTGGGGTCAGATGCTACTTGTTTATGGTACTTGTTTGAGAGATTTTAGGAAAGTCCACAGCATGCGCCAAGATAGGCAGCTTATATTAATAGCCACCAAAAGTGGCTTGGGTGGGCCTGCAGTTTGGGTGGGGTGAATGGTGTTAGCCAGGTTGATGGATATAGCAGTTCTGTGGGGGGAGGGCTCAGCAGAGGAACATGGCCTGTGACAATACTTCAGTCTGAGAAAAAAGTTGCCCCTCCAATGATGGATATAGCAGCCCCCTGGCAGTTCTGTTGGGGGAGGGCTCAGCAGAGGAACATGGCCTCTGACAATACTTCAGTCTGAGAAAAAAGTTGCCCCTCCAGGTCTCACCTTGAAGTCAGACAATTTAGTCCCTCCCAGTATGTCCCTGGCATATTTTAACCTACTGCCCCCATGTTGGAGCTCAGAGCCAGAGAGCCTTTCATCCAGTAAGTTTGTGCAAGGGCCCTTTAAGAGGAATGCCTAGGACTCCAGCAGCCCTTCCTCTCACTCAGCCACAAATTCCACTAGTTTTCATAGCCAGGAGTTAGGGGGACTCTCTTCCTGGCACTGGAACCCTGGGCTGGAGGTCTGGTGTGGGGCTGGGACTCCTCATTCTTCAGGGGGGAACTCTGCAGCCATGATATTTCTCCCAATTTTTAACAGCCACAGATGGGTGTGGAACCAGCCCAATATGTGTCTCCATCCCTCCTGCCAGTCTCCATGTGGCTTCTTCTGTATCTATCCTGTTATAGGACTTCTGTTCAGCTTGACTTCAGGCATTTCTCAATGATGGTTGTTCTATAATTTTGATGTGGTTGTGGGAGGAGGCAAGTACAGTCTTTCTCTACTCTGTCAAGTGGGCCAGAACTTTTTATCTCCACTTTATAATGATATTGCTTGTCCTGAATTTATTTAATGTTGCTAAGCATAATCTCTTGATTTGCAATTATGTTGTATTCAGTTCATTTACTATCAGATCTCCCTCCTTCCCTTTCCCGGCTTTTACCCAATAGGGTTATATCACAATTTTTGTTTAAGTCAATACTTAGCACCTACAATATTTTGACCATACAAATACCATTTACTTTGAGTCAAGTAATTCACTGCTTACTTTTATATTTACTTAGCTCTGCAACTTTTTCATTGTTTCTATAATCAATTGCCCCTTATTTATATGTTTATTTCTCTGTATACTATGGTTAACTGTTCTCAGTGTCCAATAGCATCAGCCAATCTCTCAGTGCAGTACTCTAAACTAAAAACTCTTTCCATTAGTCTGTTCACTAGTTGCACTTTCTTCCCCTTTTTAGCGAGGTTTTTGTTTTCTTGTTTAAATCTGGATCAACTATGCATGGAACAATGCCCTCATTCTCCTGCTATTTCCTTTAGTCTCATTCTGAAAAGTCTCCTTTCCATCTTTCTTTGTCAAATGTTCCATTTTCATAGTCCAACATTTTTCTTCTCTTAGGTTTAAGCACTGTTTTTTTCTGGAACTCACCATCCTAAGAAAAAGGTCACAGGAGTGAAATTTTTGGAGACTTGCTTATGTAAAAAACTCCTATATTCATTCTACTCTCAAAATGGATGAATTACTTCACCTGAGTATATAACTCAAGATTGAAATTAATTGTCTCTCAAAATATTTGAGACTTATTCAATTTCTTCTGACTGCCAATGTTGCTGCGAGAATTCTTATGTGCAAAATTTTTGTAGTCATCCCACCATATTTTCCTCACTATTAAAGCTTTTCATCTTTCTTTCTCTCTTTATCTATCTATGTATCTATCTATTCATTTATCTCTATTTCTGTCTCTTTTAATTGAACAATTATACGCTATAATGATGATATTTTCTGCCTCTGTTATGCTGAGTGTATAAATTCATGCAAGTGAAGGCTGAGGATACTTGTAACAGTATTTCTATAATATCTTTTTTTTTTAAATGGAATTTCAGTAAGGTGCATGTTTCAATTCCTATATTGATTCTCAGTTTTCTTATATTTTCTCTCCTAGTATTCTCTTTTTATTTGTCTTTTACTTGGAAGGAAAGTTATCTTTATTCTTCTACCTTCCTATCATATACTAAAGTTTTGATTTTTAAAATTTATTATGTTTTAATACCTAAGAGTTTCTTTAATTTTCTAATTTTTGCTCTTTATATCACCTTATATTTTATTCCTTCCTCAGAATATTAGCTTTTAAAATAAATTTCTAACTTTTATTTCACTTTGCCTATTTCATCTGAGTTCTTTTGCTCCTACTTATTTTATTTGCTGTCTTTTATTATGGCTTCTGTTTTCAAAGGTGTAAAGATCCTGGGACACTCACACACATTTTTTTTTTCTAAAAAAAAAAAAGCTGCTAGAAATGTCAACATAATTGGAGGAAAAAAATCTTTAAATGGAATTTTTTTTCTTAAAAAGTTTTTTATGCCCTAGACAGTGTTGCAAAGTGGTTAGGGCATTGGCCTGCACACAGAAAGGTCATGGGTTTGATTCCGGATCAAGGGCATGTATCTCTGCCCTGTTTGGAGGCATGCAAGAAGCAACCAATTGAGTCTCACATCCATTTTTCTCTCTCCCCATCCCCCGCTCTCTCTCTTTCCACTGCCTCTAAAAATCAATGGAAAAAATATCCTTGGGTTAGGATTAGCAAAAAAATAAATAAAAGTTCTTTATAACCAAAGCCTGGTAGTGCTAAATGTCAGAATATAAATGAAATAAGCAAATTTTAGTTATATGTGAAATATTAGAGACTGGGTAATAGAGTACATTATAATTACACCTACTTGCTTATTACTATTTATAGAATGGAAAATTTGGATTTTATTTAAAGAGATCATTTTTCCTTTATCTTACCCTCATTTCAGTTGCCCCCAAATAACATATGTATCTGTAATTATACTACTTTTTTTAATACTGAGAAGTTAAAAAGTGGTGGAATTTTGTATTTCCATTAGTAATATTTTATTTTCAAAGGATGCCTTGAAGTTAAGTTGATCTCCAATAATTTAAAAGATCATTTTCATAACTACATATTGTTAATGTCTGCGTTTATAAATGTCCACTAGTTTTATATTCTTGTTTAAGCAATTATGACACTTCCTTGTGTGACTTTTGACTTGAATAAAACTGCCAAAGAAACAAAGAATAATAACATATGGAGTTTATATTCTTAGCATTCTTCTAAGTTTCTTATACATAAGAATATATTTAATGTTCACTTAATCCTGGAGTCATGTGTAGTTGCTATTATTACCTGCATTTACAGCGGGGGCGGGGGGATGGGAACTAAGAAGAAAAGTAACTTGTGCAAGAGCCTAGAGTAAGTAAGAAGTAGAACTTGGGTTTGAACTTGGTCTATTGCAATGACTACTAAGCTCTACTGGACTTTAAAAATGAAATAACAGTTATAGTGTATTTTGATTTGTATATAAGGGTAAAATATTACAAATAAAATTTTGAATTTATATATAAATTGGTGTTCCATATGTTGCACTATAAATGACAATTAATGCACATATACTACTCTATGACTGAAACATTTCTCATTTCTTACTAAAAACAGCATTTATCCTTCAAGTAGCCAGATAGATGCTTGCTGACTATAATCAATTTTTATAGAAAACAAATGTCTTAGTGAAGTTTTAGCTTTATTTTAGGTGAGGGCAAGTATATAGACATATAACAGTAAAAATAGCTTTCAAATTGCTCTTTTCATGTAGAACTGAGCAGTGGACATCTTCCAAGTACCACAAGAGGGAGTCAAGAGAAAGCCCCACCATAAGAACTGAGGTATGTGCTAAGATGCCCTCCTGAAAACGTTAAGTTGGGTTCTTTCTGCATATACACAGTCCATAGCAAGGACATGACAAGTTCTGAGCCTGGTCCTGAAGCAGGTATGTTGGCACCCCCAATTCAGTATTCACAAAACTAGAACTATGGGCATAATCCACAAGGCATTTAATAAAAACGTGCTCTGTGCTCCATAGCACCACATTGTACCTACAGATATGTGGATCCCTCTGACCATTACCTCTACGCCTTCAGAAAGAGACCAAGACAAAATTTGAGGGAGATGAGCTTTTAAATAGAAAGCTATAAAATAAAATCTACAAAAAAGATGGTGAAAGAAAAAGAAAATCAATATCATCCATTTTCTGTAGGATTGAGACCCTCCGGGAAAGCCCTTGATATTGAGTCCTGACCACTGTGTCTGAGCAGTGGTTTTGTGCACAGCACTCTAGTTCCATCTGAGCACAATGCAAGTCCAGAGATGCAAATAAACTCTCCTTCATCTCCTCTTCCTTCATGTAATAAGCATGTTTTTTGTTAAAAGATTAAGAAAGATAAGATCTCCAGGCATTCACAAACATTTCTAATTTTAAAACCATGTTAGTTAGTCAGTGTAACGACATTAAATTAAATTTTGTATTTACTTTCTGAAGATAATTCATTTCATGCGTGATTGCTTGGGCATATTTCTTTTCTTGGAATTTCCCAGAATATTCAAGCTACAGAACAGTGTTCATAGCACAAAATAATATAATGATAAAAACACAATAAAATTATAAAAAACAATTTTATTATCATTGGGAATGCCATATTAATCTCAAACTCAAAGGCCCATTCACAGAAATTCATGGTTATTTTGAGGTAGAAAGTTACAGCTACTTCTTCTGTTTAGTGATCTGAACTCTATGTTGTGACTTTAGTTTCTTGTTGATTTATTCCAAATTATAGTTGCTTTAAGTTGCTTAGCCTTTGTGAACTTCATATATACCTAAAAATTAACTAGCATAAAAACAAACAAAATACCCTCTTATGTCCAGAGCAATTGAATAAACACTTCTCTGTGACAGATATAAGAATCTACCAAAATCTCTCTCCTCTCCATAATTGTAGCTTAAAATTGAATGCAGAGGCAAGAAACTATAGTTTCCAGTTTCCTTGAAGTTATGGGTGATCATATGCTTAATCCTTCCCAATAGAAAGTGAATAGAAGTGACATGTACTCCTTGTGGACCAAGGCTTTTAAGCCAATGCCCCTCTTCCATAATTCCTCTTTCCCTATCCAATGAAAATTATAAACTACCTTATGTTGAGCTATGAAACAAAAAAATAATTAAAACTGTTGCACAACCACACAGAAGAGAGGAGTCCCATCAGCCTGACCAGTCACCAAGAATGGTTTTAGGACAAAGACTGTTTTATTCTGTTGAGCCATTACATTTGGATTGAGTTATCACTGCATCCTTGCTTATCCTCACTCATTATCCTCTCTTCTTCTGATTTTGAAGCCTGTTTAAGTTTTCCAAAGACCTTAAAGTCTACACAGCTATCCAGAGGCTTTTGTATCTTGGCTCTCTTTCCAAGTGAGTGCACCCACGTTGTGGGTATCTGAATGTGTAATAGGTTCAGGGTTGGGGTGGGGGAGTCTTTCCACTATTGGCACACAGTGGGAATTTTCTTCCTGGAATGGTAGATATGACATTAATGATGCACTTGGATTTATGGTGATTTTACCACTTCTTAAACTAGAAATATATTGCATTGAATTTAGCAAATATTATTTGCTGTGCCCGTGAACACTCGTTGACATGTTGATGAGACCGCACATCCTGCTTTCCTTTTTCAGACAGTAAAAGCTGTTTCATGGAACAAGTGTTTTAGATGAAAATGAATAGGTAGAAATAAAACTATAATGTAAATCTAGACTTATCATTGGAGAGTTGACAGCTGCATGTCTGAGGGAAAAATAGTCAATATTTTCTGTGATGATAGATTGAAATGGGATTAAAATACAGCTGGATTCCATCTGATACTTCTCAACAGTACACATTTTCCTCAAACTTAAAAGAAGTATCCGATGATTAGGACAGAGACAATAGTGTAGTGAAGGCCTGAGGTGGGGGCGGGAGCAGGGTGGAGGTGGGAAAGAGGGGGAATATCAGTAATACTTTCAACAATAAAGATAAATGTTTTCAGAAAGTATCTAGATGAGTTGGAAATATTAAAGTATTCATCAATCATAAATTGTATTTATTTTTTCTGGATATAAATATTAGTGATTGTTATGTATCTAAGCTGACACTTCAGAAATCAGAAATACATTTCTAGCCAGGCCAACGTGACTCAGTGGATAAGCATCAACCTATGAACCAGGAGGTCATGGTTTGATTCCCAGTCAGGGCACATGCAGGGGTTATGGGCTCGATCCCCAGCAGGGGGCATACAGGAGGTAGCCAATGAATGATTCTCTTTCAACATTGATGTTTTTATCCCTCTCTCCCTCTGTCTTCCTCTCTCTGAAATCAATTTAAAAAAAAGAAAGAAATGCATTTCTAAATATGGTTTTTAATATGTTCTAGTTTGCTTGTGTATGGCTATATGATTGTGCCTTTGAGACTCCACAAAATGATGTACATAATTCATATCTCTTACAAGATTAAGAAAGATAAGATCATGCCCCAGTGAGTTCAGAAACTGTGATTTTGAAAAACATTGCGGCCTCACAGAGTTTCTTCTATATATGTTATAATTACATTCAGATGTGTACTTAATCAGTATGTTTAAATATTATCCAAAAGAAATAAGATCACTATATGTTCTATACTTCATCAAACTATTAGCAAAACTTCCATTAGCATAAAAATAAACTACCTAATTTAAATGAAGGAAATATATCTTAATTATCTAAAAATACAAGAAACTCATACCCTTAGTCTGTGAATGTTGTGAAAGCTAACAACAATGATTACTTTGATATCCATTACTCTAAGAACAAAGACTAAAAATGTGCCCTAGTTGTTTTTGCTCAGTGGTTAGAGCATCAGCCTGCAGACTGAAGGGTCCCAGGTTGGATTCTGGTCAAGTGCATGTATCTCAGTTGCAGCCCTGGTCAGGGTGCATGCGGGAGGCAACCAATCAATGTTTCTCTCTCCGTCTCTCCCTATCCCTTCCACTCTCTCTAAGAATCAAAGGAAAAAGTATCCTCAGGTGAGGATTAAAAAAAAAAAGACTTAAATGTAGCCTGACCCTGCTCATCCACTGCACATAATTCTTGTCTAGTTGCATCTTACTTCCTGTCAGGCCTTAGTTCAATAGTTACTTTCTCAGGAAAGCCTCCACCAGTCTCCATACCTGAGTGATTTTCATTCAATATATGTGTTCTTATCAGCATGCCCATCTTGTTCATAATTCTTATCCTGTCTAGAAGTCTTTTGTTTGTGACACTATATTGAATGTTATTCTTTCCTACTAAGCTTCAGGAATTCTGACATGTTTAGTGAACTTCATATGTAACAATTAAAACATATCATAGCTGAATAAGTACTGGTTAAGTGAGTTAGTGAATGAATGAGTGAATGAATGAATAAAGAATGTTTTATTTATATCAGAATCAGTGTTTTTAAAAAAGAATGTCAAACATGAATTGAGGAATTACAATCCCTATTTTATGATGTCTTTAAAAATATTTCAAGGTACTTTAAAAGAAAAATCTATTTTCAATTCTGCTTTGAGCAAAAGGAAGATGCTTTCTTTCCAAAATCTTATTTATTTCAGTAATAAACTTGGAAGAAAGAAAAATTCAAATTTTGATGATATAATTTAGAAAGATAGAAATTCAGCATTCTTCAAACATTCTTATTTTTAAAAGTATGCTCCTCCAGATAAGAATTAAAGAGCATGTGAGGGTAAGAAAAAGGAAACAAAAAAGGGTAGCAAAAAAAGTAAAATTAAGAATAAGAATAAGATGGAGGATGAAGATGAAGAATAGAAAGAATATCATTTTGATGGGGAGTCAAACCCTGGAAGAAGAAATGACACTATGAAGAAGATAATAACCCTGGATAATATACCTATATATTTGGTCTTTAAAACTCTGAAAGGATAACTGCAGTGTTTTTGCCTGAAAAAAATCAGAAGCTATGAATTGGGACAATAAACTCTGCTTTAAAGTAATGGAGGAATCCTAAAAAGGGAAAGAACAAGATGAGAAGTAATGATATATTGTGTGTATAATGTATATTCAAATTGACCCATGGACCACATGTGCAGAGCATGCCCTATGTGGCACAGCAAAGGTTAAATATCACTGTACTGAATTTTGAGCTTATGCCCAAGAGACATGGATTGTAGTTTAAGTACATTCAAGTTAATTTTCAGCTAAAGCAATATCCAACACAGAGATAGAGAGAGATGAAGGAAGGAAGGAAGGAAGGAAGGAAGGAAAGGAAGGAAGGAAGGAGAGGAGGGAGGAGGGAAGGAAGAAAGGGAGAGAGAGAGGATAGCATATGAGTGGAAGGAAGGAGGGAGGAAGTAAAAAGAATGGAAAAAGCATCTTGATTTGGCAGGCTCAAATCCTATATAATAAAAGCCTAATGTGCAAAGCAACCAAACAGTGGAACGACCAGTTGATATGATGTGCACTGACCACCAGGGGGCAGATGCTCAATGCAGGAGCTACTGCCAGCCTGCAGGCCCCAGGCCAGCCAAGGCAGGTGCCAGCAGGAGCTCCCTGATTGCCACATTGGTCACCCCGCAGAGGGAGACAACCAGCTGCGGTGGGGAGGGACAGGGCTGGCCGGCAAGTGAGCGGTGCCACCCCCACATCAGTCGCCCTGCAGATCAGCCCTGATCGCTGGCCAGGCCTAGGGACCCTACATGAATTTCGTGCAACGAGCCTGTAGTGCAGTATAAAGGAGAAACTTAGTTATAAATCCTCATTTCACATTTCTGTCTGAAATTTCTAATCTCTTAAATATACATACTGAGTTTTCCACAATAACTATATTAATTTTATGAGGTAAAGATCCCAGATTAATAGTGAGTAAGTTTAAGGTTAATGTGAAAGGATATTTTATTTATTTCTAGCACACTCACACACACACTCATATTTTATTTTTTTTAATATATTTTTATTGATTTTTTTTTTTTTTTTTTTACAGAGGGGAAGGGAGAGGGATAGAGAGTTAGAAACATCGATGAAAGAGAAACATCGATCAGCTGCCTCCTGCACACCACCCACTGGGGATGTGCCCGCAATCAAGGTACATGCCCTTGACGGGAATTGAACCCAGGACCCTTCAGTCCGCAGGCTGATGCTCTATCCACTGAACCAAACCGGTTAGGGCCACTTATATTTTAAAACAATGCTTTAAAATATCCTGTGGTAAAACTAAAGGTCAGTATCAAATATAGAACTCCTGCATAGATAACAGCATTGAAAACATGCATCTACAGATTATTTGTTCCATGAACCAAATATGATTAACTGAATTCCACACACCTGAGATGCAAAAGAAAAAAGAAGCTAAAAACAAAAAGTCATTAGGTAGGTTTGGTGAAGATAAGCTTTTTAAGAATGAAGATGAAAGTAAGAAAATATAAATATGTATATAAAATTGAATTACTCACTATAGGTTGTTTGATTCCATTAATATAATTACAGAACAATGTGGCCCATGGTAAAAGGCATATGGCCAATCTTTGTGTAGCAGATCTACTTAATTCTTGATCCCTGATAAAATGTAATAAGGGAGACTCAGAGGCCTTCCAAGTGGAGAAATCTCAAAACCATGACGCATATAAGCTCTTTAGAATATTGCTATCTCTAATCCTTGTTGATTTTAATAGGAAAATCTCTTCAAATTCTCATTTTTTTGTGCTTTTCTTATAAACCTACAAAGATTCAAATGAATTATAAATCCACATCAAATACTAAGAAACAGATTTCTGTTATTTATGCAAGCTTATTTAATCTCTCTTCCACTAAATATTAGGGAAAAATCCAACTGGTTTTTACTTTCTTTAAGAAAAAAAAAACTTTAAATGTTTCAGATATTATCACTATGAAAAACAATGTATATTCTCATAAATATTTAATAAGCAGACACTGTGTCTCAGTCACAGTTCTAAATATGGGTAATCCAGTGTTAACAATAAAGATAATATCCCAATTTTATGGGGTTTTTATTCTGGTCAGGAAGCTAAACATAGTTTAATATACACCCACAAAAATAAATATTTTGATGGTATTAATCCTACCAGACCTGAGGCCCTGAACCTAACTGTCCCCTATACCTGGGCTCCTGAGCATTAAAGAGAAAAAACCAACATGATATAGAAAAATGTTAGTTACATGCAAACAAGTGGTTAGAATAAGATGGAACTTGGAGACATTGTAGAAAAGAGGTCTACCTTTCATCTACCTTTCATCTAGCGCCAATATTCCACCTTTGTGTGGAAATTACCAAAAAATCGGTACAGCGGTCTGGTAGGGTTAATGTGAAGAAGAAAATCATGATGTATAAATGACTTAGAAGTGGTACTTTATATTTGGCGGTAAGAATATAACTATCTGAAACATTGACAACCCCCTTTAGACCAACTATGTGATCATCCAGGAGAGTGCATTTATAGTAGAAGAAAGTGTGAAGGCTCTGCAGTGTGTACCAACTTAACATGATTTGGAACTGACTACAACGCAGCATGACCAGAAATCACAGAGTAAAGGAAAGAGTGAGAGGTAATAAAGTTAGAGGGATAGACAATTTCATGTAGAGACTAAAAAGCATGAAAAAGAGTGTTTTAATCTGGAGGAGAATTATTAGAACTTTCCTAATGTCTTTTATAGAGGCAAATTGATGCTATAGCCTTTCCAAAAAGTTAAAATGTCTATTTTTAAATAGATTAATTTTACACCCCTATTTATTGTCTCTCCCTCAATTTCTCTGATTTGCATAACCCAATTTCTGTTTATCGTATTCTTCTCAGAAGTGTATTTACTATAACTTCAATCAGATAATCACTTGGCCACGAATGACGAGGGCTGTCAGTTAGTGTAGAATGTGGTTAGAGATATTGAATCAAAGGCCTCTGGAGCCTGTGTAACAGATGCAAGCTCATGTGTCTAGTTAGAGGGACAGAAGGGCAAGAATAAAGAACCACTGAATTCTTGAAGATAATCAAGTTGTGATTCTTCAAATGTGTTCTACAGCTCAGGTGTTTCTTGGCCACATGATCTTACCAAAAATGCAAAGGAATTGACCAAAAAAATGCCTTTTACAAAATACTTACCAATAGCATTCATAAGCTCATAAAAATAATTTGCATGGCATATTCTGGGACAATATTATTAAATTAAGGGGTGTATTTTAGCATGTTAATATTAGCTACTGTCATGTTGGTCAACAATTCAGCACTAAAAACATGAAGTACAAATCTCAAAGCAATGAACTTAAGAAGTGATTCTTAATGCCACATTGTACTTCATCTAGCACAGTGGTTCCCAAACTTATTTGGCCTACCGCCCCCTTTCCAGAAAAAATATTACTCAGCCCCTGGAAATTAATTTTTTTTTAATTTTAATAGCAGTTACTCATCGCCCCCAAATGCACCTGTGGCCATCACCGCCCCCCTGGATCGCTGCAGTGCCCACCGGGGGGCGGTAGCGCCCACTTTGGGAATCACTGATCTAGCATGTACTACTGATGGTAATACTTCTAGTCTGCTACCATACAGGCTAGAACCCAGGCCCCTCGCATACTGTCCCAATTAATATTCCTAAACTTGATTTTCACTGATAATATTATAAATATTGGTGGAATTTCCATACATGCCACTCAAGACACATATTCTCAAAAATTTTATAAAGCTATTTTTATACTATGGTTATATCCTACACTTAAGAGTTTTCCTCCATCACACCTTCATCGTCACCTGCTGGACTTTTCTTTTTCAATCTTGAAATGCTCATCACAAGGCTACTTCTTTTTCAAGGAGTTTTCTGACCCATTATCTGGCTATAATTGATCTTTGTCTTTTTTAGTCTCCATAGACTGCTTTCTTCTTCTGTCTTTATTAATCACTTTTGTTTCATCTTTGCATAAGATGCCACCCTGCATTGTGGTAATTACATGATTTCAAATCTCTAAGTATAAAATTCCTAAGAACAAGAATGGGTCTTCTTGAGAAGCACATTAACTCTATGGCTAAAAATCCTATCTAATAAAGACGGAATATGCAAATTGACCATAACTTCATGACAAAGATGGCAGCGTCCATAGCCAATAAGGAGAGAATATGCAGATTGACACGACAAAGATGGTGGCAGCCGCGACAGGACGCAGGCATTCTGCCCTGCACCCACCACTTTGGGCCTCTGGGCAGCACGCAAAGGCGAAAGGCAGCTACGGGCCGGAGCGAAGGTGGTGCTGGCAGCCAGGGGAAGAAAGACCTATTCTTGCACAAATCTTTGTGGATCAGGCCTCTAGTCTCATAATAATGGAAATAGCTTTTTATTGTACAGTTATTCTTCAAGATATCTTGTGCAATCTTATATATATTGTCTCAAAAGCACATGACCAGGTTCTGTCAGGTCAAAGTGGCTAAGAACCTTGCCCAAGCTCAATCAGGCTATGAGTTATAATAATGGGATTCTAGTCCTGATGCCAGAGACTGTGATTGTATTATTTTACAACACAGTTTTGAGAAAGGGTCTAGAATTATACAAACCCTTGCTTTATATCCCTAACTTTTCTTTCACTCCACGTAGCAACTTTTGGAAACAGATGTAAATTCTCTGAGGTTTCCTTCTCATAGTAACAACATGGTAACACTTCCATGGCAGTGGTGTTAATTATTTAATAAGTTAATATTTCTAAAGTTTATGGACTAAATGATCTATCTAGTAACTCTCAGCCTCATCCTTACATCTAATTTCTATCTTCTCTGTAGAGCTTAAAAATACACAATATTTTTTTAACAGTGTTCAGTAAATTTTAAAAGGAATTTGTATACCATGGATACCAAACTGCTTATATTTCTTTTCCTTTTTTGGAATTATTTGTGTTAGATCTATAGATGTATGCCATTGTGTCTTCCTGACTCATGATTAACTTTCCTTGACATTACCAAACTTTATCACATGTTGTGGGGCTTAGCAGGGAGTTCCCAAAAAGCCAAGTACTAATAAGTTGTGCACGCTTTAAGTTTTTGAGAATTGATCTTTTTTTTCCTCATTTTCATCAATAGGGGAATTCAATTCTGCATCACTCAAAAAAAAATAAAATTAAAAAATAAAGAATTCTTACAACAGGTTCACATCACTTTGAGTCTATGGCACAGTTTTGATAACAGAGATGAGTGACTTTTCTCTGAGAAGCCACACGCGATTGTGTTGTCAGTATGAGAACTAAAAGCATTTGGTTTGTACATGTGGTATGGCCATCTTAATTTTTTAGTTCTTCAAATTTCAAGGAGTGAGCAGAAAGCAAAGATTGTAGCATTAACTGCCAAAGAGAGTGTGAATCATTTCTCTCAAGATTTTAAATATCTTCTTTTTAGCTCAGAGGCATAAAGCAAATAACCTGAGTGAAAACAGACTTAAGCTGCAACAAGAAGACAGAATTTAACCAGCATATGCTAAAGTGCCTTACTGAAACAGAACAAAAGTTTTATGCAAAAATGTTACTTAAAAAAAAAAGCATGCAGCAAATTATTCACACTGTGTTCGCTGGACATTATTATTGCTTTAAAGGTCATGAGAACTCTACCAGGATAAAGAACCAGAAGTTACAAAAACAATAACCTGTCATGAGGAAGGATTTTTGATACTTTTTTGATCAATACAGATTTTTAGTAAAATCATCTACCTAGCTCTATTGTAAGGCTAATATAACCAAATTAGGTCTATGTTACAGTATTTTATATTTTTTTACTGGGTTGATAATCATTTACTAAAATAATGTACATATTATTTTACTTAACATTTAATAATAAGAATTCTACAGTTCAATGGAATCTATTAGGAAGCTCAGAATGGACCCAAATGTGTACACATTTAGTTTAAAATTAAGATATCTTGCCCTAGCTGGTTTGGCTCAGTGAGTAGAGCATCGGCCTGCGGACTGAAGGGTCCCAGGTTCGATTCCGGTCAGGGGCACATGCCCGGTTGCGGGCTCAATCCCCAGTAGGGGGCATGCAGGAGGCAGCCAATCAATGATTCCCTCTCATCATTGATATTTCTGTCTCTCCCTTCCTATCTGAAATTAATAAAAATATATTTTAAAAAATTAAGATATCTTAAATTAGTATAAAAAGACTTGCCTATTCAAAGAATGTTGTAGAAACAACTGGAGATATATCTACCTATCAAATGGATCAGTATTTTTAACCTTATGACAAAAATAAATTTTGAATAGATCCAAATTCTAAGTTTAAAAATAAAACAAATATTGAAGTACTGTGTAAATACTAAATGTTAAATAAATACTCAATAAAATATTAATATTTTATTAGAAAATTATTTTAATCCTCATATAAAACCCAAAAGTCATAAGTTTGATAATTAACCAATATAGTTGGAACACTAATATATATACAACATAACCTAAGGCAACTTAAAAGGCAAATATGTACCACACATAAGAAATAGATGTATGTTTTAAATATGTTAAAAGCTCATACAAATCAATATAAAAGATCAGCAGAAAGATGACTTTTATTCAGAGGCCTTGTCTTCAGGTCTCTGTATTAACATTTCCTTATCAAAGCGCTCTTCCCTGACAACTACAAAAAAAAAAAAAAAAAAAACAACAACAACAACAATAACAACAAAAAAAAGAAACAAATACAGGGTATCCTGAAAATCTCTCTAATCATATTAGCCTGCTTTTCATTGCATATTCTCTGCAAGTTCTAGGAAGGCCAGTAACTGGGACTCTAATTTAGTTCACTATTGTATCCTAGAGCATAAACCATTGCCTGGCTGTGGCTCTTTAAATGAAAATTTGGAATGAATGAATAAATTCAGGATAAAATGTAAAGAGGCATGATAAATAGCAGAAGGATTATCTTGGAAAGAATGAACATGCTATTTTTAGAGGTAAAGGCAAAAGAGTAAAAGTGTGTGTGTTATGTGTTTGTGTGTGTGTGTGCATTTTTGTGCATGTGAATAGGAAATAATATAGGTTATAACCTTCACAAAAGGGTTATCAAGCACTGTTGAATGAACATTTTTCATTAAACGATATGAATTTGTAGAGAACTGGTTGTTTGATTTTGTAAATTTCCCCATTGTTGCTCAGCCGTCTAAAAGCAAGAATAGAGAAATATAATGTATTAACATGCCTTAGCTTAGAGTTTAAGAAGAAATGATCATAACACTGAATAATTCCATGATTAAAGATAACAAATATTTGAACTGGTTTACCAGTGGCTCACTATAGGCAAATGAAGCTGAAAATAGGGTGACAATAATAAAGGATAATGAGAATTTGGAAAACAGAGGGTAAATGAAGAGAAAATTTAGTAAAGTAGAGAAAATCAAAATGTTAAAAGAGTTGAAATCTTTAAGGCTTGATAGTATACTTTCTTTTTCACTTCTAGCTTCTCTGACTGGCTTTTCTTCCTGTGCCTTCTTATGGCATTGAAGCTCTCCAACGTTTCTATGCATGCAACACTTTCTGGATGACCTCATTCAATTTCATGTTCATCACTAAGAGCTGTTCTCTAAGGATTTCCAAATGCTTGCCCTCAATTATAGCCTTTGCTTTAAAATCCAGATGTATAAACTAATTCTCATCCAGAGTTTATCAATTGGGAACCATTTATAGGCAAATAAATCCATTCTATATGTTTTAAACAGAAAGGGGTTCAATATAATGATCAGAAGCTTTTTAAATATTTGGAAAGAATGGAAGTGAATGCTCAAGGCCAAGACCTAGACACCAAAACAGAAATTGTTGTTAAAGAGCACACATTTGTAGCTTTGCTCCTCATATCGGGTCGTTGCCCCTACTTGTGCCCCCACCTGTTCACATATGGAATATAGTGACTAGATTGTTATGGAAAAACCCAGGGTCCTCATACTATGTTTGATAGGAGTAAGAGACAATCAATTAAAAGATAATCTTTCCATCCAATTCTCTTGCATTGCAAATGTTATAGAAGTGCATCTAATTGTCATTACCTTCATTGTATTATAAAAATGGTAAAAGCAAAGCATTTTAGAAAAGCTGTTTGAGCTTTTGCAGCCTCTGAATTGAGGTAGATGGATATAAGGAAGTAACCAGGATGCTGAGTGGGAGTGCTTTATTACTTTATAATTACCCCATGAACATATCACCCTGGATGCTCCACAGAAAATTCAACATCAAAACAGAAAACAGACATTTTTCTCTTTCACACTGCTTCCCATCTTAAACCCCTCATCTTAGTTAATAGCACTATCCAAAAATCTTTTCTCTTCTCTTGCCCGACTTCAAATACCTACAGATAAACATATTTTATTGATTCTAATCTATAATAATAAAAGGGTAATATACTAATTAGACCAGACATCTTCCGGACATCATTCCAGACATCCTTCCTGACGAACCCGGGGCCAGAGGGAAGCCAGCCTGGGTCCCGGATGCCTGTGGGTGGCCCCAGGGAACCCAACCTGGGTCCCGGGTGCAGGAGGGAAGCTGGTGCCAGCAGCCAGGGGAAGGAAGGCCTACTCTTGCATGAATTTTTGTGCATCGGGCCTCTAGTATTTAAATATCTTCTGAGTCTCATGTCTTACACGACATTCCATTGACATACTTTGTACATGATTCAGGACAGATTTTTCAGCTCTGTTATGTTTATTATTTTTGTCCATGATTGAAAAGGTAATGAAATGTTTTTGACTAAAGTGACCTGAATCACAGTAATTTTTAAAAAATATTTTTATTGATTTTAGAGAGGAAGAAAAAGGGAGGGAGAGATAGAAACATCAATGATAAGAGAGAATCATTGATCGGCTGCTTCCTGCATGCCTCCCACTGATGATTGAGCCCACTACCCAGGCTTGTGCCCTGACTGGGAATCAAACTGTGACCTCCTGGGTCACAGGTCGACACTCAACCACTGAGCCACGCCAGCCTGGCACAGTAAATTTTTAAAGATTTTTAGTTAGTGAACAATTTTAATGTAGAGATAGTCATTACATAATTTTAGTATTTATATATTAATTTTGTGTAAAAAGGAATATTTAATCTTCAAGAAAATGTAGAATTTGATAAACTTGTATTATAGAGTGCGTTAGTTACAAAATAATTTAAACAGAGTGCAAGGAAAACAATCATCTAGAATGCTAGAATTGTGGAGGCCTTTAAGTTATTTTAGGTTTAGGTTGTGAAATTTTCAGTTCCAGTTTTATTCCATTTTACATGTTTAATTGGTGTTTTTAAAAGGGCTGGTGATGAAAGTTGCATATTCTATGCTATGGTAAAAATAATTAAAGGCCTCCAAAGATGTCCTTATTCCAGTCAGTGGAACCTGTGAACATGCGCTCTGATGTGGAGCAAGGGACTTTTCAGATGTGCTTAAGAACTATGAGACAGGAAAATCATCCTGGATTATTCAAATGAATCTGACAACCACAGGATCCTCTGAGAGGGACTCAGCAGAGACAGGTTCAGAGTTTAAAAATAAATGTAGTAATAGAAGCAGAGGTTGGAGTGGTGCACTTTAAACATGGAGAAAAGAGCCACAAGTCAAGAAAAGCATGGGGCCTCTAAAGCTGGAAAATGCAAGGAAATGGATTCTCCCCTGAAATTTCTGGAAGGAACAAAGTCCTGTCAACACCTTGATGTTGAAATTCTGACTTCCATAATGATAAGAGAAAAAATTGTATTGTCCTAAGCCACTAATTTTGTGGTGAAGTATTGCAGCAACAATAACAAATGCACATGATTGCCAACTACGGAATTTAACTTCCATCTGGCAATGCGGTGTTATGATAGCTTTCTATGATAGTTAACATTTGACACGGATTGGAACGTATCTCAGACCCACCAGTATGCCTGGGAATTCTAGGCAGCAAACAGGTTGACACCCCTGCTGAGAAATTAGTAGAAGTGAGTCAACTTAAAATGTTTCTTCTGCACAGGGTTGTAGTTCCATAATGGCAACATTTTACTCTTCACATATTTATTGATGTCTGTGTATTTATCCCAAATCAACCTAGGCATCAGAGAAATACAGTCATATCTATTAGTGATACATTTCTTATCATTCGATACAACATGTGGCCTATAGCATGAAAAATGTGCTCAATAAATACATGTTTAATACACTGATACTTAGAGAGGCTCCCCAACTTCTTTAATAATCTGTAAAGTAAGTTATCTCAAAGAAGAAAACCCAGCCCGGCCGGTGTTGCTCAGTGGTTCAGCATCAACCTAGCACCAGGAGGTCACAGTTCAATTCCTGGCCAGGGCACTTGCCTGGGTTGTGGGCTAGATCCCCAGCATGGCAGGTGCAGGAGGCAGCCAATCAATGGTTCTCTCTCATCATTGATGTTTTTTCTCTCCCCGTTTCTCTTCCTCTCTGAAATCAATTTAAAAAAAAGAAGAAGAAGAAAACCCAATTCGCAGAATATAGGAGTGTACTCCCATCCACATGATTATTGAAGAGCAAGTTGAATAGATATGAAACCAGATAAATACAAAGAACCCTGCAGAGTAGACATGGCATGTTGATTAGGCATACACAGAAAGCAATCCAAACTAAAGGGGTGTAAATAAAATTGACTTTAGGGAATATTTTTCTTCTTCTTTTTTTCTGGAAATAATCATTGCTTGAATATAACAAAGCCTGTTTATGCTTTTGTAAATTAAGTGTCCTGAATCAAGTATAAACTACTTTAGTGAATAGGAGATAAAATCATTAAAATCAGAGACTTCAGACATTTGGGATAGGCTTGCTAGGACAAAAGAAAAAATCACCTCAAAATAACTGGAATGCATCTGGAATCAATCATTACCGGTGGAATGATTTAGAACAAGGTTGTATTTATCTCTTGCACTGTTCTCCAAGTGGCAAGTAAAACACTATAATTTCTACTCCCACTCCTCATCACATGCTTAATGGTGTTCTGAAAACGCAGGCTCCTGAGCTGCATTCCACCTGCAACTCATCTGTGACAGAGTGTTGGTTCTCCTCCCGCACCCATTGTGCACATTATCCTGTGCGCCCGAGGGCCATATGCCTGGATATCCTAGGAGCTGGCCTAAGCCTCTTGCTGTCAAGCTCCGCCCATTTTATGGACACACTATTTGTTCTCAGAACTCTAATGGAAATGTTGGTAAGCATGCGTGGAGATTGTCCTCCTGGGTTCCTGTGTTCTTCACCTTGCTGACTAAACACCACACATCAGTATGAATTTCAACCTAACAAATGGTTCTACTGTAAACTCCCATCCTTTCCCTTTCTTTTTTATTTTTTTAAGAATTTATTTTTAGAACAGTTTTAGATTCACAACAGAATTAAGAAGTAGAGATAATTTTCATATTCCTCTGCCCCCACAACTATATAATCTCCCACTCAACAGATTGGTATATTTGTTTCAATTAGTGAACTTCACTGATACACCATAATTACCCAGAGTTCATAGTTTACCTTAAGATTCATTTTTTGGTACATTCTATGGGGTTGGACAAATGTATAATGACATTTATCTATTACTAGAGACCCAGTGCATGAAATTCGTGCATGGGTGTGGTCTCTAGGCCTGGCTGGCGATTGAAGCATGGGCATCTGGCATGGAAGGGCAGGTGCCAGCTGACCTCTGGGCCCTGGGCAGCACCTGGGCCCCTGGACCCCACATGCCCCCCTCCACCTGAGTCATCGGGCCCCCACCCAGATCCCTCAGCTCCTGGGAGCCGGGTGGTGGCCTCACCCCCTGCCGCTGCCACTGGCCACCATCTGTAGGGTGATCAGCAGAACAATCAGGCCCGGCTCGTGCCTGCCTTGACCTGGCGCTGCCCACTCACCTGCTCCACCATCCCACCGCAGTCCCACTCTCATCAGGGCCCATCAGGGTCAGCAGCACCTCCACTGCTGCCCGCTGCCTGCCCATCAGGGTCAGCAGCACCTCCACTGCCGCCCACTGCCAGTGCCACGTCACCGATGCCCGCCATGTACCGAGCCGGCCCCTGGTGGTCAGCACACATGTAGCGAGTGGTCAAACTCCCAGTTGAACTCCTGGTTGAGGGCACAATTTGCATATCAGGCTTATATTATATAGGATGATAATATCAGACACAGTATTTTCACTGACCTTAAAATCCTCTGTGTTCTGCCTATTCATCTCTCTCACCCTCCTACCCCCAACCCCTGACAGCCACTGATCTTTTTACTTTTTCCATAATGTTGCCTTTTACAGAATGTCATACAGTTATAATCAAACACTATATACCCTTTCAGAATGGATTCTTTCATTTAGCAATATTCATTTAAACTTCCTCCATATCTTTTCATAGTTGATAGCTCATTTCTCTTTAGTGTTGAAGACAATTTTATTGTCTAGATGTACCACAGTTTATTAATCCATTCACCTATTAAAGGACATATTGGTTGCTCCCAAGTTCTGACAGTTATAAACAAATCTGCTACAAATGTCTCTTAATTTTTTTCAAGAGTGACAATTATTTCACCATTCTAGATATTACCATTTCAATATGCATAGTGTGTGTTTCATTATTCAAATTCTTCATATATTTAAAAAACATTCATTGAGAGTTAAAAAGAGTAGCAAAAGTATATTTCTTCTGAAATAAATTATTTTAAATCTATCTGAAAGGTCATTAAAAATAATGTAGTGGCAATTCTGATTAAAGTGCTAATAATCCCTCTGAATACTCAATGTTTTATTTATATTTTCATAAACCTGTGTTTTATCATATTTGAGTTACCAATTTCCCCATTCTAGTGTAACTGGTTATTCAAAACTTAGCTTTAAGAGATTAGATGTAGCTAATTTTAAAAAAATTCATTCACAACTGTTAGATATTTAGCTATAGTCTGTTATATGCTTTAGGTAACTTTCTCTAAGTTAACTTCATGAAAAGAATTAGAAGCCATTACTGTTTTAAAATAACGCTGTGTACCTAGACAGTCACTTACTTCTAATATAAGAATAATGCATTGCACTTTAGCTGCATATGATGGAAGTTGAGTCCATATTTCCCAGAAAGCAGGGAATATGGTATGCAATGTCACCAGTTCAGCAAGTATTAAATAAGACTATAAAAATAAATTGATCTCATGAAGTATTGAACAAAGATGTGACATGGTGAAGCACAACAATCATGTAGTGTTTACAACAATTTTTTAATTAAGAAAGTAAAGTGGTATATTCTGGTAGAAGACACCTGAATAAATATATATATTTTTAATGAACCAGTTGTGGATAATATAAATAACTGATGCCAGGTTAACAAAAAGCCCATTTTCCATTTTCATGAGGAACAGATGGTGCGGATGGACTTGAATATTGGTTTCATAGAGGGAAAACTTGTTTAGTTTGGCAAGTTCATTTCAGGAAAGGTACTTCAGAGCTAGATTTGTGTAGCCATTTTGAGAATGTTCCCCCACAGATGCAGTTGATTAAGGGGTAATCATGACTATGTATGCAATCTGTAGAAGAATATCTAGCTGCCTCCCTTTGAGAAGATGCTCTCTCTGGCCAGCTGGATTTGTGGAACAAGTTTCTGAGAATTTTCATTATTTTACTTAATTGGAAGCTTTAAATACAAGAAAAAAAATTATATGATAAATTAAGTTATAGCTACTTGGAATTGCTTAAGGCCTGTAGCTTATTTCTAAGAAGAATAATTATAAAAAATAAAAGTAGAGGTCATTGTCAATGTATTTTGAGCAAATACTTTTTGAGATAAATTAAGAAGTATTTGTTTAAGAATAAGCAATAAAATTTTATCTCGGAGGTTGTATTTTCTACTTGAAAAGAAAATTATTTTATTTCATGTAGAAATGAAACTGAAGGACCAGAAGGCGCAAGTTGAGTTTTCATTTTTCATTCCAGTTAAAGGTCTAATTTAGAAAAAGTAAGGGAAGTAAGGGAGATGAACAGCTGGCTACATATACTATGCCAAGTACAAGTTTTCACAAACTGGGCCTACAACAGGAAGCTCCATGGCGAAAAGATAAGCTCAATGTCTTTGGCATGGCAATCCCCATTCTAGTCAAGAGACCTTTACAATGAATATGAGAGGGAGAAAGAACATACCACAGAAGAATTACAAAACTGGGTAAAAATGAAACCAACAGATGTAGCACCAAAAGATGACTGGTAAAAATAAAATAAAATACTCCCTGGTAATTCACAAGGAAAATAGTTATAGGTTGTACAACAAAATATGCCTTTAGATATAAATAATGGTTACCATGAAATTTTAACAAAGGACATAAACGTCATATGATAATTATCAAAATTGTGTAGTGTGAAAATTAGGACTTCATAGACTACTAAAAAACATATCTAATTATAATAAAGAATATATATATATCAAGACAGCATCTACTTATGTGGAAAATAATTCATGAAATTAAGAATAGATATATGGATGATGGGAAGAATTGGGGGGAAAATGAAACAAACTGGTAAGAGTTCCACCAACTAGACAGCACATGTGGAAGTAGCTATGGCTTAATAATTTCTTGGTTTGAATTCATATGTGATAGAAGTACTGAGAGGAACTGCTGTTCTAAACTAAAATCATATGAAAAAGTAAGAAGTACTTACTGATTTATACATACATAAAACTTGGGAAGAATAAGAAAATATACTCCTGGAGTTTAATTTAATAAAGGAAGGAAATATTTTATATAGTCATTATAACCATAAAATTCATAGATAGTATTTCAAAAAATTAATGAATTATACCACATTTTAATTGGAAAATAGTCAATTTATTTAAAATATTTGACAACAATATTATTAGGTTAAACTTTTTAAATGTATTTTTGTATGTCAATATTAGTCAAATATTAACAATTTCAAATGCTTCAACAAAATATGGTATACAAATTAATATGAGATAAATAGATCTAAATATGAAATGGCTTAAATATAAGAAAAAGTGCTCAAAAGGAAGTTCTCAAATCAGAGTTGGACTTGCCTGTTTCTGGTCTCCAGGTGGTGACACAGGTCCCAGGAGTACATCTGCTTCTGTACTGTAGCTCTGCCCTGCCCTACTGCTTTACTGTGAGATTCATCCCGTGCTATAAAGGGGGAAATCCCATGGAAGATCATTACTGCTTCACATAAACTTTGGCCAGAAGTGGCGCCTGCCTCTTCTCACATTTCGTTGTAGAGTACTAAGAGCCTCTTTGTATATTCAAGAATATTAGATATATTTTGACAATAACTAGCGCTCTTTGAGACACACTCATATACACATGCACATACTATGCTGGTAAAATTATTTTTGGAATGAGTACAACAGCTCAGCTAATGAGACTCAAGAATCAGACAGCGGAGTCAGAATTCTGACACTTCCTACTTGTACCAGAGAGAGTGGTACTCACTAAACATTTCAGCAATTTCTCCAGATTTCACAGATTTCATCAAGTTACAAATTGGTTCTGGCCCATGAATTTAGGCAAAGAGTCATCATGGAAATCTCCAGCATGCTTCTCTAATGCTGTGGCGTCTGAAGAAGCTATGTGTTTCAAAAGCTGCAGCTACTAGATGGTGGAGCTTCTGTCAGCCTGGGTCCCTGAGTGTCCACGTGGAGTAGAGCCG
Source organism: Myotis brandtii (assembly GCF_000412655.1). Classification (NCBI taxonomy): domain Eukaryota; kingdom Metazoa; phylum Chordata; class Mammalia; order Chiroptera; family Vespertilionidae; genus Myotis; species Myotis brandtii. The sequence continues at coordinate 2,133,108 of NW_005366834.1, forward strand.
CATCACACACTCAGACCATGAAGGGCAGGTGGCTTGAGAGATAAATAACATTTCTGAGAATTAGGTTACTTATCATCAAGGGGTAATCTGTTATCACAGTAATTGTGTAGTTACCTAAAAAGTGTAATAATAATATCAAATAGCGGGATCATTGTGAGTATAAAATTATTTAATGCATGTAAAGCACAGAGAGCACTGCCTGCTTGGACCTAGGGAGACATTTAATAATTGTTAGTTATTAATATGGTATTAGAAGTTAAAAATATATAAACGGGGGTATCCTTAAACCATACATTTCATTATGACAAGTTTTAAAAACTTATCACAATATTTAAAGCACTTTCATAAAGTATGATTGACATACAAAAAGCTGTACATATGTAATATATGCAACTTGATGAGTTCAGAGTTAAGTATACACCCATCAAACCTATCACCACATTCTGTCATAGCCATCACCTCCAAAAGTTTCTTCCGACCTTTTAAAATTATTGTTGCTATTTTCTTATAAGAAAACCTAACATAAGATCTACCTTCCTAGCAAATTTTTAAGTAAACAATACAGTATTATTAACTGTATGCTCTATGCCATATCATAGATCTCTAAGACTTATTCTACTTGCTGAAACTGTGCTGTTTGACTAATACCGTAAAATTTTCCCCTCGCCCCACACCCTGGCCACAATCATTCTACTAACTATTTCAATAAATGTGACTTTAGATTCTTCATATAAGTGGTATCATGTAGTATTTTTGCTTCTATGACTGGCTTATTTCACTTAGCATAATCTTCTCCTGATTTATCTATGTTGTTGCAAATGGCAGGATTTCCTGCTTTCTTAAGGCTGAATAATATTCCATCGGCTGTATATAACACAGTCTCTGGAAATGTATGCCAGAGACTATAGGTAGGCTCGTGTTGTGAGTGGGCCTGGTTCTCAGTTCTGCAGGGGCCACAAGGAGGGTGAGTGGGCCTGATGCCAGGGTCTACAGGTGGGTGTGCCTGGTGACAGGTCCATCAGCAGGTGGGTCTGCTGCTGAAAGCCACAGGGGAGGTTTATCACAATGTTGAAAGCTTAAAATGATTCAAATTTTTACCATGAGCTTATGAGAAAATTATTTCCATTTACTAACAAAAACACAGATATACAAAATATGTAGGTAAAACAAAAAATCATAGCTCAGCGGATGTGGCTCAGTGGTTGAGTGTCAACCTATGAACCATAAGGTCAGGGTTCAATTCCTGGTCAGGGCACATGCCTGGGTTGTAGGCTCAATCCCCAGTAGGGGATGTACAGGAGGCAGCCGATCAGTGATTCCCTCCCATCATTGATATTTCTATCTCTCTCCCTCTCCCTTCCTCTGTGAAATCAATAAAAATATATTTTAAAAAGAAAAGAAAAATCATGAACTTAGTAACTGTAGAAGCAGGAGTTAACCTTAAGCCATATCATACTGCCACTTTGGTTGTCTGTCCAACTTTTAGAAAATCTTGAAAGTTAAATTTTTCTGCTTTATCTATGCTATAAAAAAGAATGATTTCTTTTATTACAACAGTGTTATGCAAACTTATAAGACTTTTTGATTAGTCAATGCAAAGAAATATTCATAATTAAATTTATTTCTTAACATAAAATATACAAAAATAAAACAGACCATTGTATGAAAAAGCAAGGCAGAAACTAATATGTGAAATAAAGTTAGGAGGATGGTGAAAGAAACAAAACCACAGTTGAAAACACCATAGTAAAAGCTTCTAAGGAATATCAGAAATTATAACTTGTTTTGTTTTAGAATCGTTTATTTGTTTTAATCTATAGTCAAAGAAAACAAAACAAAACAAAACAAAAAGATGAGAGAAAAATTTTACTAATGTTGGGAACATAGCCACAATGATGAAAAATAAAAGTTAGAAAACGGACTCTTCTGTTTTGCTTTCTTCTGAACTTCAGAGGAGAATTAGTTGCAAGTTGAAAACTGGAGAATGAAAATATAATAAAATATCTAATGACCATAAGTGGCATTTTAAGTCCCTACATAATTTCTGAAGGTTTTAACATAAATCTTAGTGATTATTTAAACATATATTTTTACTGAGTAGTTTAAGAAGATAAGAGAAAAGCCAGTTGCTTTCTTGTTCAAATTGGGGAGTGGGGGTGGGAAGAGAAATTCTAAAAAATACAAAGAACTGAACTTGATACTGACATGTTTTCAAAATTCTGAAGGAGACAAATTCCATGACCACTTAAAAAAGGAGACACTGAACACAGTGAGAAACAACTTACTGAAGTAGCAATCAACATCTAAATTTGCATCCTTTGCTAAGGATTATATCAGGAGAATGGCAAAAAAACATAATGTAATGTATGTCAGCACGGAATATGGTGGTTTATCTTATATTAGTTTTGTAGAGTGGCTTTTATCATGGTCCATATTTTTACAATAGTTTGAGCCAGTCACTTATAGACTGAGTTGCAAATGAGAAAGACTTGACCTAGAGGCAGAAGACATAGATTTGAAACTGTTTCTCTAGTCTCTCAGCTTTTATAAATCTACTAGAGGCCCACTGCATGAAATTTGTGCATGGGGGGGGGGGGTGTCCCTCAGCCCGGCCTGCACCCTCTCCAATCTGGGACCCCTCGGGGGATGTCCGACTGCTGGTTTAGGCCCGATCCCGCAGCCAAACATCCCTCTCACAACCCGGGACCGCTGGCTCCTAACTTCTTGCCTGCCTGCCTGCCTGATCGCCCCTAACCACTCTGCTTGCCTGCCTTATGCCCCTAACTGCTCTCCTGTCTGCCTGATCACCCCTAACTGCCTCTGCCTGCTGGCCTAGTCGCCCCTAACTGCCCTCCCCTGCCAGCCTGGTTGGCCCTAACCGCCTCTGCTTTGGCCCCCGCCACTTTGGCTTTGTTCAGAAGGACTTCCAGATGGATGTCCGGAAGATGTCTTGTCTAATTAGCATATTACCCTTGTATTAGTATAGATTTCATAAATAAAAGTATGATGATAGAAAAAGATAACTCAATACCATATCTATAAAACACAAGCAAGTGACTTCTTTTATAAAATTGAAGTTTTATAGGGTTAAATGAGAAAAAAAAAGTATGGAATTGCTTGTAAACTACAGTACACTTGAAAAAAATAGTTCTTCATGATTTACCAATAATTTTATTCTTATAATACCTTCCACGTACCTGCAATATCATACTAGAGAGATATATTAGATGCTGCTATGTTTTCTTTTCTCTATTCTCTTTTTATTACATATTTTTAGCACCTGGTGTATGATAGCTAAAGGTCTGTATCCGTTCTTGAACTGGATGTTCCCATGTTGTAAGTATTTAAACCTGACTTAACCCCATCAGTCACAAATCACTGCAGTCACCTTCCACATAGTACAAACACCTTAGAATACTTTTTCAGATCATTTCCTCCGATTCTACCGGTAACTATTGTCTAGTATTTTAGAACCATTCCATTTTATTTTGCCTCCCCCTGAGTGATTCATCATGATTATTGTTTCATATTACAATAATTTTTTATTTCCCAACAGGTTTACTTCCTTGCTTTTTACCTCCATTTCTTTTCAGAATGAATAACTTCCCTTAGGGTTTAATTTTATTCTTCCTAGGATTCAAGGTTAGAAATGTGTTTTCTGTAGAGCTGTGAATTAGAAACATCCTCATTTGTTAAAATCTACACTTTCATAATTTTTCCCATTATAAGTGGTAATTTGGCAGATCCTTGCATTCTAGTTTGACAGCATTTCTCTCAGCGGTTTGAAGAAATTATTTACCTCTCTGTTGGCTTCTATGATTGCTGTAGAATATTTGTGCAGGTTTCATTCTCTCATGTTTCTCACTTTAATCTCTTTGTTTTTCTGTAAAACTTCTCTTTGTCTGTGTTCAGCATTCTCTAATATTTCTTCCATTAAAACTACAATGACATATATATTGGACCCTCTCATGATATCCTTCATATCCACTAATGTTTCTCAGCTTCTATCTCTTTATCTATTTGTTCTTCACTTTGGATACTTTACTTAATGCCAAAAAACAGGTTACAAATGTTCTTTCCAGTTTCTATATGCCCTTTTTGCCTCATCCCTTGTGGTTTTTAATCTAATAAATATATGTATCTAAATTTCTATTTATTAAATAAACATCTTCACTTTAATATAGTAACTTACAATTCACCATGTCCTTGAAATAGAGTTGTTTCATAGTCATTTCCTACCATCTGACCTTTCTGACAGTCTAATCCTGCTGTTTGTTATTTCTACTAACATACATTTTTTTCTTATATTTTTGTTACTTTGAAATGTAAGTTCCTGTTCAGTGGAACATTATTAGGACAACATGAGCTTTAAAAATATTTTTATTTTTCTCAGACATTTTTTATTTTATTTAACCAGATAAGCCAATTTTATTAACAGTCTGTGATTGTTTCATGGTGACTTATCTATCTCGGTTTAGAAGACCATGTAGAGCATGTTAATTCAAACCCAAGTCGAAACCAAAGACGACCTGTGATTATCACTTGCTGGGTAAGAGCATTTTGTTTCTTCTCCTGGATGTGAAAAGGAGACATTCAGTCCTGCTTATCATCTTTTGCCTCTTCATAATTTTTCCTTAATGCATAACGGTTTCTATTGCACAATTTCATAAAGTATCAATCCCTTCAAGTGGCCTGTTTTTGTTGTTTGTTTATTTTTAGGGCCCAGACTACCTGGCCATTGAGATTACTGAAGGCTCTTCCACCAAGAAAGTAGCAAACACATTGTTAGCTTTGCTTTCTATTTTGTTTTCAACACTCTCCATATTTGGTCCCTGGCTATTTTTATTTATTTATTTTTTATTAAAAGCTCATCTCTGCAAATAAAAGTGTATTTGTTAAACGCTACCCACCACATTTTAGTTTTTTATAGAGGAATAGTTTCAGACTATATAACATGAAAATTTTCTGGGGGAGAAAAAGAATAGATAGAGATGTCTCTCAGTGATTAATAGTACTTTTTGTCTTAGTTGTTTTATTTTTTTCTCAGTATTTTTTGTTATAAGTAGAGAAAGTTTACTTAGAATATTTGTAGAACAGTTTTGAGCGATAGCCATTGTGCTAAAAAATGGTGAAATGATAATATGGAGACAAGATTAAATGTAACATTAAATTTATTTATTTATTTATTTATTTATTTATTAGGGAGAGAGAGATAGAAACATCAGTGATGAGAGAGAATCATTGATCAGCTGCCTCCTGTGGGATCGCACTGACCACCAGGGGGCAGCTCCTGTGTTGAGCACTGGGGATTGAGCCCACAATCCAGGTATGTGCTCTGACTGGGAATTGAACCGTGACCTCGTGGTTCATAGTTTGACACTCACCCACTGAGCTACACTGACCAGTCATCACATGAAATTTAAAGCAGGTATGACATGACTGCTTTTGTTATAAGCACCTTAAAAGTTATGGTCTATGTAGGGCAAGGAAACTTATTCCCTAAGGAAGGATTCAGAGGCTTTCAAATATTTAAGGAATGATGAAAGAAAAGTTAGACATTTTTTAAGCTGCTCTGGAAGGTGACTTGAGATATAAATAAATAAATAAATAAATAAATAAATAAATAAAATAAACTTGGAAATGCCAAAGGAGAAATGCTGGATCAATGTAAGGAAGACCATTTTGGCAATTATAGATTTTCTCAGATAACTGCCTTCTGTCCAAACATTTAGAATTACTGCAGAAGAGAATACATGGATAGCTATATAAGATGCTATAGATGGGGTTCCTACTCTCAGGGGTAAATTGTTCTGGTGGTGTGTTTCCCTGAAAATCTATTAGTCTATGGTTCTAGTATTATGTATTTGCTTTTTGTCTCTAGAAAAATTTAAAAACATACCATTCACTATCTGGTTATGAAACATATATATAGTCATTGTTTGGAGTAAAATATTTCTGCTATACAATTTTCAATCAGCAACTTATGTTAGCTGATTCAAACCACTTGAAATAATTTATTAGGTACTGTAGGTTATAATGTGATATTAAATCTGAGAATTTTCCATTCAGCTTTCCTCAAAAAAAAAAAAAATCCAATAGCTCAAAAATGTTTTACAAAAGCTCAAAAGAAAAAAAAAAACTTGTATGTTGTTATCATCCAAATAAATATCAAATACAAATTTGATATTATATTTGACATAATAATAAATAAAAACATAATAAAATTTCATGTTCCATTTTGGAAAAATGATCTTTATTTTTTAAGTGTAACATCAATTGTGACTATATGTAAAGACTGATAGGTTATGTTAGCTAGCTAATTCACACATAATTCAAATTTTTAGCTAAATTTAAGCTTGGTATATTCAATCATTCTAAACACACTTATTGAGCATCTCATTTTGTGTGTGTGTGTGTGGAGATTGTCAGTGCTGTGGATAAAATAGGAGAAAATATAATTGACCATATTTTAATGAGGATGATGATCTCATGGGCTGGATATATATTAATTAAAAACCACCTAATAAATCTAAAAATAAACCTCAGGAATTTTCAAGAGAAGAGATTTTTAGTGTGATAACAGTATTTATCAGAGGGAGGTCAGAAAAATCATCTCTAAGTAAATGATAATTGATCTGAGACCTGTAGGCATTAATTAGATAAGAAAGAGGAGAAAGGTGAGGTAGAGGTCTGGAAACTCTTTCAGGGAAAGGAAACATTTGGGCAAATTACCTGATGGGGGTTGCTGAGATATAGAAACTTAATGAAGATCCTGTGGTTAGATTAAAAACAAACAAACAAACTGAAAAACAGCAATGATGTGACACAGGATGAGATTATTATATTAATCATATTAATATAATAATTATATTAATACATCATTATATTAATACTAGAGGCCCAGGGCCACAGGAGTGGGCCTAAGCCGGCAGTCGAACATCCCCCAAGGGGTCCTTTAGCGCTGCTGCAGAGGTGAGAGAGACTCCCACCACTGCCACTGCACTTGCCAGCCGTGACCCCGGCTCAGGGCTTCTGGCTGAGCGGCGCTCCCCCTGTGGGAGCACACTGACCACCAGGGGGCAGCTCCTGTGTTGAGCATCTGCCTACTGGTGGTCAATGCATGTCATAGCCACAGGTTGTTCCACCATTCAGTCTATTTGCATATTATCCTTTTGTTATATAGGATTCTTTGGTATGTACTATAATTCAAGTATTATTTATTTGTATTGGTTGCTTAGTTGTTTTACTCAGTTAAAATTTTTTGAAATATTTTATGAAAGTGAATAAATGAGACTTTAAAGATGGCTTATTATTTATACACTGCAAAATTGTTTGCTTGATATCAGTAAGAAGTGTATCCTACCTACAACAGTAGAATAGCAGTTGTAGTTTTTAATGTCTGCCTGTCAAACAACAATATAATAAAAATAAAAGAGGAGGTGTGTTTTTGTTAAGAAACTAGGGAATTGGAGTTCTATTCTAACTACTTAAATAATCTTAGGAAAATCTCTTTTTCTTCTTGTTTTCTTTTTTTTCTTTTTTCCCCTCACCTTGAAATGTTATTTGGACTAAATGATCCAAAAGATGCCTGTCAATTCAAGTTTTCTGACTGCAGATTTTTAAAATATATAATACTAGAGGCCCAGTGCACGTAATTCATGCACAGGTAGGGTCTCTAGGCCTGGCCAGTGATCAGGGCCAATTGGGGCCTTCTGGCTGCCGGCTGGGGCCTGCCTTCCCTTTTTCCACGCCACCACCTGGTGGTCAGCACATGTCATAGTGAGCAAGCGGTCTCCCGGTCAAACTACTGTGGGGTCAATTTGCATATTAGGCTTTTATATAGAGAGATGATTCGCTTGTAGAAAACAAAATTAATACCTTGAGTCAAAGGAAATTTCAAAACACAAAATTCAACCTGCGGAGTCTATGTACAATGCAATGGCAATCAGAAGCTATTTGATTTTTCAAATGGAGGTATAGCCCAGCTGGCATGGCTCAGTAGTTGAGCTTCAACCTATGAACCAAGAGGTCATGGTTTGATTCCCAGTTAGGGCACATGCTCAGGTTGCTAGCTCAATCCCCAGTTTGGGGCATGCAGGAGACAGCCCATCAATGATTCTTTCTCATCACTGATGTTTCTTTCTCTCTCTCCCTCTCCCTTCCTCTCTGAAGTAAATAAAAATATTTTTTAAATGGAGCTACAAAGAATAACTATATATCAGTGAACATCAATCCATCTTTAAAACCAATTATACAACACATAATCCTCAAAAATGTTGGGTCTCCAAAAGGTTAGAATTAGGGTATTTGTATCATTTGCTCTATCGAAGATAGGCACAGTCAAAAATTTTTATTTTTCATATGTATTTTTTTAAAGCAAATGCAAATAGAATTAATGTTCCAAATAATATAGATTTCAGATAAATATATAGTAGTTGTCAACATTTTAAAGATTTATTAATTTCATGGAACTCTATTGAACCTCTAAGATGCAAACACTTTTTTTTATTTGCCTCCTTTTTCTTACTCTTAATAAAAATAAAGTATGAAAAAGGAAATTCAATTTCCAATTTAAACAATATCTTACTTAGAATACCTGGTGACTTTCCTTCATAGGTAATTGCAGAGTTTGAAATCTCTGCTTGCAAGCCAAAGAACTGTCTGCTTCATTTTCACACCACTGAGAATTTGTTAATCTTCAATTGGAAAGGAAATACTGAGCACACCTTTGAAGCTTGATGACTTCTCTTTTAGAAATTAGATAATCATTAGAAAGAAGTACCTTATATGTCATCAGTCATAGCACTATTTCCATTTTTAAATATACTAGAAGAGAAAGACATGAATAAAATGAGATTTCTATATGACATTCAAATATATTCAAATATATTTATGCCCATCGAGAAGTTTATATTGAGTCTAAGGGTTTAGTTATATAATAGGAAAGTGTTTTGAGAATCTTAGAAAATATACAACCATTTTTTTTATTTCTTTTCCTTTCTCAGTAATTTTTTTTTTATTATTAAGAGAAAAAAAGGTCAAGTCAGAGTTAATATAAATGGAAAGCATGCTCATCCATTCATTCAGTGAACACATTAATTGAATATATCTCTCATCATATTAAATGAAAGTAAAAATGCTATGACCAATAGACATATGAAAAAATGCTCAATGTCACTAATCATCAGGGAAGATACAAATTAAAACTCACACATGCCAATATGGCAATCACCAATAAATCAACAAAGGACAAATGCTAGTGAGGGACTGTGGTACACTGCTGGTGAGAATGCAGATTGGTGCAGCCACTATGGAAAACAGTATGGAATTTACTCTAAACTTAAAAATGGAACTGCAGTTTGACCCAGCAATCCCACTTCTAACAATATATTCTAAGAATCCTGAGACACCAATCAGAAAGAATATATGCACCCCTATGTTCATAGCAGCATTATTTACAACTAGAGGCCTGGTGCACAAAATTCGTGCACGGGGGGTTCCCTGCAGCCCAACCTGCACCCTCTCTAGTCTGGGACCCCTTGGGGGATGTCCGACTGCCGGTATAGGCCCAATCCCGGACCGATCACAATCCTCTCACAATCCTGGACCGCTGGCTCCTAATCACTCACCTGCCTGCCAGCCTGGTTGCCCCCAACTGCCCCCCCTGCTGGCCTGGTCACTCCCAACTGTACCCCCCCACCAGCCTGGTTGCCCCCAACTGCCCCCCCTGCTGGCCTGGTCACTCCCAACTGTACCCCCCCACCAGCCTGGTTGCCCCCAACTGCCCCCCCTGCTGGCCTGGTCACTCCCAACTGTACCCCCCCACCAGCCTGGTTGCCCCCAACTGCCCCCCCTGCTGGCCTGGTCACTCCCAACTGTACCCCCCCACCAGCCTGGTTGCCCCCAACTGCCCCCCCTGCTGGCCTGGTCACTCCCAACTGTACCCCCCCACCAGCCTGGTTGCCCCCAACTGCCCCCCCTGCTGGCCTGGTCACTCCCAACTGTACCCCCCCAGCAGATAAAAACGCTGTGGTACATCTACACTATGGAATACTATGCAGCTGTAAAAAAGAAGGATCTCTTACATTTTCTGACAGCATGGAGGGACCTACAGAATATTATGCTGAGTGAAATAAGCCAGTCAGATAAAAACAAATATTACATGATCTCACTTATATGTAATATCTAATGAATATAATAAACTGACTAACAAAATAGATCTAGAGGCATGGATACACGGAACAGACTGACAGATCTCAGAGGAGAGGTTGGTGGGGAGCTCATATACATACTAGGGACCCAGTGCATGAATTCGTGCACCTTGAAGGGAACTGTGGGCCGTGAGGCTGCAGTGGGCATGGGGCAGGTCTTGGCCCATCCTTCGCACTCCCACCCAGTTCCTCCCACCGCGGCCCCCAGTCCCCTGTCTGTCGACAGCCCCGCTCCCACCACCGTCGCTCCCATGCACTGATGGCACCGGCCCCCTTGTACCCCCTGACAGTGCGGAGTGATTGGGTTTGGCGCCAGCAGCAGGTGCAAATGGGGCTGGTGCTGTCAGCAGGTGCGAGCAGTGGCTGCTGCCCCAATCACCCCTCAGGAGCAGTGGGAGGTGGAGAAGCCCTGAGGGGCAATCAGGGCTGGCAGCCGCTTCTTGCACCTGCTGATGGCACCGAGAGATCAAGGCTGGTGCCGGGTGATTGGGGCCAGCGCTGGGTGCCAGCAGCAGGTGCAAGCAGCAGTTCTGGTGCCGGCAGCAGGTGCAAGTGGGGCTGGCACTGGCAGCAGGTTCAAGCGCTGGGCAGGACTGTGGCACATGGGAGCAAAGAATTTTCAGTAACCACCAGAGGCTCGCCCCAATCACAGCAACCAGCACCCCACCTTGGTCTGGCACCCCTGCTCACCTGCTCCACCATCCTTTCTCAGCTGATTCCCACCATGTTCTGCACGCACCCCCTGGTGGTCAGTGCATGTCATAGCAACCAGTTGTTCGATTGTTCCACTGTTCGGTCTATTTGCATATTAGTGTTTTATATGTATAGATATGTGTAGCTCATGGACACAGACAATAGCATAATAAAGGCCTGGGGTGGGGCAGGCGCTAAGTGGAGAGGTGCAAAGGGGGCAGGGAAATGGGAGACATCTGTTCTACTGTCAACAATAAAAAATATTTTTTTAAAAAATGACAAAAAAGAAAGTAGACATGATGATTTAAAATATTTATGTGAAATAAATATACATGTTTTAATATTAAATGTATCAATATGTACACACTGAAGAAGCAACTACACCTGGATCAATTCCACCTGTAAGAAATTCAGAAACTAGTTGAAAGACTCGTGCATACCGGGTTAACTGAGACAATATCCATATCAAAACAGGTAGGAAACGTTTATATACTGCTAGCTCCCCAACTTCCTTGCTGCTACCCAAAAAACTGGCTTCTGCCATCCCTGTCTCTGAGAGCTGATGGGGTACAGCATTTACTAGGCTCCTGGGGGTAACAGAGAGCAAGGCAGTAGTCTGGAAGATCATGTGGTTTGAGCAGGACTGCAGGCATTTGCCACAACTCCTCTCCCCAGATCAGTGCAGAGTGAGCAGGTGATAAACTCCACTTCCCAGCTTCTCCCTGAAGAGAAAAGGAATTGGACCATATATTTAGAAACTGAAAATTTCTGGCTGCTATTGAGGGATGGGCTGCTAGCTCACCTCACAGACTGATGGGACTTGGCATACTCCAGTCTGCTGGGACTTGGCCACTCACAGTAGAGACAGTGGTTTGAATGAACAAAAAGGTCTGCGATGCACCCAGAATCTCCAGTCATTCTGATTGGTGAGGGTCGCCTCCTTTTCTAGGTTGGTCTGTGGAGACTGGGAGAAATGGCTCTCTTATCATGCACAGAGCCTACACCACGGAAATAGAAAAAAAAAATTCTAAAACGTATATGCAACCACAAAAGACACCCTTCAAATAGGCAAACATTCTTGAGAAATAAGAATAAATCTGGAGGAATAACATATGATGATTTCAAAATACCTTATAAAGATTCAGGAATAAAAACAGTGTGCTACTGACATAAAAACAAATACACCACCTGAACAGGATTGAGAGGCTAACAAGTGCTGGCAAGAATGTGGAGAAAAGGAAACCCTCCGGCACTGTTGAAGGGAATGTAAATTGATAGTCATTACGGGAAACAATAGAGAGGTTTCTAAGAAAATAAAAAATAGAATTATCAGATGATCCAGGGTTCCCACTTGTGGATATATAGCTGAAGGAAATGAAATCGATATATTGAAGAAATGTCTGCCCTCCCATGGTTCTGGAGATCTAATGTACAGTATGGTGACTGCACTTAATACTGTAATGCACACCTGAAATTTACTGAGAGGATAGATCTTATAAGTTTGTCACCTCACAAAAAAAAGTAAAATGTGGTAACTATGTGAGGTGATGGATATATTGATTCACTTAGTTGTAGTGATCATTCCAAATCTATGCATATATCAAAACATCAAGTTGTAGATCTTAAATATATGCAATTCCTGTATGTATATTATATTTCAGTAAAGCTGAAAAATTATCAATATGAGCATTTTAAGTGAGATTAAACTATAATGTCCTCCAGGATACTGCTAGTTATTAACAAGTCCAATCACAAGTAAAGCAGGCTATTATTTCAATGAAATACTTATTGCTTAAGATAGAATGTCCTTTATGTACTGAACATGTCTTAACATTATGGCCTGTTTAATATCTTTAGGTTGGTGGATTGCTAAAAAAGAAAGGTAAATAACGATCATTGAATCACAACAGTAATATTCTCCCCTTCTATATATACTCCATGTTTCTGCTATAATCTTTACCAAACAATATTCTAAAATGGATTATGATATATATTTTTCACAGAAACTGGTTTAGCTAAAAATACTGATGATAGACTAAGTCTTGCAGAGAAATTGGGTCAATTTACTCTCAGTAAACTGCAGACCACCATAGCTTTCTGCAAAATCTGGAAATTAAAAGCATTTATATAACAGTTACAGGGTTATGTTTCTGTTGAATCTATTAAGGTTATGGTGATGAAACTTATTTTCAATTCTATTACTATGCCCAATATTTCTTCTCTATACAAATTATTTAGCTATGACTATAACAAAAATGTTGCTTCCCATGTTGACCAAAAATAATAGCATAATTCAGTATTTCAAATAGCATACATGGTCAGTGTATCTAACTATACTGATCTGTCTTTTGAGTAATTTTTATTCACTCTGATGTCAAAGTGCTTTAAAATTCAGCAAATTTTTATACAAACATATTTAAAACTGCTTCACACTTCAGTGAAATTCACTCAGCTTTAGGCTATATATAGAAACTTAACAATCTACCACAGAGCTGGTTACAGGGGAGGGGGTGGAGTAGAAAAGGTAATCCATTCTGTCAGAACCTCCAGGGAAATATGACATGCATGGAGCACTATGTCCCTTCTGGCACACTTCTATTCTTGTTTTATTTACTTTTTACTGAAACTTTTTATGAGCCATCCTAGAAAAGAATAACATACTTTTCAATGATTTGAGCCTTATGTGTACATTTATTACATTTAGGACTGAGCTACAGAGAGATTCGAGTTTTACGGACTAACCTTGTGGTGTAAGACTTTTATATATTTTTCTATTTAAAATTCTTAATATCCTATAAATATACTTTTTATGCTATGGCTTAATATAAATGATAGCTCAAGGTATATACAGGGGTGACAAAAGTATGTTTACAGTTGTTTTTATGGAGAAAGATATACAGGCTATGATTATTACAGTAGCTTTATTAAGTTTGTTTCACCTACTCAGAACTATAAACCTACTTTTGCCCACCCCTGTATACCCCAAGGGTAAAATGGGTGCTAGAGCCATTTGAGGGTCATTTCAACTAAAACAGTATCTAGTTTAAAAGGAAAAACACCCAAGGCTAGGCCGGGAAGATTTCACTCTTTTCTATAGCTGGAAAGTACTCGCTTTGAAGGGTATTCCTTCACATATTCTGAACACTGTGATTCTGGCCCTCTGGAGTATCTAAGTTAACTTCCATGAATCTCATGTCATAACTCAGACTCCAAAATCTGAGGTATGACAACCTGGAATATATATATAATAGCTTTAATGATTCAAATATTTTTTCTGGGAAAGGTTAATTCCATACAAATTATTAAATATAAAATGCAATGCATGGATTTCTATACATTATATTAATATGAAATAATATATACTAGTTTATGGACAGTGGTTCAAAAGAAATAAATTCTAAAATGGGAAACCAGATATTATTTTTTGAAGAATCTTAATTGCTATACTGTAGAGAGCTTTAAGTAGGTTCTGAGGGTGAATGAAGTTGAAATAGACTCCACACTCTTAGAATATATACCCTAGGAAAGAGAATTAGACTTACATGTAAGTCATTAGACTTATATATTAAATAATTGGGAAAACAACAGAAGTTGTGATGTGATTTTAGAAGATCTGCTTCCAACTGGGTAAATCAGGATGTGTTTTGACTGCAGCTTTCATAAACAAACTGGGTGAGTGGAGTAATTCAAGTAGTGTATAGTGAACAGTTTAATTGGTTTGTAGTTTGAAGCAAAATAAAACGGAGAGATTATGTGGCAAGAAATATGATTAGTTAAGATTGGAAAAGTCAGCTTGGGGACAGATAATTCTGGGTTTCACATAAAAATTACTGTGGATTTCATTTGGTATGTAATGAAGACTCTTTTAAAGGTTTTATGCAAATGTAACATGATTGCGGTGGCTTTAGGAAAATAATCTGACTCCATTGTGCCATGTGAATTAGAAGAGAAGGTTGAAAAGTCTATTGAAGTTTAATGTAAACGTCAGGGAAATGGCAATGAGTTTAAGGACAGTTAAAATGGCACATTGGCTATAGGATTGAAGAAAAAGCAGTACAAGGAGTATAAAAGTGTTACTAAAAAATAAGAAGTAGAGACAAAAAAGAATGCTTGGGACAGGGATGACTCTATTCCAGACATGTATCAGTATTACCACAAAAACACCCAGATTAAAACTGTTTAGCAGTTATTTGGAAACTAGAGGCCCAGTGCACAAATTCGTGCACCAGTGAGGTCCCTTGGCCTGGCTTGTGGGATTGGGCCAAAACTGGCTCTTCAACATCCCCTGAGGGGTCCTGGATTGTGAGAGGGTGCAGGCCAGGCCGAGGGACCCCACCAGTGCACAATTGGGGCCGGGGAGGGATGTGGGAGTTTGGCCAACCGGAGAGGGACCGTGGGAGGGCTCCAAGGCGTGTCCTGCCCATCTCGCTCAGTCCTGATAGGCGGGACCCCAGCAGCAAGCTAACCTACCAGTCAGAGCATCTGCCCCCTGGTGGTCAGTGCACATCATAACAACTGGTCGACCGGTTGACTGTCTGCCACCTTGTGGTCAGTATACATCATAGCGAGCGGTTGAGTGGCCTTATCATATCATTAGCATATTACACTTTGATTGGTTGAACAGATGACCAGACAACCAGACACTTAGCATATTAGGCTTTTATTATATAGGATGCTCAAAAATAATCAGACAAATGGTTTAAAATCTATACCTTTTGTTTTATTTTCTTTCCATGAGTTGCTTTGTCAGCTTTTTGAAAAGTGAGGATTTTGACCGTCTACATAAGAATTCCCTGAGATGCTTATTAAAATGCAGATTCCAACGCCATTCTTTAAACTATGACTCTAAATATGTATTTAAATTCACTAACCTATAACCATATTGCATTTTTTTCATACTATGCCCTATCATTGAATTATAAATATTAATTTTTGACTTAAATGCAATTCAAATAAACCTAAATTGTAAAGAACAGCAAGTTATGAGAATAAAGACATACTTTTGAATAGTATTGTTTAACCTTGATGCTTCAAGAGGAGACTTCACTTTAAGGTAATGAATTATAGTAATCTACAGAGACTACAAATATTTTTAAATTAACTTGAAATCACAATGCAATATTATTGATTAATGGATACAGAAATAGCATTTATTTCTTAAATTATTTCATTATAGTCAGGGCTATAAATGGCCACATTTTATTTCAAAGCAAAAATAAAATACATAATTAGCTTTTATTATTATTTTACAACTCACAGTTTTCATACATTTCACTTACATTTTTATGAACTTATCTTCTACTTTGATTAAATTAGAACCTCAATGAAGTCATAATGAGTTAATATTTTATTACTATCACCTACTCCATGGCATTATATTGTGTAAAACTATCTAATAATTGTGAAACTTTTTAGCATCTTTAACAAAATATTTGTAAAAAAAAAAACTTTATTAAGTTAAGAAGCATTTTCCATAAAAAGTTGAGGCAAAATCTAACAAAATTATATTTCTTTTTTGGTTAGTTCCTGAACCATTTATGCAGCTTTAGGTAAAGAATGTAAAGAAAGAGAAAATTTGGACAAATTTTATTACTTGTATTTGAAATATAATTTGTGTCTTTATGTGCCTTAAAGAATAGATTATTTTATAAAAGGAAATCTGAAATTACCTAATCAAAAAATCTATATTATTTCTCATATAAAATTAGAATAAAAAATGGATTCATGTATGTAGATATAGAAGACAAGACTGAACTTATTGCCATAATAAATTGTTTTTGGATAGTCAGGGTTTTGATAGCATCAAAGAAGCAGTTGACTGTCGACAAGGTCATTTGAGATTCAATAACATTATTGAAGAATAATCATATAGTTGTAGTTCCAATACACAGACCCAAGGATAAAGATCCATTGTAATAAGAAAAGCAGGGTATCAAGATCTGTTTGTTTTAGAAGAGATGGAATAAAGAGTTACTTGAAGAGATTAAAGTGTAACTTGTAGAAAAAAATGTAAAGAGAAAATGAGTTATAGCATAATGTTATAAGCAACAGAAAGATGATGATGCTGGAAAGATGTTTGCCATCACAGGATAAAACCATGATATTTTCCAAAAAGATGGAATTAATATGCCAATCTAGATCTAGATCTGGACTTAGCTGAATCATATAAATTTCAAATTCTTAAGACTATAATAGCTGAATAGAGACTAATGTTTACAGTTTACAAGAAATCATTTCTTAGTCACTAACATTTTCTAATTACATATGTTTTAAATAATTACCACTTTTATTGGAAATTTTTAAGTGTCCCCTGCTTAAATTCTATTTTTTATTGATTTAATGCCTATTGGGCTATAAAATTAGATGCCAAATCATACAAATATGCAACACTAATAATATTAGGCAGTTAGAGGAATATGTATTAATGTTAAGGCTGGTGAAAAAATGTTAAGAAAAATATACCTGGCAGTGCCTTGAAGATTGCCAAGCATTAGATCAAACCACAGACCACATGGTAAACGAGGAACTACTTGGTGACTCAGGTTACCTCTCTACCACAACAGAGTATTTTCTCTATTTTTCTGATATAGCCCTCTCTCATCAGGTGACCAATTCAATGGTGAAGTTATCATGTGAGTTCAAGGCTACATAAAGCAGTGAATGTCATAGAGACCCCAGAAATAGACCCTTGTATATATGGTCAAATGATCTTCAGCAAGGGAACCAAAACCACTCAATGGGGAAAGAGCAGTCTCTTAAACAATTGGTGTTAGAAAAACTGTATATCCACATGCAAAAGAAAGATTTTGGACTCTTATACCACATGCAAAAATTAACTTAAAATCAATTAAAGAGCTAAATGTAAGACTTAAAGTATAAAACCCCTAAAAGAACATGAAAATCATCTTCATGAGATTGCATTGGCAATGATTTCTCAGATACAACAACAAAAGCACAGGTAACAATGCAAAAACAGGTAAATATGGTTGAATTAAACTTCAAAATATGAGTGCATTATAGCCTACAATCAACAGTGAAAAAGTAACATGTGGAATAAAACACATATTTGCAAATCACATGTCTAATATAGAGTTAATATTCAGACTAAAGACTACCACAACTCAATGTCAAAAATATCAAATAACCCAATTAAAAATGGGCTAAGGACTTGAGTAGACATTTCTTTTAAAAAATCACACACAAATGGCCAACAAGCAAATAAGAAGATGCACTTTGCTAATCATCAGAGAAATGGAAACCAAATCCACAAGACACTTACTAGTATTAAGATGGCCACTAGGAAAAAAATAATAGGAAAGAAGAAGCGTTGGTGAGGATGTAGAGACATTGGAACCCCTGTGTGCTGTTGGTAGAGTAATAAAATGGTACACTGACAATAGAAAACTGTGTAGAGGTTCCTCTCAATATATTAAAAGTAGAACTATCATATAATCCAGCAATGCCATTTCCACTTACATATCCAAAATAATTGAAATCAGAATCTTTAAGATATATCTCCACTCCCATGTTGATAGTAGTACTATTCACAATAGACAAAAAGGGAAACTGCTGAATTGTCCCTTGTTGGATGAATGGACAAAGGAAGTGTGTGTGGGTGTGTGTGTGTGTGTGTGTGTGTGTGTGTGTAGGCAAAAGTAGGTTTATAGTTCATATGGAAAATAATACAATAACAATATAAGAATAAACTCTGTTTCTCACAACTGTATACCTACTTTTTCCCCATCCTGTATTATGAAATTTATTTTCAATTAACTAGGGACCCAGTGCAGGAATTCGTGCACATTGAAAGGAACTATGGGCCGCGAGGCTGCAGTGGGCATTTTCCCCATCCTGTATTATGAAATTTATTTTCAATTAACTAGGGACCCAGTGCACGAATTCGTGCACATTGAAAGGATCTATGGGCCACAAGGCTGCAGTGGGCACAAGGGCAGGTCTCAGCCCATCCTCTGCACCCCCACCTGGCCCCTCCCACCTCAGTTCCTGGTCCCCTGTCTGCCAGCAGCCCCGCTCTAGCCGCTGCCGCTCCCACACGCTGACGGCGCCAGCCCCACTCACACCCACTGATAGTGCAGAGCGATTGGGGCTGGCACCAGCAGCCAGTGTGAGCAGTGCCAGTGCCGTCAGTGGGTGCGAGCAGCGGCTGCTGCCCCGATTGCCCCTCAGGAGCAGAGAGAGGTGAAGCAGCCCTAGGGGCGATCAGGGTGAGCAACTGCCACTTGCACCTGCTGACGGCGCCAAGTGATCAGGGCTGGCACCAGGTACTGGCAGCGGATGTGAGCAGGGGGCTGGCGCCAGCAGTAGGCGTGAGTGGGGCTATCACAATCAGCTGGCGTGAGAGGCAGCTGTCAGCCCTGATTGCCCCTCAGGATCAGGGGGAAGTGGAGAAGCCCCGAGGGGTGATCTGCCGCAGCCATTCTGCCACAGCCAATGCCCACCATGTCCCTGCTCTGCCACCTGCTGCAGCTGCCACTTTCACCTGCTGATTGTGTTGAGCAATTGGGGCTGGCACTGGGCACAGGCAGCAGGTGCAAGTGGCGGCTCCAGTCCCAGCAGTGGGTACAAGTGGGGCTGGCACTGGCATCAGGTGCAAGCGCCTGGTGGGACCATGGTGTGCCAGAGCAAAGAATTTTCAGTAACCACCAGAGACTTTCCCCGATGACAGCAACTGGCGCCCGCCTTGGTCTGGTGCCCCCCTCACCTGCTCAGCCATTCTGCCGCAGCCAATGCCCACCATGTCCCTGCTCTGCCACCTGCTGCCAATGCCCACCATGTTTCGTGCTTGCCCTCTGGTGGTCAGTGCATGTCATAGCGACCGGTTGTTCAGTTGTTCTACCGTTTGGTCTATTTGCATATTAGGGTTTTATATATAGACTAGAGGCCCAGTGCACAAAAATTTGTGCACTGGTGGGGGGTTCCTCAGCCCAGCCTGCTCCTTCTCTCAGTCCGGGAGCCCTCAGGGGATGTCCTACTAATGGCTTAGGCCTGCTCCCCACATGAGCTGTTAGTCGGACATCCTTAGAGCTGCCACAGAGGTGGGAGAGGCTCCCCCCACCGCTGCTGCGCTGGCCAGCCATGAGCCGGCTTCTGGCTGAGCAGCACTCCCCCTGTGGCCCCGGGCCTCGCAGCTGCCTGAGCCCATGGCTGCATGAGTCCATGGCTGCCTGAGCCCCGGGCCTCACAGCCACTGTGGCTTTGTCCAGATTGATGTCCGGATGGATGTCAGGAAGATGTCTGCCCTAATTAGCATATTACCCTTTTATTAGTATAGATAATATTCCAAGGTCTTTACTGTGGGAGTCAGGAGGGTGGGAGTTTTATTCTGCCCCCTTATTTATTTTCCTTCCAGGTTAGTCTATGGTAACACTTTTATCACAATTCTCTCACATGAAAAAAAAGGTACAATATTCCTATAATTTTATGGAAATAGTAAAAAATAGGCCAGTATTATTTTAACATACAGAAGGATTATAAAAAAAGATTTGCAGGCATTGCATAGACTCACTTTCATTACAGAACACAGACTTATATTTTGATAAGAGCCCAGAAACCTCTTATATCTTGCTTAAGACAAATAGACACTGTTTTAATCTATTTTCTATTCTGCTTTCTGTAGGAAGAAAAAAATAATATTTTTTAGTGATGTTAAGGAATCTGAGGTCCAGTTTGGGAATTTTTTGTAAGGGTCTATATTAACTGTAAGGAATCACACACAATAAAAGAATGGCTAATGAAAAATGAGAATTATTATAAAGAAAAGACAGTGAAGAGTGTAGCCTGTTAACCAAGAAGTGAAAATACTAAAGACTTTTTAAAGCAGGTTTATTGAGGTACCTTCTACATGCTATAAAAATATACTTAATTATACAATGAAATAATTTCAGAAAAATTTAGAATCATACAACCATCACCACAGTCCAGGCTTGAAAAATCCCATCACTCAAAAAAAAAAAAAATTATTGTGCCCTTTTTCAGTCATTTCTTCTTTCCACACCCAACCCCAGGCAATTGTTTATTATCTTACTCTATAGTTTTATCTTTTCTGGGGAAAAAATATATTCCAAAAACTAAAAGTTATATATTAATAAATATTTTAGACAAGTGTCAACTGAACTTCATATCCCTTATTCTGTTGCCCAGCATTCTAAATATCTAGCTTTCATGAGAAGTAGTCATTTCTAAGTTTGCCAAAAAAAAAAGTTGAAAAACATGCTAACTCTGCTGTTGCAAGAGCCAAACCTTGTTTGTGGTTGCCTAGAACGGTCTTACTTTCTGCATAATGTTACACAGTTGGAATCTTTACTTCTCCAATGCTTATCAGAAAGGATTCCAGTGACATTAAAACCTCTTCTAAGCATCTCTTTTCCTATAATTGATTGTTCATTGAATTCTGGTGGTGTTTTATTCCTATTCATTATTTCTCATACTTTCACAAGCTCAACGCTTCACTATATAAGAAATTCTAGTGGAATTAGTGTAAGGGGCTGAGTCTCTGTTTCCTATAAATGCATTTCTTAAATGTCAAATGCTCACCTTCATGGATGTATAGTCTTTTATTGCCCAGGGTTGTAAATGCACTCACTGGCTATAATTCTGACAGCTTATTGTACAACCCTTGGTATCAGCCATCATAATGCTTGAGAAGTCTTCATCCTTACATATGATCTAACCTGGTTAGCATCTACCTCTGCACCCATCCCTTCAGAACCTACTTGGAAACTAGTCGGCAGCTCTCATGCCGGATTCTAGGTTAATCTCCTGGCCTGTTATCTCTTGTTGACTTAAAGTCAAATTTGTGTGTTTTAACTTGTATCTAAAATATACCAACGGAATTTACTTACATGTAAAAAAAATAAGACAGGCAAATATTCTGTTTGGGGTTTAATTTTAGCTTAAATGGATCCCACTTATATTCAATTTCAATACATTTGTTGGTAAAGGAGAAATTTGAATGATTCAAAAGCCACCTGAAGAGAACTGATGAGTAGAACAAGAAACCATGACAGTTTGCAAAAATGAGAAAGAGTATCTTTTAAAACATCAATATCTTTCTCTTTTGTCATAAAGTAGAAATACACAAGCTGTTATGCGAGAGAACTCAGCTTTCTCGGAGTGCAGTGACAGAATGACAGGTTATGAAGGGGTCTATGTAGGCCCTTCTTTTCCTCAGTCATTCTCTCTCTCTCTTCTTTTTTGTGTTATTAGTTTAGTTGCATGTCATCAGATCCTGAACTCTCATGAAAGAAAATACCAACTGAAAAATCAAAATCGCTGTAGAGAACATCTGCTACTGCCATGACTAGTTGTTTTGAAGCCATTGAGAGTTCAAACAAATTAAAATTTGAAATGTTTCTCCTTCATCATAGATGTTTTTTTTTTTTAAAGGTTAGGCTAAAAGCAGTTCATAATAGTTGATTTTTTTCTTTAATTGCTGTAACATGTAATTCTTAAGTTCAAAATCATAGAAGGAGACAGGCAATGTGATTGAAGAAAAATTGTGGGCTGTAGAATTAGACATAAATTTCTTTTCAAACTCTGTGCTTATTATGTGTTTGAAAATTTGTATACAAACAAAAATTTAATAGTTATTACCAAAATAGTCAATTTGTGCCATGAGTAGTTTATTCATTGGTCTTAATTTTTAAAACAATGTTATAATGTAGGTGCTCCAGCCTAATTATCCAACCTGAAATTTAAAATCAACTTAAAGTGAAACTAGATTCATTTAGAGCTAAATCTATATGACTTCAAAATACATTTTACTTTCATTTTAGCATTTTTTTGGTTAATTGAAATCTTAGTGCAGATTACATAAAGTTCACAGTGCATAAATGTACAATTAAATGAAATTTTACAAATGATCACATTCGTGTAGTAACCAAAACTCAAATAAAGAAACAGAAAAGCACCAGCCCCTGAAAAGCTTAATTTCCAGTCACTGACTCTCCCAAAGTAATCAATACCCTAACTTCAAAACCACAAACTAGTTTTCTCTGTTTTTAAAATCCATTTAAATAGAATCATATGGCATAAAATTATCAGCCTTCTTTAGTGCAACACTATGTTTGCAAGACCGTTATCCTTTATTGCATGTAGTTATAGTTTGTTTATTAGCATTACTGTGTAATATTCCATTGTATGAACCTACTCAATTTAACATGCATATAATTTATTTATGTATTTTACACATACACATATGTGTACAAAACATATATATATTCTGCAATCATGTTCAGTTTTAAATATTATAAATGAAGCCCTGGACATTTTTGAGCTTGAATTTTGGTGAATATTACTACACATTTTTGTTGAATACACACTTGGGAATAAAATTGTGGATGAGAATATGCATTAAAATTTAATAGAAACATTTTAGATTTTTATGCTACCATGTCCTGAATTTCCCACTTTTCCCTCTGCCAAGATATTTTACCTATCTGAATATTAAGTTTCACATCTGTAAAAAGAATAACCTTTTGAATGTGAGAATTAAGTACTGTGACATATTAAGCGTCATCTAAATTTGGTCCTTTGGAAGTATTTGACCTACATTAGTAGCTTACCCATCTGGATTTTCTCCTTTGCTTTTCATTCAACATCATCAATGATTTCAGCTATTCTATCTGTTATTATTAATGTTAATGCCTCAAAAACATCCATACTTAATATGTTCAGAGAGTATTTCATTCTAAGAAAAAATATGCGTAAAATATGTATGGGGAATATTTTAGATTTGTCATATTATGAAGATGTCAACGTGATGTTAGAGTAATAAACACAACTCTTACGTTCTAGGGAGCCGATTTAAAATAGCATTGCATTATAACTACTGGCTAGAGTGTCAAACAAACAGTCCTTGTTTTTACTAAGCTTAGAGTCCATCTCTTATAATAGGTTTACCAGTAATACCAAGACACATCTTTCTTCCCTTTTCATTTGCTACAGAATGATGCTCAGTATTAGAACTATCACTAAACTCATTGGACGTGGTGGGTGCCACCCCGACTTAAATTGAAGAAGCATATTTTGAAATAGATAGAAAAGAGATAAACAGTAAATTTAGGAACTCAAGAACTCTATTTATTCAATAAATATGTGTTAAGCAACTAATCCAAGATTCTTATTGATTATACAAAATATATTAAAACATGACCACTCCCATAAAAATTCACCAATTATTTCAGAATTAAAGAAATGTACTGTGAGTACAAGTATAAATTATATTTATGTCCAATTAAAGTTTTTCTGTTACTTATTTTTTGGTTTTGGAATTTTGTAAAAGATGGACAGCTTAATGTATTTTTAATTTGAATGACAAAGATATTGGTCTAATGATTTAATAATATTTTAAAAGCTATTAAAATAACAAAACAAATAATAAATATTTCAAAGTTTTTAGAAGGTACATCTTAAACACAGAAAACAATGTTGCTTGGTCTCCTTCTATGAAATAAAAATAAATGGTTATTGATAGAAAAGCTTTTAAATTGTTTTAGTCAAACACGAATAAAAACATTTAAAAAATAAAACATGAACTTAAAAGAGTTTTACCAGAATATTGAGCTCTCCTTGATATTCACAGAAATCAACACAATGTCCATTAGTGCAGAATAAAAGACATAAAACAGCTTAGTGTAAAAAAAACCCCTGCATTAATGGAACATTAAAGTTATGATTTAAACCCACAAAATTCAGGAAATTCAGAATTAGAACTCCCAAGGTAACCTTAACTGTGACCTCTTGTGCAAGTACACGGTTTAAAAAATGGAGATTTTTTTTCTTCCTGATCACATATCACTATGAAGAACAGTTTTGAAGGGGAAAAAAAAAGTGCTACTTTCCCTTAGAACCACTATATATGTTTAAAGTTTTATACACACTTAGAAAATCAAACCATCAATCTTATACTACCACATGAGCTAATTATGGAATAAGAAAGACTTTTAAAAATATACTATTGAAAGCTGTAAAAGCTACAACATAATGCACATACATTTGTAATGCAAAGTTGGGCTTTCTTTTAAAATAGTCATAGTGCCTAACATGTAATAAACATATTCATATTGCGAAGTGACAGTGGGGAACATTATTAAAATTGAATAGAATGGAAGGAAGAAGGGCCAGGGAAATAATTGAGCTGAGAGTCAAAAGTATTATGCTTCATATTTTTAAATCTACACTATCTTGGGAAGATGTTTTATCTCTACAACTATGGCTTCTTCATTTGTAAAATGAGAGAACTAAGCTAAGTGACATTGTAGTTTCTTCTAACTTTAAGAATAAGTGATTCTATGACTTCATATAAATTTACATTCTAGAGGAGAACATAAACTTGGCGTCATATTAATTCTTAATTAACTTGAGTCAGACCTTAATGAAGTAAGCCAAGAAGAAAAGTAGTACTGATAAAACCACTGGGTTTCCCTTCACTATGATCAGACTCTGTTATTGATGCTGTCCTTTCTTTTGACTCTTAGTAAATAGATAGATAGATGATAGGTAGATAGATATAAATAGATGATAGATAGATAGATAGATAGATAGATAGATAGATAGATACATAGATACATAGATACATAGATACACAGATACATAGATACATAGATACATAGATATAGATAGATGTTAAATCATCCATCCATTCAAACTTTTGTCCAGTCTCTGTGACTGGAGTTAGGTTAGATGTATTTTAGTAAATTGAAAAACATTCAAACATTCATCATGCCTCCTGATGTGTTTCTCAATAAGATGGATCAAGAACTGTAAAGTACAGGAAGGCCATATCAGCATCTCCATGGTATATAGCTCTTCCAAGAAAAGTCTCCAAGGACCTTTTTATTTTAAATAAGAAAATATATTTATTGAAGAGACCAATAAAAAAAGTATATATTTACTTATATACTTATATATAAACAGTGGCATGGCTGATGCTATGTATGGCAGCTTCACCCACATAGTCTCAGAACCATTCACTCCTTTGACACACTTGCTATGATGCATTTGCTCTCCCAGCAGCCATCACGTGCATGTTTCCTGTGTTGTGCAGTCTTCATAGAGTTTCCCTGCAAGGCTGAAGCAAAGGTACCTACCTCCCAAATGAGTTTTGGTTGACAGCACATCTAGTACCCAATATGCTGTTGAATTGCCTTTGGGGATCCTGGAATAAAAAGAGGCCCCATTTTTAATGATGTATACATCCCAGGATCACCTTCAAAGACTGTTAAGGAGAACAATCAAAAGGTTAAAAGAAGTGGGTGTGTGAGAAAGACCTGTTACAAACAAGCTCTGAGCCTTTCCCTGGCCCAGCAGCTGACGTGTGAGCAGTGTCTCTCTGGCCCTGTCCCACCACTGGTCCCAGCCCCCTGCACCTCTGGCCTCAGTCCACCTTCTCCCTGGATCAGGCCCCAGGCATTCTGGAGTCCACGTAATGGAAGCCAGCATCCAGGATGGACAAGGACAAGGTCTTCCCTCAATTCACTTTACTATATGCATTAGTCTGAGGACCTCAAAGGCCCATTAACTAAACAATAAATTTCTGAAAGCAAACAGCAACAACAAATCCATGGCTTTAGTTCTATTTAAACCAAAGGGAGCAAATGGGCTTTGTTTTAAATTGCATGTGTTTGAACCCTTTGTTAGAGTGAAAACACAAATAGTTACAAATACTATAGAATAACACAGAGCCTCATAAGGATTCTGTCTCAGGGCAACTCCAGTCCAATAACCATCTGTGAAGTTGGATTTTTGTGCCCGATTGTTTCACCCAAGAGCAGAATGCAGACTTCAGGAAAACCTGTATGTTTTTTATTTTCTTTGGTAGATAATGAACCATGTAGATCACTTATGGATTCTGGAGAAAGAGGTCTGTTGGCCCATTTACATGAAGATAGTGTTACTCATTGATGAATGTACTATAAAGAAAATAATATTACAGTGTTACCTTAATATAATTTATAAAAATCCAAGAAACCTCTTTATTACAGTGTTATAGTTTCAATTGCTGATAGTTGTTTACAAGTTTTCTTAAATGCAGTTGAATAAATTGGGAGACTAGCAACAGAGCCTGTGATATATCCTCTTTTTATTGAAAGACAAAGTGAATTCTGAAGAAAATAAAACATCCTATAAATCAAAAACTTATCTCAACTACTTTTATGTTTGCATATTCTCTTTCAAATATTATCAATAGGGATATGCATACTTTATGATTGAAATAATAAAGACCAAATCACGGATTGCTTTTTAATAAAACATTATATAAACATGCTTACATGTCACAAAATTTTTCATGGTTATTTTAAAGATAAAATAATATGCTAGCAAGTTAATGCACAATCGTTTGCATAATTTGTTTATTATAGGACAACTTAGCTATTAGAGAATACACCTCAGGGAATAGCCATGCACATATTGCATTTTTTCTCCTCTTGACAAATTTCCAGCATGAAATATTTATGACAATACACAAAGTGACATTGCAACTAGTTGAAGGTGAGGAAAGGAGTGTTTAAAACTTAAACCACAGTTTTTACAGAAGTGACTGTCAATGATAAATTGTCTACGGAGGTACCAGGACAGAGATCCTATCTCCTGATGTTATGTAGATGCTTAAAAGTAAGCTTCCACATACATGCATTATCTACTTAGTACCCCCAAGCTAGCTGTTGCTGAGAGTAATATGGGTGCTTGAGTGTCACAAAAGACTTTTAAGTACTTACCCAACCATTTTACCACCTTAATCTTCAGAGAAAAATGTTAAGAGTACAAATTCTGGTAGTCTCACACTGAAACAAAAAGATGGATGCTATGACTTTTTGCAGGGCAAGCATAGATATTTTTAGAGTGAGCTCTTTATTTTGAAAAGGTAATAAAATCCGAGGGATAATGTTTCATCATGCAAAACAAGTGATCTTACTCTGAAAACTCACTGCAATTGAGACTAACACAATTTAACAAACACCCTTTCACTAGTCTGGGTGCCTTGTGCTGCTTTCCTCCTCTTTCTTAACAAAGGTGCATTTCTCTATGGAGGAGACAATCCTCTTAGTAACTTGTTTTCCTAACAATGACTCCTCTGCCTTCGTGGTCTGGTTGCTGGCCCTGGCACTTGCTGGAAACCTCTCTGACAATAGACAGCAATAACCTGTATGCGATGAAATCTAATGAATACTTTCCAGGCTCTGTTATTTGATCTATATTTTTAATCACTTGCTCCAGGAAATTTTATTTTCCCTTGGTTTCCATGCAAAATGATTATCCTCTTTGTCCTATAACTTTGCTATCTTAGCCCTTTGTGTGTGTGTGTGTGTGTGAGGTGGGGGAGTCCTTTCAGAGTGAGACTTTACAAAATATGTCCTATCCTATTGCTTTTTACATTTTCTGCCTTCTGAAAGCTTATTCATATTCTCTTTCATTTTTAAAATATTGCTTCCTATTCACTGATTCCATAACTTATATTTCCTGTCCAAACCTATATAGACATTAGTTGATATATTGTAAGGCCAACTTTCTCTCTACATAACTCACTTAAGCCTAAAAAAACTGGACCTAGGGCCCCAACCCGAGATCTGCTATTCCAATTTCAAATATTTATTCTGATGAAAGGCAACATCTTCTACTTAGTCAGCCGAATTATATCATCCTCATCATCACCACACCACCACCCTTCTTTTATTCTGTGCATCCAATTACTTATTGTATACAACTAAATATGTAACTGAGTTATTTCACTTTATGCTTTCTGATATTCCTCCATAAGATTCTCTTTCCTAAAGCATCAAAATATCCTCCTACTCATATCCTGATTGTTGTTCTCTAATCTTACCTCTTTCCAAGCTTCTTCCTCAGGCTCACTAAAGAGAATTTTTAAAACATACAGTTAATCAAGTCACTTCTCTGTTTGCTCCACTGAATTTTGGTCACCTGCAGAAAAGAGTCCATACTCCCATAGCATTGATGTGTATCCCCATGCAGCCACCCACCCTTCATACATACATCCATTCACCTGAGTCCCAGCAGTAGAGTAAGGAGCTTCCTGTCAAGGAGCTTGTACAAAGATGAAAGACTTAGGTTTAGTGAGCAATGCCATGGGGAAGCACTGTGTATCACAAAAATGGAAGTCCGTAACCTGTTAATGCCTCAGAGTCAGCCAAAGGCTTCTGATCATCAATCAGTTGTAAGTTTCATATCAATCTCCAGTTAAAAATGAGGGGAAAAGAGCCAAATATCATGGTGGTTGTTGGGTGAGAAGATTGTCTGATAGAGGGAAAGCGTGACCAGACTCAGAGGGAGAAAACAAAAAACAAATCTACAACTTTAGATGAACCTGGTAAAAGGAAGGGGAGCTCAAGGATTTTACTTTCACTAAAGAGAATGTGGGAGAGTGGATATAGATGGAATTCAGGGGGATTACTGCCACAAGAGCTTGGTGGATGCTACTGTCACACTAAAGAGGTGATATGAACACATTCACATTATAAGAGAGATAAGCCATTATGCTAAGTGACTTAAGCCAGTCAGAGAAAGATAAATATCACATGATCTCACTCATCTGTGGAATATAATGAACAACATAAACTGATGAAGAAAAATAGATATAGAGACACAGAAGCATTGAACAGACTGTCATACCTCAGAGGGAAGGCGGGGGGTGGGGGCGGTGAGTAAGAGATCAGCCAAAGCATTTGTATGCATGCATATAAGCATAACCAATGGACACAGAAGTAGGGGGTTGAGGGCATGTGCTGGGGGTTGGGAGTGGCCGGGGAGAGGTCAATAGGGGGAAAAGGAAACATATGGAGAAATAGGTAATACTTTAAACAATAAAGAATTTACATTTTTTTTAAAAAAGAGAGAGAGATAAGCCAGCAACCAACCAACCAACAAAATACAGACTCTGGTTTCAGAGTATAAATGCAAGGATCTTCATGACCAAGCTCCCACCTTAACTCTTTCCAGTTATTCCCAGCAGCTGCAGTCCTCCAACCCCCAATTTCCCCACCAAGGGTAGCATGGTGTTTTTCTAGTGTCTACTCTTGTGTGCCTTTACATTTATGCAAATGTTTTTTTTCTATTTTCTAAAATGTGCTTCTCATTTTTTTAACCATCAAAATTATCCTATAGACTAGAGCAAGCTCTAGTATTTTCTCCTCTCGAAGCCATTCTTGACTATACTTTTATGCACCACATACACAAGTCTATTGGAAGATACGCATACTTACTTTTTAATTTCCTATCCCTAGGATTATAGTACCTAAATTTCTATACTATAATATAGTACCTAAAATATCTGAATATCTTTAAATCTTTATCCACAGTTTCTATCACAGTACCTAGCACAGTGCATGGCACTTGGAGAGAGGGAGGGAGGGAGAGAAAATTATTTGATCAATTCATGGTATTTTCCTACTATTTCCATACAAGGGTAGTATGTTGGAGTGTTAAAAAAAAACTTCCCACCAAAATAAGTAATCTCCACAGAATATTTGACAGATGGCCATACAGACTTTCCTTTACTATTTCCATACAAGGGTAATATGTTGGAGTGTTAAAAAAATCTTCCCACCAAAATAAGTAATCGCCACAGAATATTTGACAGATGGCCATACAGACTTTCCTTGAACATTCAGTCACTGTAGCTCATTATTTCTAAACTACACAATTGTTTAAAATGTTGAATTTCTTAGAGTTGACATTTGCCTTATAACGTCTATCCATTGTAACTAGTTCTTTTCCCTGAGGATATAGGAAAAAGTAAAAGAAAGTGTCTCTTAGTGTTTTATGCTGTTCATTACACATCTCTGGACAATTGCTTTCTGATAACTCAGAGCACAAAATCTAGAATTGATTAAGCATAATATGAAAACCATATTTGAAACTAATGTTATCGGATTAATTTCATGCACTAGCTGATCTTGTTGGACTCATTTATATCTACCCTTATTTCTTGGAGATTTTGGCCCTTAGTTTATTTATATTCTTCCCAATATTTCTTCTGTCTGAGCTGTGATGATTTTACTATCCCCATAGATTATCTTTCTAATATCCTGGACTTGATATTCTCTACTTCAGTGAATTATCAAAATAAACTTAGCTGCTATCCACACTATGCATGGTCCTACCTGAGACCTTGTTGTTAGTAGTAACTGACATTACCTCTTCACATTCAGGAATTCTGTTTTCACTGCTACAGGCTCTTATTATTTCTCTAGGACCCTGACTTCAGATGTATTTTTAATCCACTGATTGTTAGTGTCCTTATAAAAAGAGACACAAGAGAGTTTGCTTCCTATCTTCTGTCATGTGAGCACACAGTAAAAAAATCTACTGTCTGCAAGCCAAGAAAAGGAATCTCACCACAACCTGATCATATTAGCACCTTGATCTTGGACTTGTAGCCTTTAGAACTCTGAGGAAATAAGTTAATGTTGTTTAAGCCGCACAGTCACAGTCTGTGGTATTTTATTATGGCATTCTGGGTTGACTCAGATAGTACTATTCTCCGCAGAGTGTGAGAAAAAAATAAAAAAATTATTATGTTGTATAATAATGAATAATTTTCTGTGTTTTTTTTAATTATGGCATTTTATTTTTATCAAACTTCTTAAACTTGCTTTCAAATCCTCATACATCTTTACTTCTTTCTGTCTTGGCCTCCTTCCTTAAAGATTTTCTTCATTTCATCTGGAAACTATACTTCCTTTCTGAAAAACTAGAGCATATGGTTGTTTATTTTAAGAACTTACTATTTTTTATCTATCCATGTGATCATTTTGCCTTTATTGCTCAAAACATTTTTGGCAATAACAGACTGGAAAACAAAGATAGTGTTGATTAAAGTTCACCTATTGCTTTCATCATAATCTACACTTCCTGGATCTCAAAGTGAACAATATTTTTCTAGGCCCCTGGTGAAAACAGCACTTAAAAGTTGCCACCAAACATTATCTCTATTTCACATTCCATTTGTCAAGAAATTCATGTTGAAGAAGAATTGTTTTAAGCACATTTGTGCACTGATTTATTATCTTTTTTCACTCAACAACATAATTTAATACTTATAGTTATCTTTATATAACTCAATCTTATTGTAATTATTTTCTTTTATAAAAATGTGGTATTTATCTACAAGTAAAGATCAGTAATCCACCAATCCTTCTTTTAGTTCTGTGTAATTTAGTGGCAATATTCATGTGTTCTCTGGTTGTTCTGTCCTCATGTTTTCTATAGGTAAAAATCTGTTTACTAAGAAATACAAGACATTTATC
Organism: Myotis brandtii; assembly: GCF_000412655.1. Classification (NCBI taxonomy): domain Eukaryota; kingdom Metazoa; phylum Chordata; class Mammalia; order Chiroptera; family Vespertilionidae; genus Myotis; species Myotis brandtii. The sequence goes on from NW_005366834.1 coordinate 2,165,299, forward strand.
TATGAAGCAGATATTTATTTCTTTTCACTCAATTCACCAGGATGTTGACATTAGTTTTATTTTTAATTATTTTATTGTACTATTGTATTCAGTATTAAATGTTAATGACTTCCTGTTCTATAACTTGTATTTTAAAAATTTTTGTGCACTATTTATTAATGATTTAAAAATGTCAATATTTAAAAACATGTACCTTTTATTTACCCCGTTTACCTTTGAATGACTTCAATAAGCTTAAAGAACATTGCTTGATCTTCTTAATTGATCAAAATTTATTGACTAATAATACCAAGTGTTGTTCTATCCTTGTTATAAAATATTTTAGAATACAATGGATATGTGAGGAAACATGTTTAAAGCAGTAAAATACCTCTAAGTTAAAATAATGCAGAATAAATAATAGTTTAGTATGAAAGAATGGAACTTTAAGAAGCACAGTCAATATTTAAGTATGTCTATTCCATAGAGTATGAGTTGATAGGGAATAGAGGAATGATGAGAGGTGAAGTTGGATATTTTATTAAAAAGAGAAATAAAGAAACATTATTCCATAATACTTTCTTATGCTATGTTGGGCCTTAGAATATTATCTTGGAAAAAGTAGATAATTGTTGAATATTTTCTAATGGGGACATGGTAAAATTATATGCACATTGTAAAGAGTCATCACAACTATAATGTGAAGAATACATTATAGAAAAGCTAGGGTGAATGAAAAATCAATTGCAGTGAAAATAAAATTGCAATCAAGAAAAAGTCATACTTAAAAGTGGCATGCAGTACCATTGTGGTTTTAGTGCAGATGGAGAGAAGTAGACAGGTAGATGTAAGAAGCGTTAAAATGCAAGAGGGTTTTTTTTTTTAATTTAAAGTTTTAATTAATTAATTCAGCAATGAGTATTTTTATGATATGTTTAATTAATTTCTACTTTTCGTAAAATATAACATACCAATCATTTATACTTTAAATTAGGAGAAATCCAGCAAATAAAGTACTAGGAATTGTCTTTGTGTATCTCATAGTATTGTCAGATTTGAAGAATGAGCATTAAAAAAAACACAATATTATTTACTCTGAAGGATTAGTTCTAGTTATGATTAGTTTTACTTTATTAGAATGACATCAAATGCTCAAACTTTAATATTAACCAAATATCTAATGAAAGCTCAAATTCCCCTTCCAGCAGTGATGGAAGAACTGGGGCCAGCCTTGCTCCAAATAAGTGAGGAAAGTATTTTTAGATGTTCAACAAGAGGAGTGTGATCCTTCAAAGAAGAGAAAATTCAAGTTGAAGTCCACCTGCTCTTCATATTTCTACTTGGGCACACTTCCCAGAACAGGACTCAGGGAAGAAGAAGTAAAGTAAAGCAAGTGTGCTTCCTGACATGAAGAGACAGAGCTCAGAACTTACCGTGGTTGAAATGGTAGGCATTTTCAGGGCAGAACACGGAAGAGAAAAGGGAGCACAAAGATACACAAAAGCGAATGCAGAATGTCTACATGGAGGTTTCTATGAGCCATTGCTTAAATCTGATCTGGGATTTTCTGGGGTGAAACTTTTTGTTGTTGTTGTTTCTTTTTTATACTCACCCGAGGATATGTTTATTGATTTTTTTTGAGAGAGAGGGAGAAGAGAGAGAAACATCGATGTGAGAAACATCGATTTGTTGCCTCCTGTACGTGTCCCATATGGGGATGGAACTGCAACCTAGGTATGTGCCCTAACAGGAATGGAACCCAAAATCTTCTGGCACACAGGGCCTATGCTCCAATCAACTGAGCCACCTGACAGGGCTGGGTTAAAACCTTGTGAAGCTAGCAGAGAGGGACTGCTACTGCGGCTGTTCGCTGAATAAAAACACCGAAGATCATACAGTGCTGGGAGAATTTGGAGTACTGGCCAAGGATAAGTTAATTTGCACCAGGGTAATTCCATGCCTTAGAAGTAAAGATTATCTGCTAGGTAAAGGCTGTATTCTGTGAATAAGGTCAAAACAGAAATAGCATTTCAAACAATAAAATCAAGTCTGCCAGAACAAAATAATTTACCAGTTATTTAGTTTTTTGCCAGGACAAAACATTCTTTAAAGGGGCATGATCCAGATATCTTCTAACATCTCCTCAAAAATGTCTGGCACAAAGTTGAAAAATAATTTTTTATATGAAGAACAAGAAAAAAATATGATGATCAATTTAAAAAACCAAAACAAAAAAAAGAACATGTGATGACTGAGAAGCTAGAATTAGCAGACAAGGACTTTAAAAAGCTACTGTGAATATGTTCAATAATATGAACAAAATGATTGACATAATGATTGAAGAGAATGACAATCTCATCAGAGCAATTGAATGAATATGAATAAGCCAACTGAAAATTTCAGAATTAAAGATTATAATAAAGAATATGAGAATTTTTCTGGATGAGCATAACAGCAAATTGAAGACTGCACAAGAAAATATAAGTAAACTTAAATAGATGTATAGAAAATATAAAACTGAAGAATATCAGAAAAGTAAAATGTTTGAAAACAATAAACAATGTCTCATTTTGGAAAATATCAGCAATTAAAATATAATTGCAATTGGTATTATAGAAATAAAATTGCAGAAATACATTTGAAAAAATATTGGCACTTTTTTGGGGAAAAAGCATTAACCTACATATCAAAATATTTGACTAATGCTCAGGATAAATCCAAAACATGATGCTTCGGAATGTAATAGCTAACATGCTGGGAGCCAATTTTAACAACAACAACAAAAAAGAGGACAGCCTAATGTCTAAGCCACCCTATATAATAAAACCCTAATATACAAATCGACTAAACGGCGGAGTGACTAGTCACTATGACGCACACTGACCATCCAGGGGCAGACGGTCAATGCAGGAGCTGCCCCCTGGTGGTCAGTGCACTCCCACAGGGGGAACACCGCTCAGCCAGAAGCTGTCTGATGGCTGGTGAGTGCTGGCGAGTGTAGAATGGTGGCAGGAGCCTCACCCGCCTCCAAGGCACACTAAGGACCCTTCAGGGGCTGTCCACCTGCCAGCTTAGGCCCACTCCCCATGAGGGGCTTAAGCCGGCAAGCGGACATGCCCTGAGGGTTCCGGGACTTCGATAGGATGCAGGCTAGGCTAAGGGACCCCCCTCCCACAGTGCATGAATGTTGTGCACCAGGCCTCTAGTATTTAATATGAGAAAAATTTCAGTGATTCATCAAAAACAGGTAAAAAGACAATAAAATAACATCTTTAAAGTGGAAAATGAAAAAAAATGTCTACCAGAATTGTATGTCACAGAAAATGTAACTTTAAAATGGATTATATTTCAGATAAGTGGAAGGTCAGAGAATTCCTTACCTACTAATATTCACAAGAATAAATGCAAAATAAAAAATAAAATTAAAATATAAGTAGGGGAAAGGCAATAAAGAGAAGGAAAAAAATCAAATAGGAAACAAGAAAATTAACCAAACTCTAACTTCATTTTTTAAATTAATAAAATGAATAAATCTGTATGTACACTGATCAAAGGAATAAAAGAGAAAAACAAATTTAAAACATCAGAGGAGACATCTTTATAAATCCTACCAATATACAGAGTTGGTAATAGTAGGCCCACAGTTGAGGGTATGTGAAACAAAGTTTATTCTTGCATTATTATTTACTAGAGGCCCGGTGCATGAAACTTGTGCACAGGTAGGGTCCCTAGGCCTGGCCGGCAATCAGGGCCAATCGGGGCCTTCCATCTGCCAGCCGAGGCCTTCCTTTGTTCCATGCCACCCCCTGGTTGTCCGCGCACTTCATAGCAAGCTGTCAAACTCCCGGTGGGTTGAACTCCCAAGGAGAAAATTTGCATATTAGCTTTTTATTATATAGGACTAGAGACCCAGTGCACGAAATTCATACACAGGTAGGGTCCCTAGGCCTGGCCAGCGATCAGGGCCGATCGGGGCCTTCTGGCTGCTGGCCGGGGCCTCCCTTCCCCAGATGCCAGCTGCTGGCCAGGACCTCCCTTCATTCCACGCTGCCCCCTGGTGGTCAGCGCACATCATAGCAAGCGATCGATCTCCTGGTCGAACTCCCATGGGGACAATTTGCATATTAGGCTTTTATATATATACTAGAGGTCCAGTGCACAACAATTTGTGCACTGGGGGTGGAGGGGTCCCTCAGCCTGGCCTGTGCCCTCTTGCAGTCTGGGACCCCCTCGGGGGATGTCCGGCTTGTTTCGCCGCCATCTCCCTCTGCTCCCCCGTCTGGCCTGTTTCGTTCCCGCCTCCCTCCACCCCCAGGCCTGGCTTGTTTTGCCCCTGCCTCCCTCCGCCACCCAACTTGTTTTGCTCCAGCCTCTGCCGCCCAGTTTGTTTTCTGCCGCCTGGCTTGCTTCACTCCCAGCTGGTATATGCAAATTAACCGCCATCTTTATTGGTGGTTAATTTGCATACCACGCTGATTAGCCAATGGGAGGTGTAGCAAAGGTACGGTCAATTACCATGTTTGGCTATTATTAGATAGGATATATTATTGTAATTTGTATTACAATTGTAAACCTAATTTGCCCAACCCTGTATTTTAAAAAATGGTGGGAATATTATGAAGATCTTAATAACAAAAATTAGAAACTTAGAAGAAATGGGTACATTCCTTGTCTACACAAATGATCAAAATTAACTCTAGAAGAAAAAAAATCAGAAGTCAGGTATTTATTTAAAAATTAAATTCATAATAAAAAGCTTTCCTACTACTATAGGAAATAAATGTGTAGTTTTCTCCAGATTGCTTTGCTGATGAATTCTTTCAAACATTTAGAGAAGAAATACTACAAGTTCTATACAAATATTTTGAGAAAAGGGAGCAGGAAGGAATTATTTGAAACTAATTTTAGGAGGACAGCATTACTTTGATATCAAAATGAAATGAAGGACATTAAAGGGAAAGAATTCAGATAAATTTTGGAAAAACATGCATTTTATACACAATTGTGGGTGGCTATGACAGGAAAATAATTGAATTGCAGAGATGAAATAATGGAGATAAAAACAATTAAATAAAAATTGAGGGCTCTCCAACCCCACACACATACCAGATTTTGAGGATAGTGTTCTCTGGAAGGGAGAATGCATAAACTCTGATTAGAAGTCCAAACAGGTTTAGAAAAAATGATAAAATTAAAGATGTAGCTAGCACAAGTTTGGCTATCAGAGGGAGAACAGGAGAGGTGAAGAGAAATGAAGACAACAAATATCCTCATTTTACATAGTCTAAAGTCAAAACTCTCACAATATGACTTTTTTTTTTTAATATAGCCTTATATGCCTGCCCTGCATAGCTCAGTGATTGAGCAACAACCTATGTACCAGGAGGTCACTGTTCAATTCCCTTTCAGAGCACATGCCCAGGTTGCTGGCTCCACCCCCAGTAGGGGGGCATGCAGGAGACAGCCAATCAGTGATTCTCTCTCATCATTGATGTTTCTATCTCTCTCTATCTCTTCATCTCTGAAATCAATAAAAATATATTTTAAAAAACCTAAATATAGACATTTAAATTACTACTCGAAATGATAATTTCTAAATAAACCTGAAAGTATTAGCTTTCCAGTTTCACAAATCTTCAAATAAAATGATTTATTTTTTAAAATTTATTTCAGAAAGTGGAAGTAAGGGGAGAGAGATAGAAGCATCAGGCGCACAAGTTTGGCTATCAGAGGGAGAACAGGAGAGGTGAAGAGAAATGAAGACAACAAATATCCTCATTTTACATAGTCTAAAGTCAAAACTATCACAATATGACTTTTTTTTAATATAGACTTATATGTCTGTCCTGCATAGCTCAGTGATTGAGCAACAACCTGTGTACCAGGAGGTCACTGTTCAATTCCCTTTCAGAGCACATGCCCAGGTTGCTACCCCCAGTAGGGGGGCATGCAGGAGACAGCCAATCAGTGATTCTCTCTCATCATTGATGTTTCTATCTCTCTCTATCTCTTCATCTCCAAAATCAATAAAAATATATTTTAAAAAACCTAAATATAGACATTTAAATTACTACTCTAAATGATAATTTCTAAATAAACCTAAAAGTATTAGCTTTCCAGTTTCACAAATCTTCAAATAAAATGATTTATTTTTAAAAATTTATTTCAGAAAGTGGAAGTAAGGGGAGAGAGATAGAAGCATCAGGCATGTGCCATGATTGGGAATCAACCATGACCTCCTGGTTCATGGGTCAATGCTCAACTACTGAGCCATAACAGCCAGGCCAAATAAAATGCATTTTGATTATATGCCCCTCTTCCTAGCCAACTGTGCTAAAGTGCATTAATAAAAACAGAGTTTTGGTCAGACCAGTGTTCTCATGGTTTATTTTATTTTTAAGGACATCTCAGTTATGACTTGAGCAGATGCCCTGCAAGTCTCAGGAAACCTCTCACACCACATGACTGCTTTTTAAAGAGATTTTTACAAAAGTGAAAAAGCAACTAAACCTTAAACAAAGACTAATAAGTTTTATGCCAGCCAACATATGAATCAAGAACAAAAATAACCGAGAACATTTCCCTTTGTTCCAAAAACATTAGTGGCTCCTTTATAGCCATTAGACTGGTTTTTAGACAGTTTCTTATTGCTATTTTTTGGATCACATGGAAAGCATCTCATGAAAATAAGGAATATGTTTTCCATGCCTGTTTGTCATAGAACTAACAGATCAGCCAGCATCAATCCTGTCTGTAGAGCCTCCTAGGGCGATTTTTTTTCAGGTCTGTGCACATCAGCAAGCCGTTTCCATTCAGTGCCTTCTCATCGGGTTCAAGTTTATACTTTTAATATAGCTCCACATACTTGATGATGTCTTACCTTGTGTTCCTTCTCTTTCTTGCTCCTAGCCTTTCTCATCTATTCTTTCTAGGAGTATCTCTGACTCCTTCCCAGTTCTAAAACTGATAACCTTCTAGCTCCTCATGTGAGCTGGAATAAATCTCCAATTCGGTTCTAGATTGGAGATTGACATGAATGCTGGCTAAGGTTCAGCAAAATTGTGCTGTGTGTGTTTTAGCAATCACTACATAACTGGATATCCAAATGATGAAGGAAACAAGGTTACAAAGTAGGAGAAAAGCTTCCAATGTTCTCCTCATACTAAGCAAAGAACTTCAGACATTTATTTGGTGGTTATGTAAATTCAAGTAAACAAAGAGGAAAAGGTTTGTTTGAAAAGCCCAGACAACTTTTATATGATCCATTAAAACAAATATTTTATCTGCTTCCGCAGAGAGAACTTTATTGAATCCTTAAACAATTGTAACTTAGTATTAGTATAGTACTTATTATAACTAAATGTTTACCTGCCCACTTACTTTATCGTACTCTAAACTTAATGAGCAGAAGGGTGAAGATGCCTATTTTTTAAATCTAACAGAGTAACACTAGCATTAGCAGGTAAACAACATTCATTCATAGATCCTGAATATATCTCATGTGTCTACTATGTATCAACATATATTAGAAAATGAAGAGCCCTAGCCAGTTTGGCTCAGTGGATAGAGCAATGGCCTGCAGACCAAAGGGTCCCTGGTTCAATTCCGGTCAAGGGCACATACTGTGGTTGCAGCTCCTCTAGGCCTGGGCCTTGGCCAGGACTCCTGCAGGGGGCAACTAATCAGTGTGTTTCTCACATCGATATTTCTCTCTGTCTTTTCCTCTCTCTTCTACTCGCACTAAAAATCAAAGGGAAAGTATCCTGGAGTGAGGATTAACAACAACAACAAATGAACAGAGAGTTAGAGAGGCAATATCTTGGTAAAACCCTATCTTCATGAATTAAAAAAGTCGTCAGGGCAATAACAAATTACTACAAATGAGCAAGATTTTTTAACTGGATTCTCATATGCAATAATAGAAGATAGAAGACAAACATGAAATATAGACTGGTGAGAAGTGCAAACTGTGATTCAACGACCATGTCCCGAACCAAAATACCAAACACGTCAGGCAAAAGAAAGGCATTTTTGAACAACAGCAAAAATTAAAAGAATGTACCTGTAGATATATATCTTAAGATAATTCTCAAAGAAATACTATTAATGGAAATATATTTCAATTAAAAACATGGATTCCACCATGTTCTTAATAGCAACAGGAAAGATAAAGGGGAGGGGAAGCGGAGGTGGGGACCAATGAGTCTTGAAATGTATAGTTAACTGGAAATGGATGTATGTGCAATGTAAGTGGAAGCAGAATTCTTGTAATGAAAACACACACACACATACATAAAAGAAGATAAGCTAAGTAAATACCCTGGAACAAAAATAAAATATCCTCTCACAAAATAAAATAGTGGAGGAAGATGGATGAGATTGTTAAAACTGACTTTCTGTAAAGGCCTTATCTTATTTCATAGCATTGCACCCGATTTTTTCTCCTCATTAGCTATGCATGTCCTTCATTGCTTAGTATGAGAGCAGAGTATTCTTGACAGAGACAATAAAACTAAGTAGTACCCACAACTTCTGCTGCTGAAAAGTTGTCAGATGATGGTGGGAAAAACACATGCTTAAACAGAGAAGAGAAAAATGCTCAGGAAGCTGTGACCTTTAGAAGTGACTTTACGCATGCAAATGGCAGACCAGGAAGACAGATGTTTTCTGGAAAGAGATCAGTATAAAGGGGGGAGGGTAGACATTTGTTAATAGATTGAGTTTATTGTTTTAGGTCAAGTCTCAGTTCTCGGCTGTTTCCTGGAAGCATGGCCATCTGAGAAGCACTACCAGCTGCCACCGCAGACTCCTGAGGCAACTGTGGAATAGCAAATAGCTGGACTGTCCCTGAAAAAGTGCCAGTTTGCTTCTCTCTCCCCAACCTGCTACACACACACACACACACACACACACACACACATCATTTACTTTCACTGCATTTTTTAATTAGAAGAATGCAAATTTGTGGGTGTTTTTCTTTACTATATCACAGTCTTATATGGATCTGCATGAGAAGAAAATAATCCTCTCTTTAGAGAGATAAACTGAACCCATCTCTACATCACAGGAAGGATTTAGATCTCGGTTCCCTGTTACAAACACAGTCATTAGAATACAAAGATAATTAAACAGTTTTCAAATCCATTGGGAAAGAATGGGCTCAAATGCACCCCCAGCTGGCATGGGGAACCGGGAACTGGCATCTGTGCTTATAATTCGAACCCTTGTGCTGTAAGAGAACATGCTCCGACTCTATTAGGGTCTATTTTCAATTGATCATTGTCTCTTTTCAGTTGTTTCACTTACCAGCCTTGTAATTAACCTTAACCTAGAGGTTTCATTTGCAGAAATGGATGGCATATTTTTGGCTGTGCTGTTTGAGGAGTAGAATGAGATCAATATAATCAATAAGATTAAAATAGAATGTATTCAAATTGTTCAAGGCAATTGGGCACGCTTGACATATGTTAGCATATTAAAGATGAGATTGAGGAAATAAGTTAATTCTAATTTATAATAATAATAAAAGAGCAAACCAAATGAAAAACACGCCACCCAAGGGGGAAAACATCTTGCAGAGCTTTCTTTTGCCTCACTAAACTGAGGCGACAACTGTGCTGGGATTTCCAGTCCACTTGTTATCACTACCAGCACTTTCACTGGGTCACCTTGTCATATAGCACATTAGTTACACACATTTCTGAAGAAACTGCAATAATCAGTATACATCCAGGCAGGTTTCACTGTCATCTCTCCAAAACATTTACTGACCAAATGGAAGCAATTCGATGTATTAGCCAAGATTAGAACCTTCAGAGTTCAATCAATAGTTACAAAAAATACACATGATGCTTCTAAAAAAATCTAAGAAATAGCAATAAAAGTAACTAATAATAATTAATATAATGGAACTAATAAACAAGCACATTTTTTTGTGCAGATTGTCCTCTTAGGTAATGGATGTGAAGTTGAAAGAGGCAGGTCAATTATTTAACCCATGAACCAGAAAAGAAACTTTAATGAATATATCTGTAGACATGCCCTACCTTGGATAGATTTAAGTAAGGTCAAATTCACTTATCTATTGCTCTTGTTTTTTCCCTTTATCACTTTCTGAAATGGTAGAGTCAGAAACAGCACATGAGTCAACGATTTTAATAAAACAAATCATGAATTTTGCAAAATATTCTTCATTTGTTTTTTTTTTATGGCAGCATTGAGGATGATCCAACAGAGAGAAAAGAAGGAGGTAATATAAATGGATTAAACAGTGTGTGGAAAAAAATAGATCTAGATGTAATTTACAAATAACCAGCTCCAAATGAAGGAGAAATTTTCATAAAAATCACCCTATGTCAAAAAAATATACCATTTCACCTAATTTATAGAATAATGCTACTGATGCAAATAAAACAAAGTAAAAAAAGAAAGGAAACAATAAAACCTGGAATGTGCTCATATTTTTTGTAATATTAGAATGAACTGGTTTTATGTTATTAATAGACCTAAACAGCTTTTACTAGTATCACTCCCATGTCACAATGTGTTGACACGTTATGTATTTTCTAACACATTTGGAATGCAAGGTTTCCCTAGTGAATCTCAGTATCTCAGAGGATGAAAACAAAATCTAAACACTGTCAGAAACATCCAACTCTGCTCTAATATAGAGACTCAACGGACTGCCCAATTGCCTTGAGATGTTCGTTATTTAAGAAGGAATAAACCATTTTAAAGTTTTCACTTACCTAATTATTTAACTTTCATTTTTGGTATACTCTTATCATGTTTGTGGTGCCTCTTGTTTCTCAGGTCAACATAACCGACCCAATTATCAGGAAATGGGAACTTGAATAAATAGAAAAATTACAAAGAAAAAATTAATTAGGTCATAAAATGTTACATTAACCACTGCTAATAGTTCCTGTGAAGTTCCCTCCATCATTGTCTCTCTGTGCACACATATATGGAGAAAATAAATGTGCCTATATGTTGTTAAATATTCCTTGAACACCTGATTTTTAATAGCTACATTCTAGACAGTACAGTATTTAGATTTAATAAATCTCTATCTATAATAATAAAAGCGTAATATGCTCATTAGACTGGACAGCTGAACGACCTTCTGGATGTCCTTCTGGATAACCTTCTGGATAAAGCCGAGGTTGCAAGGGCCGAGCCCCTTGCATGAATTTTGTGCATCGGGCCTCTAGTAGTTAAATATTTGAATTGCTTCTATCTTTATACAGTCATGGTTGCCAAGTACACTTAGGAATAAGAAATACTGTCACCATTTTTTATTATTTTTTAGTAGAAGTTTATGTATATTTTAAGTTTGCTTTAGAGAAAGATGGAAAGACAATATGCCAAAGGGCAAAGGACATGAAAATGCAAGAGTTTGGGATTTTGCACCAATACATTGTTTAGCAGCCCTGTCAACTTTGGAAAGTTACTTCAACTATTTGAACTTTGGCTTCCTTTTCTAGTCCTGCACATACCAGCATGCCACCACCTATAAATGAAATAGGTTAATGTAGAGGTAAGGTAAATTTCCTTTCAGGAATAAATTATATATATTATTCTGATTACAAAATGAAAAATTTAAATATCAAATGTTATCTTTTCAAGATTTAAAACACACAGAAGCCTATTTAACCCTGTACATAAAATTTGTTTCAGCAAATCAATGATCACTCAGCTTGAAAATTTCATGTTAGATAAACATACCTGAACATACTCCAACACTTTTTTAAATTTTAATTTTCTTATCTGGGTAATAAATTTGATAGTTTAGAGGCATTTTTAATTATCTATTTAATGTTCTTATATATGAAATGTATTTCTTATTTTAAAAAATAGCTTTATTTACACATACAGTGGCATAATTTGAATATATATGGTAAATTTCATTGGATAATGGCAGTATACATGACTTTCAATCAAGAGTAGTCTCTGGCCTAGCTTGAGTGGCTCAGTTGATTGACCATCGATCTGTGCAGTGAAAGGTTGCTGATTCAATTCCTGGTCAGGGCACATACCTAGGATGTGGGTTCCATTCCTGGTCAGGGCATCAGGGCACGTACGGAAGGGAAGACAAACAATTGATGTTTCTCTCTCTCTCTCTCTCTCTGTAATATATATTACAGAAGTCATGGAGATGTTGTGTGTGTGTAGGGGGGAGGGTGGCTGTGTATGTGTAAAAGAAAAGTGAGGCCCCTAAGATAAATGTAACAAGAATTTAAAAGACTGAACAGTGGGTGTAGCAATATTTTAGCAGAAATGACTGCAACATTTTAGAATTAAGAAAATATATGAGGCCTCAAATTGAAGGCACACTCTAGCTCACTCTAATGCACTCATGTGCTATGAATCCTAGACTGAGTCAATGGGAAAAGTTTAGAAATAGCAAAATAACGAGATGCAGAAAAGTGTTCCAAGCTTTAAATCCTCATCTGTAGTATAGAAGTAGATCAGATATCATAAAATATTTTTAAAACCACAATCAGTATTGCATTGCAACTTATTCTGCTGTCTGCTTAAAGCCAGGGATTCCGTCTTCCCACATTCAGAACAGAGGTTCTGAATACATTAAACATTAAAATTCAATTTGTCAAAGACCATTGCATCTGAATACAGTTATCATTAGATAGTGAAAGAGAGACTATTAGTGGCCATGCCAGTTGAAATTTATCCTGTTCAAGGAAGAGGAAAATGTAGTTGGAACAGAAAAAAAGTCCAATGAGAAAGAAAAGAAACGCTTATTATAATTTTTCAAGCCACATACTTCATGTATCTAAATTACTTTTTTTATATTTTAATAATTTAAACACGTTTCATATGGCAAGGCTCTGATCACTATTTAGGACCACAGGAGGGATATTTATAAAGAGAGCAGTCACAAACTCAAGAGTAAACACTGCCCATGGGGCCTGAAGGAGTTAATATAACTTCAAAGGAAATTAACTTCACAGAAGACAATACTTAAGTTTAAGAGCTTAGGACTTTCCTTTCTATCCTGATGAGGGCCAAATATCCCATTAATGTTACCATTTGCCTCATAATACAGTTAGTTTAGATGATTTTGTTTTGGGCAAGGCAAGACATAAGCAGAAAACACAACACAGAAATTACCAAGTGACTATCTTCAAGTAATTTGTCGCAAACATTTAATGTGCATCTCATCTCTTCCCCTTCTTTGCTTGGATCTATCCCCTTTCAGTATATATACTTTGGACACTAAAATTAAATTGAAGAAAAATTTTAAAATGTAAACAATTGTAATAGCACATATTAGACTTCCATCCAATTATATAAAAATGTGGGGTGGTTAACTCACTGAGTAAACAAAGGAGAGTTTTTGAGAAATCCACAGCTATGTTCTTTCTGATATTTAAAGTGCTGACAGGACCAAAAATATACCTGGGAACATCACAGTACAGCTGGCAAAAGTCAAGGGAACAGATATTTAAGTGGTAAACAGTAGAAGGTCACACACTAGTGATTGCACACACATATGCTGTAAACCAACAGGATGTCAGGGGGGAACATAAAATTCAGCCAAGCTAATACAACAAGGAATCTATGCACAAGCATATCAGTGAACCTAACTTATAACACAAAATATTTACTGGTCCCTGTCTTTCATGGGTGTGTTCTCACAAGCAGTGAAATAGAATGTAAAATAGGTGCAATTTTCCCCGATACATTATTTGCACCATCCAAAGATCACCTTACACTTAATTTGTACACTTTTTATTTTATTTTATTGCTGACAGTATTACGGATGTATCCCATTTCCCCTCCCTTTATCCCCCTCTGCTTAGGCCCTACCCACCGCCCCAGGTCTTCACCACCCTAGTGTTCATGTCCATGAGCTATGCATATAAGTATATAAGTTCTTTGGTTTATCTCTCCCACTCCAACATGTCAGTCTATTTTAGGCCTCCATTTTTTAAGTCTTATTTTGTTGGTCAATTTGTTTTGTTCATTAGATTCCACAAATAGGTGAGATCATGTAATATTTTTCTTTCACAGATTGGCTTATTTCACTTAGCATGATGGTCTCCAGGTCCATCCATGCTGTCCCAAAGGGTAAGATATCCCTCTTTTTTACACCCACGTAGTATTCTGTTGTGTAAATGTCCCACAGCTTTTCTATCCAATCACCCACTGATTGGCACTTGGTTTATTTTCATATCTTAGCCATTGTAAACACTGCTGCTGTGAACATAGGGGTGCACATATTCTTTCTGATTGGTGTTTCTGGGTTTTTAAGATGTATTCCCAGAAGTGAGATTGCTTTCCATTTTTAATTTTTTTGATGAAACTCCGTACTGTTTTCCATAGTGGCTGCAACAGACTGCATTCCCACCAGCAGTGAACTAGTGTTCCCTTTTCTCCACATCCTCGCCAGCACTTGTCGTTTGTTGAATTATTGATAACAGCCATTCTGACAGGTGTGAGGTGATATCTCATTGTGGTTTTAATTTGCATTTCTCTGATGATTACTGACTTTGAGCATTGTTTTATATGTCTCTTGGCCATTTGTATGTCCTCTTTGGAGAAGTGTCTATTCAGGTCTTCTGCCCATATTTTAACTTATTCTCTGGAATAGAGGGATATTTTTCATTATGTGAGCATTTACATGATATTTGTGCTGTTTTATATTCATAAACTTCCATCCTTTTTGGCTAACCTGTGGAGGTTAACCAATGCTCTTTCTTGTAAACTGATCAATTCCACAGATTAAATCAGATGGAAAATAAGGAGCAGAAAGAGGCACAATTAGAACTGAAAAACAGATTTAAAACTGTTATTGTGTGGGGACAGAGTATAAATTCTAAAGAAAAAGGCACTCCACAATCAATGTTGTGCCAGCAAGTGATGTTTTGAAACACAAGAGCAGGAGTTACTTGTCCTTTACATAAAGGGTCTCATATGCCCAAATCTCATTTTATATTTTGTATAGAATATTCAGCATCTGCTGAGTGTATTATTTATTCTGCTTTGCAAAGTCATGCACCAAGTTGGAATTAGTTTACTGGTGGAATACATGTCCCAACTAACCCTGAAGCAGGACTATTATCATCTCCTAGATCTCTCTCTAGAATCTAGGGTCTAGATCACTGAACTAAACCCTACCCCATCTCATGTGAAGTAAATGGGCAGATCATTAAACCATTGGCAATAGCTCCTGACTGATGCCTGGCCCCCTCTGAGCAAGCCACGCAGGCCTCCATGACAGATCTCCCAGTCAATCTGTTCCTCCGATACATTGCTCCTCCTTGGTGCCGTGGATTATTTACTGGATCAGCAGAGGAAGATCTAGGTCAGGTCTCTACTGAGACTGTTGTCGTTATTACTGCTGTACCTGGAAGCATATGAGCTCCACTGGCAGTCAAGGATTATCCCAGCTGATATACTCAAACTATGCTTTATCTAGAGTTCAGGATTAGGCTTCTGGCTGAACCTTATGTTTTCTCACATTTCATGAATTTGGGTATTTGCTAATTTTTTGGTTTTGTTGTTGTTCTGAGTTCTTCCATATTTCTCTGCCCAAACTTCACTCATTTTAAGCTAGGGACGAGCTTTTCTAATAAATGAAACTGTAGCGATATATCAGGGACCATTGATGTGTTAGTGGCAATCACTGATCTTTGTTATTCTCCTTTTCTACAGATAATAGATGTGCATTTTAGGGGAAACTTCTAAGACCTCCCCCTTTTCTGTTCAATACAAATTGCAGAAATATTAATTCAAGCATTGGTAGTGTAAAGTGTTTCTTTAATCGTTGTAATACTCCTATCACCTCCTCCCATTCTAGTCCAGATTATACTATATTCATGAATGTATATTCTACTCTCACAAAAGATTAATGGTTTTAACTGTTTGCCAACTAAAATATTTCAATTATGCACAAAATATGTCTAGAACAAAGGCTCCAGAAAGAAAGCTGAATGTTTATTATAAACAAACTTGTTGGTTCCTTCAAATCTGATTTGGTCAGTAGTCTTGTTCCTTCATTCATTCATTGAAGTAGAAAATGCACCTATTACCGGTAAGGCGTTATTTTGATTATCAACATTAGATATCATCTAGTGAACAAATTCCTTATAAAATATTGGGGGTAGTAGGGATAGAGAATAAAGGCAGAGTCAAACAAATCCAAAGGAAATTTTAATAGTGTGGTGATTTCAGTGTTCCTAACTCAATTCATAACTCATAAGCCTTGTTGCACATAATTTAAAGTGAATTTTTATATGAGCACACACAGAAATTCTACTTTAACATCTATCTACCCTATAAATGGATTAGAAAGCTTAGAATGACCTTTCCTCCCTCGATTTCTACATATAATCAAACCACATACTATAGTCAGGTCAAACTTCTAACTATCTCTTTAAAGTAGCTTCCTTTCCCTCCACAACCTTTAAAGTAGTCCAAGTGCCTTCAAATGGGGTCCTGGTGCACTAGCAGAGACTGTGTGTCCACATCCACCTCTAACTCCCCACTATGAACAATCCTATGAGTAGGGAAAGAATGATACCAACTATGTACTCGTTCATTATCCAACCGGAAAGGGCTTGTTCCTGATGAAGGAGGTCATTTACAGGAGAACATTCGCTCTTGTCCCCTCTGAAACCACTGGCTCAGCCACACAAGTCCCCATTTATTTTTGTGCAAAGAGAATAAGAGTGATTAGTTTAGGTCTTGCAATGTTCTATAAATAGTAGGAGCTCAAGTTTGTGAAAATCAAAGCAGAATAAATGTTACTTAGCACCTTTGTCTTGAAAAGATGGTTATATCAGAAGCCAGAGTCCATGTGCATTGGTTCATTTCCTTCTAAGTCCCAATTATAGAAATTGGAATTGAATTATATTGGTGAACTTGGCAAATCATAATGTTTTATATACAATATATGTAGAATCATACTGTGTTATCCCTGATTTATTTTATATATTAAATCACAGTATCTCAATAATTCAATGTAAATTCACTAAAACAGGGGCTCTGAGAGGGCAGGGTTTTTGTTTTCATGTTGTTGTTGTTTTGTGTGTGTGTTTTTAAATTGGGTTTGCTTTTGCATTCTTAGTACCTAGAAAGTGTCAGGCATATAATAGGTATTTAATAAATAGATGTTGAGTGAACAAATACATCTAAGTATCTTTTTTTCCGTCCATGACAAACAACATTCTTTTTTTTATCTTTAATTTCTTTATTGGTTAAGGTATTACAAATGTATCCTCATCCTTTCATTAACCCCCAACCACCCCTCCCCCCCAGCTCATGCTCTCATCCCCCTGTTGTCTGTGTCCATTGGTTTGGCTTATATGCATGCATACAAGTCCTTTGGTTGATCTCTTCTCCTTACCCCCACGCTCCCCTACTTTCCCTCTGGGGAATGGACAGTCTGATCGCTGTTTCTCTGTCTCTGGATCTGTCCCTGTTCATCAGTCTATGTTGTTCTCTATATTCCACAAATGAGTGAGATCATGTGGTATTTATCTTTCTCTGACTGGCTTATTTCACTTAGCATAATGCTCTCCAGCAAACAACATCCTGAAGAAAATTCTTTTGCACAGATCTCCACTTTCTTTCATTTCTCCCATTTGCCTCAAAATGATAAAATTAAGAACACTTTAGGAAACATGGGGTAAAATTACCACCACTATGGGTTTATAAAATCCAGAATGCTTATGGACTCTTTTCAGCTGTCAGTAACAAAAATCCAACTCAAAAGAGTTAATAAGCAACTAAATTATTGTTTCACAAAGCTGACAAAAACCCAATGATACATTTTTCAGACGTGACTGAATAGATGTTCCCATTATGTTCTCAGGGATCTGACTCACTTTTTTCCCTCTCAGTCACGTTTTTCCTTTCACCGACTTTATTCTTGGGCAGACTTCTGCACATGGATTCTAATGTCAGTGGCATCTCCAGGCTCGCATGACATTGCAGTTTGAGTTTCCAGAGAAAGAGAAAGCATGCTTATTGATACCCCACTCTGGTCAATGTCCAAGGAGAAATAAGATGGTCTAAACATAGTTTACATATTCATCCCTGAGACAACCACTGGGCTGCTAAGCCTGGGACTCCAGCTGATCTCTGGCTGAAGGGAGAACGTGAGAGGAAGATTAGCTTCCCCCAAGTGCTAGGTAGACACAGAAACATTGTCAACCACTCACAGCCCAAAGACACTGCAACATCTCATTCATGCTTTCTTCTCTAGTCACATCTCATCTTGCTTTCTAGTTCCTTTCTCTGTGTTCCAAATAGATTGACTTTGTGTTTTCCTCCTAAATTCATCCAAGTGCATTCACCCCTGAAAGCCTCTACACAGGCTGCTCTATCTGGAATATTCTTCCTTCTTCGATTTCCTTCATCCTGACTAGCTCATATTATTTGGCAGTCCTCAATGTAATGATTAATTTCCCATGGAAGCAATGGATGGTTTCCTAGCTTAGGCAAAGTCTCTTGACACATGCTCTGTTAGTAAATGCATATGCTTCTTTTAAGGACTTGTCATTATTGTAATAACTTATTTTCAACATATTTGTTAACTTTTTATTCCTTTACCTGCAGGAGGACAGCATTCTTCTACCCCGTCATCTTCCTGTGTTGCTCCAGCATGTGGTACACTCTCTGTCTAGCACATGGTAGGCACTAAAAATACTTATTGAGTCAAAGAAAATGAGTCAAATGAATGATTGGATTAATTAAATATAGACTAACTGACTAGTCCAGAACATTTTATTTTAGTAAAGATATAGATAGCAGGAGAGACCAAGATGGCGGCATAGGTAAACATCAGAGACTGCTGCCGCAAACAACCACTTCAAAAATACAACTAAAAGACGGAACGGACATCACCCAGAACCACAGGAAGGCTGGCTGAGGAGAGACTCTTCAACTAGAAGGAAAAATAACAGCACACCGAGGCTCAGAGGAGGCGCAGTGTGGAAAATACTCAGGTGCGGAGGTGCGCGCGCAAAGCGGGCTGGTGGCTGAGAGCGCGGTTGTCGTTTTCGGTCAGGGGGGAGTCTCAGACTCTGAGCTCCAGATACGGGCGAATCGCTGGGGACTCGGACCCAAACGGGAGAAGCGGGAGTGTCCAGAACATTTTATTTTAGTAAAGATATAGATACTAAAAAATGTAGGCTTTGCAGTTTCTGTTGCATATTCTTCTTTGGATTTTGTTTGTTTTTTGGTCTTGTTGCTTTTTTACAATCATCTTACCTAATGATAGACAAACATGCAAATTAACCGTCCCTCTGCTACACTCACCAGCCAATCAGGAGAGTATGCAAATTAACCCAAAAAAAGATGGTGGTTAATTTGCATAGGTAGGGGCGAAGCGGCAGAGTGAAGACTGAAGGCTCAGGCCGGAGCGAAAGCCTGGGTCCCAGGTGCCAGAGGAAAACTGGTGCTGGCAGCCAGGGGAAGGGAAGGCCTATTGCACGAATCTCTTCGTGCAACGGGCCTCTAGGTTAGATATAAATAATATTCCAGATTTGGCCTGTGAGTCATAGTTTGCCCACCTTTGCATTAGTATGCTAGTAGTTATGATTCTGTCTGTAATTGCATAACGATAATGAGATTCTATCTTGCACTCTTTTATCTTTTGCTTTACCTCTGTTTCAGAGATGTGCACTTTTATAAATACCACTTCCCTTCCCAGCACCTAATCCAGGATCATTTTGTTGTGCTATCTTTTCAAACCGATTTGTTACCAACTTTTCCTCCCTATAAATGCCTGTGCATTTCTCCTAATCTCCTGCTGTCCATGCCACACTGTGCCTTTCTCGTTCCTTAGCCAAGTGCACCTGCTGCCCTGGCTTCTTATTGCTGTTTCAAATTTTTATGCTGCATCATCATCCCTTCTGCTTTCTGTAGTAATATTTCAGTAGAAGGAGAAATGTTTATTTAAAATAAACCGAGTAAAACAGACATTCCTAGATTCTGACACCAGAGAAATAGCATGCCATCTGCCCTCCATAAGGCACTCTTTGCCTGAGGGACAAAACCGTATCACCCAGGTAAGCTCTTACTAATGTGTAAATTGTACTGCAATGTACAAATTGTGGTTGTCATTCTAGACCTCCTGTCCTTTTGCTGCCCTCAGTTCTATAGTACATAGTTAATCCTTCTTTCTAGTGTATATATTTTGACATCTCTTCCCCTGGAATACAGCAACCACTAGTCTTATAAATGAAAAATTTAGAACATCTCACTCATTATGTTCTTGTGCCTTCAGTTGCTCAGTATGTATAGTAGGGTTTTTAAGGTAAAAAAAACAGCACCTTTTAAGTACCACTGCTACATAATTAGAGGTTAATAAGGTGAACTTAAAACATATACATACATTGGTATTTTAAATGCCATCCTTGGTAAGTGAATGATTTATAAAAATAAGTGAGCATGCTATGTCTTGCAAACTTCAAAAAAAATAAATCTTTCATCAACTTACTCAATAAAGAAATATAAACTATGGCAAAAATAAATTGTTTCTCAATATTTACATTAGACATCTATAAACAACACATAGTTAAATAGCTCTTCATCCAATATGACAAGATTTATATTAAGATGAATTTTACATATAATAAATTTCAGAGAACTTAAATTGATGAGTTTCTATAAATGCAAACACCTATGTTAGGACCAACACAATTAAGATAAAATGTGTTTTCATTCCTCCAGAAAGTTTTTTTATGCCTATTTCCAATTAATCCCCCTCCACTCATAAGTAAACTCCAATATTATTTCTATCTCCACAGAATTAGTTTTTTTTCTGAACTTCATATAAATTGAATCATAGAGTATATTTTACTTTGTTTCTGATTTTTTATTCATCATAATGTTTTGAGATTTATTCATATGTTCTGTATTCTAAAGGTCCATTCCTTTCATTGCAGAGGATTTTTGCATTGTGTTAATAATGGGTCATGTGTACCCCAATTAGTTCATTCATTACGCAGTTGACTGGATTTTGAGCAGTGAGGGTTTTGTTCATTATTCATGAAATTGCTATGAACACTCATGAAGAAGTCTTTGTGGTGGACCTAGGTGTTTATTTCTCTTGGTAGAATACTTTGAAGTGTGTTGCTGCATTATAGGGTAGATGTACCTTCAACTTTATAAGACATTGCCAAACCCTTTTCCAAAGTTGTTGCAGCATTTTACATACTCATCGTCAATGTTTGTGCGATTCAGTGGCTCCAATTCTTATAAAATATAATGCTTATAGTATTTTTAATTTTATCGTTTTTATTAGTTGTAGGATAGTTTCATATGCATTTTTCTGATGACTATTGATGTCAAGTATTTATTTAGGTGCTTATTGAATTGTCATATCATCTTTTGGAATTTCATATTATCTCCTTATGTTTTATATATATACTAGAGGCCCAGTGCACGAAATTTGTGCACTGGGGGTGGGGGGAATCCTTCAGCCCGGCCTGTGCTCTCTCACAGTCTGGGACCCCTTGCTGCTCCCTACCACTCGGCTCGCTGCTCCTCAGTGCTGCCGCGGAGGTTCCTGCCACCTCCGCTGCACTCACCAGCCATGAGCCCGGCTTCTGGATGAGCAGCAACCCCCTGAGGGAACTCATTGTACCTCCAGGCCCTGGTTGGTGTGGATCAGTAGTTAGAGTGTCCTCCCACGCACC
>NW_005366834.1:2187270-2187611 GCF_000412655.1 Myotis brandtii
TCGAAAGCATATACCTGGGTTGCCGGCTTAATCCAGGGCCCTGGTCGGGGATTCAGCAAGAGACAACCATTTGGTGTCTCTCATATTAGTTTCTGTCTTTCTCCCTCCCTTCCACTCTCTTTAAAAAAAATAAATAAATAAACAAAAAAAATCAATGCCAAAATGTCCTCAGGTGAGGATTAACCAAAACAAACAAACAAACAAACAAACACCCATTCCCAGTGTGATTATTGAAGGAGCATATGAAGAATTTGTTGAATGAACAGGAAGGGATGAGACTTTGCTTTCTAACTGTTTTAGGAACTCTGCAAGCCAGAGGGTTTATTTTTATTTTTTTAAAA
>NW_005366834.1:2188484-2190532 GCF_000412655.1 Myotis brandtii
CTGTGGCCCCGCCCCTCCCTTTGCCATTGCAGATCAGAGGGCTGCAGGCACGGCTGCACCCTGGGGCTGCACCCTGTGCCCAGGGTGCTGCCATGCCTGCTGCCCCGCCCCTCCCTTTGCGATTGCAGATCCGGGGCTGCAGGCAAGGCTGCACCCGAACCCCAGGGGCAGCCATGCCTGTGACCCCGCCCCTCACTTCCAGATCTCAGATCAGGGGACCACAGGCACCTCAGCACCCGGTGCCCAGGGTGCTGCCGAGCCTGCTGCCCAGCCCCTCCCTTCGTGATTGCAAATCCCGGGGCCTCAGGCACGGCTACACCCGAACCCCAGGGGCAGCCGTGCCTGTGACGCCCCTCTTCACTTTCCGATCTCAGATCAGGGGGCCACAGGCACCTCAGCACCCAGTGCCCAGGCTGCTGCCCTGCCTGCTGTCCCACCCCTCCCTTCGTGATCACATATCCGGGGGGCCACAGGCACGGCTGCACCCGATGCCCTGGGTGCCGCCATGCTGTGGCCCCACCCCTCCCTTCACATAGCAGATCAGAGGGCCGCAAGCAGGCTGCACCCTGGGCCTGCACCCGGTGCTCAGGGTGCTGCCATGCCTGCTGCCCCACCCCTCCCTTCTCCATTGCAGATCCAGGGGCTGCAGGCACGGCTGCACCCTGGGCCTGCACCTGGTGCCCAGGATGCTGTCATACCTGCTGCCAAGCCCCTCCCTTTGTGATTGCATATCCGGGTCGCAGGCACGGCTGCACCTGGTCCCCCGGGTGCAGCCGTGCCTGCGGCCCCACCTCTCCCTTCAAGATCGCAGATCAGGGGACTGCAGGCTAGTTGGCACCCCTGGCCCCTGTGGTCCTGCACCCTGGCTCTCTCTTCTTCCGATCGCCATGGCGATCACCAGCACCCCTGACGGGGGTGTCGCCTGGCCTGCTGGGCTTTCTGATGGCGATCACTGGCTGGGGGGAGGGCAAAGGCAGCCCACAGCTCTTGCCTGCCACCATTCTTCCGTCTTTCCCCTTTTGCCTCCCATCATTGCGCCTATGTATGCAAATTAGCAGCCATCTTGGCTGACAGTTAATTTGCATATCGCCCTGATTAGCCAATGGGAAGGGTAGCGGTCGTACGCTAATTACCATGTTTCTCTTTTATTAGATAGGACTAGAGGCCCGATCCATGAAATTCGTGCAAGGGGCTTAGTCTCCACCATCTCACCCACCTCTGCCTCCACCCAGCCGCCTCGGCTTCATCCGGAAGGTCATTTGGAAGGACATCTGGTCTAGTTAGCATATTACACTTTTATTATTATAGATATATACTAGGGGCCCAGTGCATGAATTCATGCACCTTCAAAGGAACTGTGGGCCATGAGACTTCGATAGGCACAGGGGCGGGTCTCGGTCCATACTCTGCACCCCCGTCCGGCCCCTCCCACAGTGGCCCCGGTTCCCTGTCTGCCAGCAGCCCCATTCCCACCACCGCTGCTCCCATGTGCTGACAGCGCCAGCCCTGCTTGAACCTGCTGAAGGCACGGAGTGATTGGGGCTGTTGCTGGCAGTGGATGCAAGAGGCGGCTGCTGGCCCTGATTTCCACTTAGGAGCAGGGTTAGGTGGAGAATCCCTGAGGGGCGATTGGGGCTAGAAGCTGCTGCTTGCCCCTGCTGATGGCACCAAGTGATTGGGGCCGGCGCCGGGCGCTGGCAGTGGGTGTGAGCAGTGGCTCTGGCACTGGCAGTAGGTGCGAGTGGGGCCTGCACCGGCAGCAGTTGCAAGCACTGGGGCGGGACTGCCACACATGGGAGCAAAGAATTTTCAGTAACCACCAGGGGCTCGCCCTGATGACAACGACTGGCTCCCTGCCTTGGTCTGGTGCCCCTGCTCACCTGCTCCACCATCCCACTGTGGCCATGCCCACCATGTTCTGCGCATGCCCACTGGTGGTCAGCACACATCATAGTGATTGATTGTTTGGTTGTTCGGTTGTTCCAGTTGTTCTGCCATTCAGTCTATTTACATATTGGCCTTTTATTATATAGAATATATATATATAT
>NW_005366834.1:2190594-2211860 GCF_000412655.1 Myotis brandtii
AAGAAGTCTTTATATAACCTGACTATAAATATCTGGCATACATAACCTTGACTTGCTTATTCATTTGCTTGAGAGTTTTGAAAGCAGTAAAAATATTTTTAAGTAAGTTTATATTTTAGAACAATTTAATATATACAGTAAAATTGCTAAGTAGTACAATATTTCCTGTAGACTCCACATCTACTTTCCCCTATTAAGAACATCTTATGTTAGTATAGAATATTTGCCACAATTAATTAAGCAATATCAATGCACTGTTATTAACTAAAGTTTATACGTTTTCATATTTCCTTCTCTCCCCCTACCCCAAGATCTTTTTTTTCAGTTTCAGGATCCCATTCAGTATCCCATATTACATTTAACAGCAATATCTCCTTATGTTCCTCTTGGTTGGGACCATTTCTCGAGCATTTTTTATGGCTGTGGTTGTTTTGAGAAGTCCCAGTCAAGGATATTGCGCAATGTTCCTCATGTGGAATTATCTAATATTTTTCTCATGACTAGACTGGACTTATACATAATTAAAAGATCACAAAGATAAAATACCATTTCATCCCATCATAAGATACATCCTAACTATCTGGTTATTATTGTTGGTGTTGATTTTGATGTTTTGGCTGAGGTAATATTTGTCAAGTTTCTCAGAAAAGTTCCCACATAACTTCCCCCACTCATTTCTTATCATGCATTTTGGAAGAGACTCACTATACAGAGGCTAAACTTAAAGGGTAAGAAGTTATATGCCACCCTGAGGAAATGGTTTCTGCATAAATTATTTGAAATTCTTTGAAATTGGAGATATGTGTCTTTCCCACATTATTTATAGATTCAATAATTTATTTTTATCAGTTTGGACTCATGGACATATATTTAACACGTTGGGTTACAATACTTTACATATGTTGCTGCTCAAAATGTTCTAGCTTTGGCTACTGTGACCTTTTTTAGTTGGTCTCTGTGTCCCTTAGATATACTCCCTCACTTTGTGTGTGTGTGTGTATGTGTGTGTTTATGGTTTATTTGTTTGTTGGTTTAAAATGAGTACTTTATTTTAGAGCAGTTTTAAAGTTACAGAATAATTGAACAAAAAGCATAGAGCATTTTCATTAGTGAGGTACACTGTTATAATTGATAAGCCAATCTGGATATGTTATTAGCTAAAATCCATCGTGTACAATAGAGTTCACTTTTTGAGTTGTGCATTCTGTGGGTTTTGACAAATGCATAATGTGTTGTATTCACCATTACAGTTTCATACAGGATAGTTTTAGTACCTATACATCCCCTGTGCTCCAACTATTTATTCCTCTCCCTATCTGGCAGATTGTTCTGTCTGTACAGCTTTTCCTTTTCTAGAATGTGTTATACAGTTGGAATCATAAAGCATGTAGCCTTTTCAAATTCTCTTCTTTCACTTGGCAATATGCATTGCGATCCCCCCATGTCTTCTGCGAATGGTTCCCTTATTATATGTGTAGCTTTGTAAGTAACTGCAAACTGCTTCTAAAGTGGCTGTAGCATTTTGCATTCTGACCAGCAATGAATGAGAATTTGTTGTTCCATATCCTTGCCAGCATTTGGTATTAGAGGGGTTTTGGGTTTTAGTCATTCTAATAGCTGTGCTGTTGCTTTAATTTGAAAATGCTAAATGATGTATGATGCTAAACATCTTTTCATATGTGTATATGTATTTTTGATCACTTCCTTACTTTCTGGTACTGTAGGATATTTCAGGTTTATCTTATGTATTTCCTGCCTCAGTTCTAGAATAAGTCATTTCCTTTAGGAAAACCTATTTTTTCCTATGAAAAAATAGTATTAGAAACCAAAATATGTGCTTCTACATGCTTGATACTCCTGGGGTGTCATTGCTCTTAAGCCATCTCAGCTGACAGAACAAGGACATTTATATGTGTACAAATATAATCTGTATACATATACATAACTATATTTATTGCCATATGCAACCATTTTCAACTACAGTAAGCTAAGCGTGAGTTCATACTGGTGTTTCCAACTCTAGTACCTTCCTACATGAATCGTTCTATCCTCCTGCCCCTGCTCAACTCTAACTTCTCACTTCATCAGTACAACCCCTGGCTCCCACAATCTGTTGACAATATACTTATTTATTCAATATAGTATTCTGTATGGGGATATCAGAATTAACTGTTACCTCCAGGTGAAACAACTTTGTCAGCTCGAGTACAGTAGTTATATACAGTTGTTTGGGCCTTTATTCTTATAGAGTCCACTCTTTCCAAAATTACCTCAGTCAGTACTTTTTCTCCTGACTCCTTTCAGTGAGATTGTTTCATATGTTTGTAATACAAATAGATTGTTTGGTCACATTCTTAATGTCACTTTCTCAGAAGCCCAGACCTCCTAAATGATATTTTTAAATTTGCCTACATAAACATTTTATACTTTGTGCTGCAAAGTTCTGTGGGTTTTGACAAATGCATCGTGTTATGCACCCACCATTACGATTTTATATAGAACTAGAAGCCCGGTGCATGAAATTCGTGCATGGTGGGGGGCCTCAGCCCAGCCTGCACCCTCTCGCAATTTGGGACCCCCTCCAACATTCCTCTCACAATCCAGGACTGCTGGCTCCTAACTGCTCACCTGCCTGCCTGCCTGATCACCCCTAATTGCTCGCCTGCCTGCCTGATCACCCCTAATTGCTGCCTGCCCCTAACTGCCTCTGCCTTGGCCCCTGCCGTGGCAGCTTCATCCAGAATGACATCTGGAAAGTCGTTTGGCTATCCAGTCTAATTAGCATATTATGCTTTTATTATTATAGTTTCATTACTTTAAAAAAAATCCTCAGTGCTCACTTATTCAACCTTCCACTTTAAACTCCTAGAAACCTCTGTTATATTTCCTCCCTATAACTTGGCCATTTCTGAAATGTCAGATAATTGGAATCATATAGGCTACAATGTGACTTTGCAAACTGACTTCTTTCACTTATTGACAAGCATTTAATATTTACCCCAGTCTTTTTGTGGTTCGATAGCTAATTTTTTTTTATTGCTAAATAATAGTCCATTGTTTGACTATACTAAAGTTTGTTGGAAGAATGTGTATCCTGCTGTTGTTAGATGGAATATTCTATAAATGCCAATTAAATTCAGTTGATTGATGGTGCCGTTTAGGTCAATTATATTTTTATTGATGCTCAGAAGGCAGTTGAAGTCTCTGATTATACTAGTGGGCTTCTTTATTTCTCCCACAATTCTATCAGTTTTAGCCTTGTATATTTTGATGTTCTGTTGTTAGTTGCATAGATGTTTAGGATTGTTATGCCATTGTAGGGAATTACCCCTACATTGTATAATACTTCATGTTTTTATTGATAATTTTCTTCTGAATTCTGCTTTGTCTGAAATTATAACCAGTCCAGTGTTTTATATATTATAGTTATCATGGCATATTTTTATCTGTCCCATTACTTTAACTTGTTTTTGATTTTATATTTAAGACTAGACACTCAGTGCACAAAATTCTGCACTGGTAGGGTCCCTAGCAGCTAGCGGCTGCCAGCCAGGGCCTCCCTCCCTTCTCCCAGCCGGCCCCGCCCCCTGGTCGAACTCCCAGATGAACTCCTGGTTGAGGGGACAATTTGCATACTAAGCTTTTATTATATAGGATGAGTTGCATAAGCACAGCAAAAGATTGACATGTCATTTTTATGTACTTTGACAATGTTTTAATTTGTTTATTTAGACAATTCACATTTAAAATGCTTATTGATATAATTGGACTAACAAAAGCTGCCATGTTATAACTATTTTTTCTAGTCATTAATTTTGTCCTATATGTGTTGAAAGCCAGACATGTTTAATGGGTTCTGGAATACAAGGTATATAGGTCTTTAGTAGTAGGATTTGTGGTGAACTCTGGCCAGTAGTTAGATGGCTTAATGTTTGCCAAAAGTTTCACATTCCTCTAGTGTGCTTTTGCTGTTATTGCCCTCTTAACACAGGGCTTTCCTCACTACTCTTCCTCAGAGGAAGTCTACTTCTCTGCCCTCTTTCAGCTGACAGGCACTGTTATTACACACTAGAGCAACTGTTTTTAACCAGTGTGCCCCAAGAATTTTTAAAACGTGCAATACCTGGTTATTTAGTCAGAGGCCCTGACCTCTCCTCCATTAGATTGTCAAATGAAAAATTAACCACAGCCAAAACAACAATAGTAGTCCAGTATGAATGAATCAAAATTATACCAATTTTTTTTTTCAGATGGGCAAAAACTATAATATACTTTCTGGTGTGCCACAGAATTTTAGTAATTAGTTTATCGGTACCATGAGATGAAAAGGGATGAAAATTGCTGTGCTAGAGCATTGCTGGCATGGTGGTCAGGTGTGGGGGAAGGGAAGCATCTACACTAATAAAAGAGAAAGATGCAAATTGACCATACCTTTGTGACACACACCAGACAATCAGGAGTGAGTATGCAAATTAACCCAACAAAGATGGTGGGTTAATTTGCATACGCAGGCGCCGAGTGGCCAGGGCAGGGCGGGATGCAGGTGTTCCGCACCACCCAAGCTGCTCCAGGCCTCTGGGCTGCATGGGAAGGCGGCTCTGGGCTGAAATGAAGGCAGAAAGGCGGCTCCAGGCCAGAGAGAAGGTGATGCCGGCAGCCAGGGGAAGGAAGGCCCATTCTTGCACTAATCTTTGTGCATCAGGCCTCTAGTTCTAAAATATTATGATTGCATCTCTTTCTTTTAGTGGGCCTATGTCTCTGGTTTGTCAACTTTCACAAGTGGTTTTTAAGTGATATAACTGCTGCACCCCTTTATCTGAGACAGAACGGGAAAAAGCTCTCCTCTCATTGGGGCGAGGCTCTGGTAAAAGCTTTGTATTCCGGAGAGTTGGCCTTTGTACGGAAGATGCCCTAAGTTTATTTCACTGGGATCAATCTTTCCCACTGCCAGAGTCAAGAGGGGATCTTTGAGACATGGTGAGTTTTCTGAAGATAAAATTCACAGACATGAAGAGACCACCAAGGCCAGAGCTCCTGGAGCTCCTCCCTCTCTAGCTAGCTACTCCACTTTCAAACTCCAAAAACTCATCACATTGACCTTTCAGTGTCCTTTAAGTTTATGGCTCCTGAGACTGTTTTCCAGGTAAGCAGACCTCAGCTCTAAGTCTGAATTTACCTGTCTTTCCAGATTTCAGGGTGGATGGTCTACTCTGCAACCTCAGTTCTCCGATGGGCCCAAGAAAAGTGATTCATTTTCAGTTTGATAATTTACTTTTGATGTAAATACAGATATGTTAACCTCCAAGCTCTTTATATATTGAAACTGAAACCCAAAGTTGAAATATTTTAATTTAATTTTTTTTTCTGTTGTTTTGTTTGCTTTTTAATTTTAAGAAATCTTTTTCTATCCTAAGGTCATGAAGATTCTTTCTACATTTTTTTTGGCAGGGGTTTCATATTTTTAACATTTATGTTTAGGATTTACCATCTTTGTCAAATTAGTTGTGGTCTGGAATTAGGCAAGGATTTAGGATCATCTTTTTTCAACATTTACCTAGTTGATGCAGCACCATTTCTTGAAAATACATTCTTTCATTCTGAACTTCTGGCACTTTTGTTGAAAATCGATGTCTGTATAAATGTGGGCTATTTCTAGTTTCTGTCTTCTGCTTCATTGATCAAGTATACAGACTTCATTCAATACTACAGTGTCCTATTACTGAATCTTTAAAATGTTTTAGTTTGCATTAAACAATCATTTGTTTTTAAAAGTAATTTAGAAGCAAAACAATTATCTTCTATAATTCACCATATATTTACTTTTATAGGTGCTCATCATTTCATCCAATAGATCTAAAGTTCTATCTTGGACAATTTTCCATTTATTCTGGAGAATTTTCTTTATCACTGTTTGTAGTGCAGGAATTACCTCAAATTTTGTTTTTCCTAAATTGTTTTTATTTTATATTCATTTGAAAGATGTCTTTTTTTGGATATTGAATTCTGAAATTACAGTTACCTGTTTTGTTCTATTGTGTTTTGATTTATTCCTGATTTTTAAAAATATACTCTTTTTCCTATCATTGTTTCCTCAATAAAATGTGATTTTTTAAAAAGTCATTTTTAAAAAAAATTTCCTAGCTTTGGTTTTCAGCAGTTTGCTCATATGTACCTTTATTCATCCTATGTTAGTTTTGCTGAGCTTTTTAGATTTCTAATATAATGTGTTCACCAAATTTACAAGACTCTCAGTAATTATATATATATTTATTTGTTTGTTTATTTTATTGTTTAAAATATTACAAATAATAGTACATATGTCTCCTTTTTCCCCCATTGACCTCCTCCCAGCATCCCCCACCCCTCGGCACATGCCCTCACTTCCCTATAATTTTTAATTATTTCCTATTCTTTGTTGCTATTTATTCTGTTACTCCAATTACATATATGTTAGTCTAGTTTATAGTTCTCACAAGTTATTGAGTTCTGATCCATTTTATTTTTCAGCTTGATTTTCTCTTTATATTTCATGTTGAATCTTTATTCAAGTTTATATTCCTATGTTTTGCCATCTCAAATCTTCTGTTTAATGCATGTGTGTTTGTTTAAATTTCAGATATTATAGTTTTTATATCTAGAATTTTCATCTGATTATTCTGTATAGTATCTACTTCTTTTCTGAGGTGGTCTGTTTGCTTGTTATGACCGTGGACTGCAGTATTTGTAATACCTGCTCTGTATGATTTCCATATTCCTCTGTAGAAAATTACCACAAAATTACCTGCTTGAAGTAGCACCAGTTCATTTTCTCACAGTTTTGCAGGTCATCAATCTGGATGCATTTCATCAGTGTCTACTAGATGCTTAGGGTCTATCAAGGCTGAAATCATGATGTCAGCTGGGTTGATTTCTTATCCGGGGGTCTAAGAGGCAATCCAGTTTCAAGTTTATTCTTGCTTTTGAATGAACAATTTTATTTGTGGATGTACAACTAGGTACCTATTGTCTTTCTAGCTCCTGGCCTAAGGCTACTTGCAGACCTTTCTCACATCTCTTAGAAGCTACCCTAGTCTTTGCTTGTGACCCCTCCATCTTTTTTTTTTAAATATATTTTATTGATTTTTTACAGAGAGGAAGGGAGAGAGATAGAGAGTTAGAAACATCGATGAGAGAGAAACATTGATCAGCTGCCTCCTACACATCTCCTACTGGGGATGTGCCCGCAACCCAGGTACATGCCCTTGACCGGAATCGAACCTGGGACCTTTCAGTCCGCAGGCTGACGCTCTATCCACTGAGCCAAACCGGTTTCGGCCCCCTCCATCTTAAAAGCCAGCACTAATGTGTCAAATACTTCTTGTGCTCCAAATTGAGTAGATAGAAGACTTTTTATGTTTAAAGGGTGAATTTGCTTAGACTAGGTTCAACCAATAGGAGATCTATATATATAACGAAAGTGATTCCCACAATTATGGTTCAATTCTGTAGTGTGGGTTGGTAGTAGAATCACACTGTTTCTATCTGAAAACTAGTAAGTACCTGGGGACTCAGGAGGGTCTATGGTACAGATGAAGTCTGAAGGCCGCCTGCTGGAGAGTTCTTCCTTCATCTGGAGGCCTGTCTTATCACTTTATTTTTTTATTTTAATATATTTTATTGATTTTTTACAGAGAGGAAGGGAGAGGGATAAAGAGTTAGAAACATCAATGAGAGAGAAACATCGATCAGCTGCCTCCTGCACACCTCCTACTGGGAATGTGCCCGCAACCAAGGTACATGCCCTTGACCGGCATCGAACCTGGGACCTTTCAGTCCACAGGCCGATGCTCTATTCACTGAGCCAAACCGGTTAGGGCATGTCTTATCACTTTATTCAGGCCCTCACCTGATTGGGTGAGGCCCACCCACATTATGGAGGACAACCTGCTTTACTGAGTTCATGAATTTAAATGTTGATTTTATCCAAACACACCCGCCAAGTTGACACATAAAATTAATCACCATAAGTAGTAACCTTAATTTATATCTCTTTCATTTTTTCTGCCATGTTACATTTTGTGATATCTCAATATACTATAGTTCCAGGAATTCGGAGAGAAAATTGGAGGGAGGGGGTTGTGGGAGGGGGATTTTAGGATTCTCCCAGCACATATTTTAAAGTTCTTGTCTGTTCATTTTAACACCCATGTCATCTCAGTTTGTACTTGCTTTTTTGCGTGATCTTTAATCACATTTATTTCCTGTCCAGTTACTCTTTACTAGATAGTGAGTATGATGGTGTATAGTAAGTCTGAAATCTGTTATCTTCTTCAAAAATGTGTTTGTTTTGTAGTAGGTAACTAAATCACTGTCATTTTGAATTTGTGGAAGTTTGCTATTATGCTTTTTTTTCTTTCTTTAGAAACACCCTAAGTACTGCAAATCCAATCTTAATTTTCAGGTATGGAAATTGTAACTCTTAAATAATAAATCTATAGTATTTATGTTCCTTATAATGTTTTGAGGCTTATACTCCATGCTCGATTTCTGCTATAGCTTAGCAATTGCAGCCTTCCAATGGTTACTTTCTGATGGGCTTCCTGAGGTTGCCCTTTTACATGTCTAGGTCAGGGTTTATTTAAGGATATATAGGGACTGGAATGCAAATTGTGGTGTTGTCTCTCTTGGGTGGCTTCCTTCTTTACAGGATTTCCTTAATCAACTTCCAGCCAATCTGGCAGCTCAGACCTCTATTTTCTAACAACGTAAATTAATAAGACTGCATCTTTCTGCTTGAATTTTAGTTACCTTATGCTTCATGGACCCAGGATTTTAATCAGACTGAAGCATTATAAGAATTTAATTTAGTATACTTCCTTTTTTTTTTCAAAAGGATTGCATTTAGTCAAATTTCTATTTCATTTTCTTTTCCTTCTAGTGTTTTCCTTTCAGTACTTTTTTTTTTTAATTTTGTTCCCTAAATTGTATTTGTTTATTTATATTTAGTTAAATAAATATTCTTTTTTTCCTTAAAAATAAAATAAAGACAGTTTCTATATTTAACAATTTCAAATTAAAACATGTCCTAACTCTATCAATTATCCTTTACATGTTTCTCAGCAATTAAAAATTCATTGATCAAAACCCTAATATATCTCAAAGTTTTCACTTAGTTATGTTCTGAATCCTTGTAAATTTCTGGTGTTTAATGATATTTTCACAAAATTAAAGGCATGATCATTCAAAAAACATTTCATTATCCCATTATAATAAACACAAATATGAATATAAAAAATCTGTTATTGCTCCATAATTTTCAAGATATGGCCAATAAATTTTTCCAGATTTGGCTGCAGTGAGCCTCTGCTAGAGAGCTATGGTAAAATATAGGAGGATATTAAGACAACATGACTAAATCAATTGATGTTTTAAACTTCTCATATAAATCATAGGCCAAATGTAATATGGTGTTTGGGCCACGTAATTCACAGTTTACAGATGCTGGGTAAGTCAGTGTCTAGAAATAAAACATATCATATATAAACTTATTATGGTAAGCTAAATAAAGTACCATCCCATTTTTCTCTGATTTTAGTCTAATCATGATAGAGGTTTCACAACTTAAAAGGCTTACCTATTAATTAATTATTTTTAAAATTAAAAATAATATATTGATTTCAGAGAGAGGAAGGGAGAGGAAGAAAGAGATAGAAACATCAATGATGAGAGAGAATCATTGATTTGCTGCTCCTACATGCCCCCTACTGGGGATCTAGCCTGCAACCTGGGTATATGCCCTGACTGGGAATCAAACTGTGACCTCCTGGTTCATAGGTTGATGCTCAACCACTGAGCCATGCCAGCCGGCTAATTATTTTTTATTAAAAAATAGTGTTTTTTTTTCTTCCTTCCTTCTGACTCCCAAGGAATATTTCTAAATTTTCCAATGCTAATTACTAAAATATATGCATTTTATCCAGAGAGTTGAGGCAAAGTAAAAAATGGATAAAGCTGGGATCATTTCAAATCACATTTAAAGTTTCAGAAATTCTGTTTCTCACTATCTTACTTACTTCAGGTTGAAATTTTTCAACCATGGTGCTGTATCCTATTTGGTGTCCTATGAAAGTCTTTAAATAGCTACATAATCCTTATTGTTGATATCAGAGATATACGTTTGGGAATATTATTCAAAAGTGTTAAATTTGTTTGTTGAAAGTATTTCAATAAATAGAAGCACACAAAACTAATTAGCTTTGGTACTCAGAACACAGAAATAAGACAATAAAATCATCACTCAATCAGCAAAGATTACTGAAAACCAAGTGTTTCCAACATTAATATGTGGTTCTAGAAAAATAGTAACATAGACTGATATATAATCTACAGAACACAAGTACATTTTTCAGAGGGGAAACTGAGGCCAGGAAATATTTCAAAGTCACTCAGCCAAGTGTGAGCTCGAACTGCACCTCACATTTATTTGAGTATAGATTGTAAACTCTTTCAATTCTACTATGAACCATTTTAAAAAATAGCCTTTAACTTTGTACTTGTCTTAAAGAATTTTGCTCTCAAGTTGAGGTGGCATGAGTAATGTATATGAATGACTAAAAGAGTGAGAAAGCCAAGTCTGTATGCAAAGTAGTGCTAAATCATGTTTTAAATATCAGTGAGTGTTAACAGTCTTTGAAGAATTCTCTATTTGGCAGATAGAAATTGAATTAGATCTTAAAGGAATAAACAATTTGAATAGTTTAAGGATGCATGATTAGGCAAAGACCAGCTGTACTTACTTTGAATAGAGCAAATTAAATGGCATATAATGATTTCAGTACTTCCTCCAAGTGAAGTTATATGAAATTTCATTTCTACTAAAGATGAGTATGTGTATGTATATATGAATACATATATAAGTATGTGTGTATAATTTGCATAAAAATTTAATAATTTAAAATGAATTTCCAAATTTAAGGACCCACTACAATTAAAGAGTCATTATTATTATTATCATAATCTAAATATTTGTTAGTATTTTAAATATGATGTCAATAGGAGGTTCTAATTCAGTAATAGAACACAGTTTAGTATCAGCTGGTATCAAACAAATCCTCTCACAGTGAGGAATTATAACCTGTGGACAAATATAAAGTTAAGTAAATGGATAAATACTTAGCATGTAGAGAGGTGAGGGCATGTGGTGGGGGGTGGGAGCAGCTGGGAAGAGGGCAATGGGGGAAAAAGGAGACATATGTAATACTTTAAACAATAAAGAATTTAAATTAAAAAATACTTAGCATGAGATTTATCCTCTTAACAAATTTTTAAGTGTATAATAGATTTTTGTTGACAGTATATACAATATTGTACAGCATATCCATAGAGCTCATCCATCTTGCATTACTGAAACTTCATTCTTGTTGATTGGAAACTCCCTATTTTCCCCTCCCCTGTACCTGGCATCCACCAATCTACATGTGAGTCCCTGAATTTGACTAACCGAGGCACCTCACAGAAGTACTTCTTTTTTTCTGACTGGCTTATTTCGCTTACCATAATGTCCTCCTGGTTCATCTGTGGTGTTGTATATTGCAGACTTTTCTGCTTTTTTAAGGCAGAATACTATTCCATTGTGTGTATATCCATTTTTATGATCCATTCATCTGTGATGGGCATTTAGGACATCTTGGCTACTGTGAATATTGCTGTAATGAATATGGGAATGCTGATATCCCTTCAATATCCTGATTTTAATTCTTTTGAATATATACCCCAAAGTGGAATTGTTGAATCATATGATAGTTCTTATTTTAAGTTTCTAAGGAAACTCCAAACTGTTTTCCACAGCATCTAATGTATTTTTAGAGTATTAGCAATAGTAAAAGTAATACAGAAAGAGATAGTGCTTTTTTCTATTTTATAGATGAAGAAACATATGGAGAGAGAGTTTAAGTCACTTGCACAGTGCCGCGTGGCCACTGAGTGACAGAACCATAACATAAGCACACATATTCGAATGGAAAGTAATATGATGACATTTTTCACTTGTTTTCTCATTGACAAGATAAATTCTAACCACCACCATTACATTATTATCACTCATCCCAAGATGAGAGAAGACAAGAAACATGAAAAAATAATATAAAAGTCTCTACATAGCATACTTAGCTCTATGAATACACTGAGATTAATCTCTTACCTCCCAAACAAATGTATCACAGTTTAGACATTATCGATTAAGCACCAAAGAAACATAAATGCTTCATTTAGAATAGATTTTTCTAAATGAAACCATGACTATTCCTCTGGATAGACCTAGTCAATGCCTGCATTAAATAAAAATTAGGTTAACTCAGGACAAAAAATCAGTAGGGTTTTCTAAGTGCTGTCAAAAATATTATTTAACATGTTGAAAAAAAATTGACTACATTTTTTAAAAACTTCAAGTAGTTGTACTGTTTTGTTGATACAGCCACAAATGCAAAAGCTAATATATTTTAAAGCAGCAAAACATGGCTTCATATCACACAACATTTTATACATACTGTGTTATTTTATATAGTTTCTTCAGTCCCCAAGAAGTGTCATTACATGAGTGAGTGATTGTTTGGCAGTTTTACATTTATAATTGACCAGTAATGAAAATGCAAGTGAGGGGGAAAAATATAAGATGTCAGATGGTGATAAATTTATAGCACAATTTTTTCCTGTAATGTTCTATAATTGAAACAATATTTGGAAGAAATTATCTTAGAAGAAATTTTTCCTGAAGGCATGCATATGGAGAACTTTGCAAATTGCCTTTATTAAAATTTTATTGAAAACAAATTATTTAAGTTTTATTAATATTAACCCTTCAGTATAATGAGTAGTACTTTTATTATAATATTGAGTGCACAAGCATCAGAAATAACTCTATTCTTGAAAATGGTTCTGCTGTAAGACTATGGTACTGAGTAATAGCTTCATGTAAGTCTTTTTTTAAAAGTATATTTTATTGATTTTTTACAGAGAGGAAGGGTTAGGGATAGAGAGTTAGAAACATTGATGAGAGAGAAACATTGATCAGCTGCCTCCTGCACGCCCCCTACCGGGGATGTGCCTACAACCAAGGACATGCCCTTGTCTGGAATCGAACCTGAGACTCTTCAGTCTGCAGGCCAACGCTCTATCCACTGAGCCAAACCGGTTAGGGCTCATGTAAGTCTTTTTAATTCTTAACTCTGTGTGGACTTTTAAAAAACTGAAACATAGGGAAAACAAACAAACAAACAAACAAACATACCCAAACCTCTAAAGCTTGAGCTAATCATCTCCCACAGGTCTTCATTATAGTTCTGACCTCTTTCAGTAACACAAATTAGACATTTTCAGAACCTAGATTTGGATGAGATTTCTTGGGGAAGCCATGAAAGCAAAGGAACTGGAATCTAAAATCCTCAGCTGCTTTCACTTTAACATGAAAAATATAGGTCGCTAGCCTCTCAAACTCTTCATTTGCTATTGTTGTTTGTGTGTTCATTTTTTTCAGAAGCTAAACTCTATAATTATTTCTGTTTCTGTTTCTTTATGGACTTATTATTCTGTGCTCTACTGTACTTTTTGTGGACAAGGATATAAAAATTTCTTCGGGGAACTAAAACATACCCTGTACCAAAAATAACATTTTGAAACTCTATTTCAGGAAAGAATTATCATGATAAAATCTTCTTCCTAGTCTATATCTATATTGACCCATGTGCCTTAATCTTTGTCAAATAAGTTATAGCCTACAAAGCAGCAATAATTCTTCATAGGGAATAAAAACTACTTTTTAAATTGGTTTTGAATATCAAAACAAAACAACTGAGGTCATTGGTTTGTTTTCCACTGTCCCGTTAATTCCATCCTTCAGCCATAGGTTGGTACCCTAACCTTGAAGAGTGACCTTGGAATGTGAATATTTATTTACCTAAATTTAATACTGTGACAGGATGCACAAGAGTAAATAAATGCTTAAGTATCCAGTTATTTGACAGACCCCAAATTTGCTAAAAATGAGCATTTTAATATCAAGCAAGGATGGATATTTTTCTTTTTTTTAATATGTTTTTACTGAATTAGAGAGAGAGAGAGAGATAAAGAGAGAGAGAAAGAAACATCAATTTATGAGAGAGAATCATTGATCGGCTGCCTCCTGCACACCCCCTACTGGGAATAAAGCCACAAACCTCACATGTTCCCTCACCAGGAATTGAACCTCTTGGTTCCTGAGTCGAACTTCAACTGCTGAGCCACACTGGCCAGGCAAGAATTAATATTTTTCTGACTCAGCTTACTCAACTGTCAAGCAGTGATTTTGGAGAGGCTTACTCACAAGCTTCCAACTACACCTAAGATTTCATGATTTAGTGAGTTAGTTAACACTCAATATGCTACAAAGGTCACATAATGTAGTCATCAACTAAAAGATAGAAGAAAAGTTAATCATGCAGGAATCAGAGAACACTGTTAAATATCACAATTAGTCCTTTCTCAAATGTTTGCTATGAGACATCAGAAATATAATATTTTGTTGAGTTCAAATGATAAACAAATACGAAGATATGAAAAGTGGTGATTTAACTTATAACTAAAGGCCTTATAACAAAAGTACAGAATAAATTAGTAACTTTGTAATTTAACTTGGTGAGAGGAAAAAAAAGACCTATACTGAACTTCATTAATTAAATATTTGGAAAGCAAAACTGAACATTTTTATTTTGACATTGCCCAACTATTTGTGCAGGGGAAAAAATGCTGATTAATGACGATCTTAACAGGAATAAAACTGTGGTCTGCACTACATGGAATTGATCACATTTTACATTAATTTTTTAAAATAATGAGGTTAACAGAAGCTATCCTGCATAAATAAATTTTAGATGATCTTAATTAATTACCATAATAGTAATTTAGAACTATTATTTTCAAAATTCTTAATTTAGTAGAATATCCATTTTATTGTGAGACATAATGAGTTTAATTAATTACCAGAATAGTAATTTAGCACTATTATTTTCAAAATTCTGAATTTTTTAGTAGAATATCCATTTTATTGTGAGACATAATGAGGAATTTTGGTATAAATGACATTTTATATTTAGCAATAAATTAGTCAGCATATTTTATTATATTATTAATTCAGTAACCAGGTCATGGCTTAGCTTGTACTAATATTTATTATTAACTATTTACTACTTATTAGAATATCCTTTAAAAAAAAAAACTATGTTGTGCTCTTCACACTGTGTATTTATAAGATTTCACCCAGATGTGTATGCCTACATGTCAGTATCAAAGGTCAGCATTAACACAATGAATCTTGCAGGAAAATAAAGTAGCCACAGAAAGTTCACATGCTCAGGCAGAGAAGAATGCTATATATTTTTTTAAATTTAAGAATTTCTAAATTCTTACTATTGTTACCAGAGAAAAATATGCCTTGTCTTCCCCATTGCTAGTGAGAGTGGGGCCCTTGTGCTATCCTGAGAAAAGGAATTTTCAGAGGCTCTCAGGGGAGGATGTGCTATGGTAGAAAACTTTCCTTCCGTGGAATTACACCCCTGGGTTTCCAAAGTCCCATTTCCCTTGGTCCAGTCATAGAAGTGTAGCTGGGGTTTCAATAGAGCTAAAATCAGAGCCACTGTCCAGAGTTTCCGGTCCTTGTTGGAACTGGGTCCAGTCCAGCATCAGGCAGCTGCACTCCATTCGTCCATTGTGCGTGGAGGTCCTCATGACCCTGGGCCACACGGGAGAATGCCAGGAAGCCGAGCCTGAGCTATGAGCCAAGAGGGACCAAGAAAAACCTCGAGAGTAAGCTTCTTTGTTCACGCAACTATATTTCGCGAATCTCCGCACACTTGCAGTTGCCATGCCTATTCTGGTCAACAGCCTCTGTGCCCAGGTGTGATTGGTAGGTAAGTACCTTTTATGTCATCCCAACTTTCCTGCGCATGCATCCATTTTCCCTTTGTTGGATCCCTCCCCCTCAGGGAACATGCCTATAATGTCTGGTCTTTCCTTTGCTCCTTTCCTATTATTAATAACTAGCTAATTACAGTGGTATCAGAATTACTTTAGATACTAGATGATAATTCCCAAATATTTAATCAACATAATTGTATTGCCATTATTAAAACACAAATTTCAACTGAGTAAATTTGAATATCTAATTGGCTTTACTAAACAATTTATGACTTGGACAGCATCCCATCTAGCAACTAGAAGGTTAAGGTTTTTATAGGAAGAAGGGTGGGGTAAGGGAGGTATTATCAAAAGAAAAGAAAGGATTATTCTTGGATCCAGATACGTTTTTTTAGGAGGGAAGCATATAAGAAGGGTTTTTACAACGCAGATTGCCTCTTTTTTCTCTGAGGGATGGTGAGGTCCCATGTGACAGATTATTTTATTGGTGCTTGACCAGAAAATTCCCAAACTGATTATGTTTCTGGGAGAGGTTGAAACTGCAATTATATCAGGTATTAAACTAGGTTTGGTATCAAGGGCTTTTAGTAGGAGTGACACTATTTTGGGCCTGAGGGTTTTTGTTTTTTTACTTTAACACCATCAAAATTATTTTCTCAGTAATTTTGAGTTTATGTTGATCAGTACATGTTTAAATATACTACTTTTTGCCCTGCTGGGGGCTCAGTTGATTAGAATGTCATCCTGTACACCTTTGTGAGTTCCTTTCCTGGTCAGAGCATATACCTAGGTTGTGGGTTTGATCCCCAGTTGGAGCACACAGGGGAGGCAACCAATAGATCTTTCTCTCTCATATTGATGCCTCTCTCTCTCTCTTTCTTCCTCTCCCTTCCTATCTCTCTAAAAATCAATGAAAACATATCCTCATGTGAGTATTTTAAAAAATACTATTTTGCTATAGTAAGAGATCTACACATTTAAGTTACATTAAACTAGATATTACTTTATGTACAATTTATAAATTTATATCTATATGTTGAGATATTTCATAGGATTTAGAGAGAGCTGATGATTCTGATGTACTTTTAAACAAGATGGCAGGTTTTTTTTCACATGAAAGTTTCTAGTTTATTAATCCGCTCATGAAAAGTCTGCACAATCACAACAGATGAAGTTGCTGACGAATCTTTACTCTTTCTTTTGGACAGCATCAACGATGGCCTTTGCAGTACCCCTGACTTTCTTCATTCTGTTCTTGTATTGGGGTCTTCTTCTCACTTCTTCTCATACTGGCCATGTCTTACTAGTCTATGTTTGGGTTCATTTTTCTTTGCACAATCCAAGGAATCATCAATCTTGCCAAAAGCAGTTGTCAGGCCACCGCCAAAATGAGTTCTGAATCCAAATACAAAGATGACACCTGATGTGGTCTTACACATTTTGGCTAGTTTTCTCCATATTTCTGTCTTGGGTACTATTGCTTTCCCAGGGTGAAGGGATTCAATGACCATTTGTTTCTGCTGAAGTAGTCTGTTGATCATGAACTTCCTGGTCTGTCTAGTCACTGTGTTGTCGATGATGGCAGCTGATCTTCAAGCAGCCAGGGAGGAAAAGCAAGATGGCAATTTTTAAATATGTTTTAATTACATGCAAATTATCTTTTACTTTATTATAACTCACTTTTCAATTTAATAAGTGTGTAAACTTAGGTCTCATTCCTAGTACAGTGTTTTTCACTTATCTAATGCTGACATTTTCTAATTAATGAAAACCATAGT
The DNA here is from genome assembly GCF_000412655.1 of Myotis brandtii. NCBI lineage: Eukaryota > Metazoa > Chordata > Mammalia > Chiroptera > Vespertilionidae > Myotis > Myotis brandtii. Next base: position 2,208,297 of record NW_005366834.1, read on the forward strand.
CATTATGTTTAATGTTTGATACCTATCACCTAGTAGGCCAGAAGTGCTCCTTCTCACATACCACACCTAGGAAGCAATTGCCAGTACTAGGAAAATCCAAGAGCAGAACTTTTATAATACTGAAATCTCATCTCAATAAATTTGCATATCCATTCAAAATATCATTCTTATTTAGATTTTCATATTAGGTTTTATCTAAAAAAGCATTGACTAGAAACTACTCAAGTGAAAAATGTACATTTTACAGGGCGGTTAGGAAGATGGGGAAGCAGAAAAACATTGAAGATAGGAACTTCCTGTGAGCAGCACAGAAGCGGTGCATCAAGCTTGAAAATACCAATAGTCTCTTCTGCAGCAATATTCTTAAAACTCTTAGTTAATGCAAACAATAATAGTAATGTGTGTTGTTGAAGGTAGGGTAAAAGACAGATACATTCAACTCATGTGAGGTGTGAAAATGTAAGAAATGTTTTAGAATTACAAAACCAGTATTTGTCATTATTTTGGTTGGCCCCAAACCTGTTTTTCTCCTCGTCTCAGTATGGCCACCTCATTTTGCTGATGGAATCATCTGCCTTTCCTTTTTCCTAACACTAATATTTAATCTATCAGCAAACACTATTGTATTTATCTTGAAAATATATCAAAAATATATTTCTTTCCAATCCCTACATAATATCATCTTTTATTTGAACAAGATTTTTTGTTGGTCTCCCAGCTTGTCCACTCCTACTCTTGACATTCCTACAGTCTATTCTCCATAGGGTGATCAAAGCGACCCATTTAAAATCAAAATCAGATATTTTTCCTCTATCCCTAATGTGCAAGAGCCCCCTATCTCAGTCAGAATGAAATGCTAGGATGTAACCAGTCCCAGCGTGTCTGGCTCATTGAAGCCCACACTCACCACATTACATAATCCTCTGTTCTTGATTTACTGTTTTTCAGTCCTGATAGTTTCCTTGCTTTTCCTCAAACAATTGAGCATGTCTCTGCCTCAGGGCATTTGCTTGCTGTTTCCTCTACCTGGAGCGTTTTCCCCCCTTGTAGGCAGATGGCTGGCTTTGTAGCTTCATCCAACTCTACTCAAGCATCACATCTTCTAAAAGAGTCTTTCTCTAACAGTGTGTGCAGAAAGGCACATACTGACCAGTGTCTCTTGATCTCCTGTATTAGTTTTCTTTCACTGCTACAACAAATTACATCAAATTTGGTGACTTAAACCACACACATTCATTATCTTACAGTTCTGCAGATCAGAATTCGGACACCCCTGGGGCCTCCCTAGAATAAAATCAAGGTGATGGAAAAGGCTGCATTCCTGGGGGGTGGGAGGGAGAATCCGTTCCCTTGTGTTTTCTTACCTTTTAGAGACTGATCACACCCTTTGTCTCATCCATGTTCAAAGTCAGTAACTGTGGGTTGAGTCCTTCTTATGCTGTCATCTCACTGGTTCTGTTTTCACATTTCTTTTTGAGCTGAAATATTTTCTGCTTTTAAAGACTCATGTGATAATAATGAGTCTGCCAGACTGTGCAGGATAAACTCTTCATCTCCAGATCCTTAACTTAATCACATCTGCAAAGTGCTTCTTGCTATGTAAGGTGATATATTCACAGATTTCAAGGATTGAGGTGTGGACATCTTTGGATGCCATTCTTCTGCCCACCACACCTCCTCACTCTGCTTTATTTTTACCGATAGCACTTATCACCATCTGCAGTATCATCTGCTTGCTTATTTACTTCTATCTTTTTCCCCTTCACTGTATGCAAATTTCTTGAGAACAAAGATTTTGTATATTTTTAAGGATTTTTAGAGAGAGGAAGGGAGAGAGAGAGAGAGAGAGAGAGAGAGGAATTGATGTGAAAGTGAAACATTGATCAGCTGCCTCCTAAATACCACATCGAGACTGTAACCTGGGCATGTGCCCCGCCTGGGAATCGAACCACCAACCTTTCCATGTGTATGGCTAACCAACTGAGCCACACCAGTCAGGGCTGTATATTTTCTTTACTGCTATATCCCTGAGGCCTGAAATAGTCCCTGGAATATAGAAGGCATTAAAGAAATATTTGTACAATAAATAAATAAGTCAGGTGTACCCTAATAAGTAAATAAATATGAATGACTAGGAATAGTAGACTCAATATGAAATAAAGAACTATTACTCAAGAAATTTGAATTCATTTGAATATAAGAATAGAATTTACAGGTGTAGTGAAATAATATATCATATATTTTCCTTATAGCCATTTGTCTGCAAACCACCACATCTCCCTGGCCCAAGCAAGGAATGGTAGGTTAAGGAAAGAAAAATGAGCAAATCCTGTATTAAAAAGCTTGTATCTAGATGAAACTTTTATTCTCAAAAACAAAAAAACAAAAACAACAAACCAAAATACACAACAGCATATTGGCTATTAAACTAGATCATCCTCCAAGGATTCTGAAGTGCATATGGGTGGGTGGTAGGGGTCACTGGAAAAAATAAATAAAGTCCAAATATTTCACAGCAAGAGCATTGTACATCAAGGTCTTCTAATTGGAAAGCATTAACACTCATTAAGAAATTATCATCTGAATTCATTTCTTTTGCCATTGGTCATAAATTTATCCAGACTATTTTTATTTAACTTGATTATATTTTATTCTTGAGGGATTGCATATAAACAACATTATATTTTTGAGGGATTGCATGTAAATAAAAAAATTATTTATTTATATTGGCTTCAGTAATGGGCACAATCATATCTGCACTATGGACTGTAAGCTAATAAGAATACAAAGAATAAAAGATAATAATATCATGATAAAGATTTTCAAATTTCTAGTAATTAATATACTTCTCTTTATGATATCCATAGCTATTTATTTGTGACTGTATACTGTGCTAAATTTAAATGCATCCACACATTGCATATGGGTTCACATAACTTCATCAATATTGTTAATATAAAAATTTTACATTTTCTGATCTGTATGCGGTTATCAACTCTATAAATTTTTCAATGACTTCTATTCATGTATAATTTTCTCCACTAAAAAATATATGAAAATTATTGATATTAGGCTAATCAGAGAGACAAAGACACCAGAATAAATATAGAACTTCATGAAAAATGTTAAACAGTGAATTATAAACTCATATTTTAACCTAGTCCACGTTATCCTACATCTCGGTTTTACGGTGGGAAAGAGTTCATTGTTGTGGTGACAACTACCTGTCCAAAACCCGGACCAGAAGCCTCCAGTGATGTGGCCAATCTTGGAGGCCTCTCTATCCTGTGACTTTGATTCAAAGTCAGTTTTGTGCCCATTTCTTATAGGCCCCTGCATGTCTTCCTCATTTCAGACCTTCTCTCCTTGATACTATTTTCTCCAAACCTCAGAGCAAGATATAAGGAGCTGAAAACATCTAGACCAGTGGTTCTCAACCTTCCTAATGCCGCGACCCTTTAATACAGTTCCTCATGTTGTAGTGACCCCGAATTTCATTGTTACAAATTGAACATAATTAAAGCATAGTGATTAATCACAAAAACAATATGTAATTATATATGT
>NW_005366834.1:2212030-2235964 GCF_000412655.1 Myotis brandtii
GACCCACAGGTTGAGAACCACTGAATTCTAGACTGATTCATATTAGAGTGAGAATGAACTTATTAAAAAATGTCAGGTAGGTCTGGAAGATTTACAAAGGGATGTGTAAGAGAGAAGGCAAACTCAGGCTTAAGATAGAAAAGGGAATTCTTTCTTAAAAAGTAATGAAAAAGTTTAAACATACTTGAATGATTAAGATACTCTAAATATTGTGTCTATATGAACACATTTAAAAGTTTTAGTGTTATTATAGTGTTATTTGCTATGAGATAACATTGAAAGTCACTGATAATCCTGCATCTTAAATCTTTCCCACTGTTTGGAATTTTACATTTAGTTTATTTATTTTGTTAAATGATTTTTTCTTAAATATTGATCACTTCTTTTGTTAGGGAAATATTATTTTACTATACTAGGTAATGCTAAAAATAAAGTTGATAATGGATACACTTAAAAAATTTCTACTTCTGAAGCCATATTTATAGAAACCAACTCAGAATTTCACAAATGATCATTCTCATGATTTTATTTGTTTTGCTTCTTAAGTATACATTTAATATATTAAACTAGACAGTAATTGAACTGCTAATTATCTAAACAAATTACTTAAATTTGCTTTTGATTGTGTATTTTTGGCAAAGACTTTTAGTTGAGTTAGGATAAGAAATGCAAAAATGTTAAGCAACTATACTTAGCTTGAGATCTTGTATATAGTTGAATAGTTACTATATCAATTAAACAATGAAATTCATGAAATATAAATCTTTATCTAAAAATAAGACTCTTCTAATCAGATTGCATTTATTTTGATTCTTGGTTTAAATGACTACTGAATCAAATTATGTTTAAAAATTCTAAGTACTTGATAAATCTTGTTGACTTTTAAACCAAATGGTATTTTGATACAGGAACCTTGGTTAAATAATTACTCCAAATTTTTCCCCAGGATTTTTCTAAAATATGGTCTGATAACAAATAATTTACAAGTAATTCAACAATAGTTGCCGTTTTACTAGTGTTGAGAAGTTTAAGAAAAAAACTGGCAAGGAAAAGAATTAAAATACTTTCACAGGGACTAGATAGCTGTAATCTTTGATATAGTGTGGTGGTCAAAGTATGCTTTGCTTTATTTCAATGACCTAGAACATGAGCAATATGTTCTTAGTACAACAAAATACATTTATACATAAATGTACAATATGTCTGATATATTAGAGATCTATTGTGGTAGTAGTTACAGATATCAGAAATAATGGAAATGCTTGGCCAATTAGGTGCTAGGAGGGCATGATTTAAGTCACCAGACAACACACAAAATGATTTCCTGTAAAAGTCACTGGAGTAAATGACATTTCATCATTTTTTCTAATTTCACCTTAAGCCTCACCTCACCTAGGAAATTTCTCTGACGCCCTTCCTAAACCCTGTTCCTACTTGCCCCTCTCCTAGTTGTTAGGTCAAGACCCTTAAATAACTACAACAGAATCAAGTTCCTTTCTTCAGTGAACTTATCATGGTGAATAATAATACAATCATTTGTGACATTCAATAATTATCCTTTTCTCCTATTAGAGAGTGAGCTCTGGGCAGTTAAGAACTGAATGAGCTATTGATTACCATCACATCCCCAGTGTGAAGCAAAATGTATGGCACATTAGCAGCTCAATAAGTAGCTGGAGAATAAATAACTGAATACATGAATGAATGAAATTATACCTAATAAGTTCATTGAGGCCTTATGCCAGTGCCTTGAGACTACAGATCAAACGTTACAGAGTCAAGCCCAGCTTAACATAAGTCAAGTACACTTTATTGTCCTTGTTTACGAATGACAAATACATTTATTGATGCCTTTGTCTGCTAAATGTCAACATTGATTATTGTCCAAACATTCACCTAAGATAGGACCTTTCTAGTCCATGGGTGACATCATACTGAATCAGCATTATCAGCCAGTTACTAAGCAGATCAGCTACCAAGTCATGTGCCCCAGTGCAAAATGAAGTGTGGTGCGCCTTGCTCAAAAATCATTTAAAAATTCAAAAGGGCATTAAACTAAGAATGGGCTGTTTCTAAGCACCAGGTCCCGTGTTACTACACAGAATGCACACCCATAAAACAAGCCCTGTCAATAAGGAAAAAAACAAACAAAAACATTTTTGTTTTCCTTTAGCTTTGGAATCTGATTCTATAAAACTTCTCCTCTTCCTGTTTCCCCTCTCCTTTCCTTTCTTCTTCCTGATTCTCTTCCGTGATGTCACCTAAGGAATTACACAGGGAGGTCTAGGGTAAAGATAGACATTTGTAAGCAAGGTAAAGTACCATCATCAATGGAGATTATAAGAAAGGAGTTCAGAACTCCTCCTGGTCTGTTTCCTAGTGGAGCTTTGTTTAATCAACATGCTGCTGGAATGGAGCATCATGGCCAGGCATTTCCACTGCCCTTCCCCCAGCAGGGTGACTGCTGAAATGAAAAACCGAAGCTGACATTCATCAGAGTTGTAATTCTCTATTTTGAAACCTCCAGAGTAACTCCTTCTACATTTATCACACACTTGGCAAACTTCCCTTCTTTCTTCCCCTTCATTTACTTTTGTGTATCACTTGTCTTCATTACTGTCTCTCTCATTAGATGGTTAAATCCTTATTTAGCCAGGACCACAGTTAGAACTCTCTCCCACAATCGTGTAAATAGCATAATGTTTTGCAGTGATTCTGCATATAATCTATATTGCTAAAAATAATAAGTGATTGCATAAACAAATCTCTCATTTGTAAACCATGAGCTTTAAGCAGGGGTTTCTTTCTTTTCTAAATTGCTATAAAGCAACTGTAGGCCAGTGATTCTCAAATTGTAGCTCTCAGAATCACCTTCAGACATTTGAAAACACAAACTGCTGACCACTCCCATAGTTTCTGATTCTGTAGGTCTGAAACAGGACCTGGGAATCTGCATTTATAACAAGGCCCTCAGTGATGCTAATGTTGTTGGTTCATAGACTGCATTTTGAGAACTGTTGTTCCAGACATTAAAGAAAAAATTAAAAAAAACTAAATAACATCTGCTAAAGCACTTGGTAAAGAAGACTTTATTCAAAGGGTTCACTCTGCTGGGTGTAGGAACCACTGCAATGGTATTTTATAATGGGGAAGAGAGATTGGCTAAGTGGGAATTTATAGCCAAGGAACAGGGTGGGAATCAGTAGTTGGGAGCTGGGTGAAAAAGGTGAAGGAATTAAGCAAAACACAAACAAACAAACAAACAAAAAACACAAACAAACAAACAAAAAACCCCCACAACTCATTGACACAGACAACAGTATAGTGATTCCTGGAGGAAAAGGGGGCTTGGGGGAGGTTGAAGAGGGTAAAGGGGTTATAAATGGTGATGGAAGGAGATTTGACTTGGGGTGATGAACACTCAATATACAGATGGTGTGCTATAGAATTGTACACATGAAAACTCTAATTTTATTAACGAATGTCACCCCCTTTAAAAAAAAAATCAATTAAAAAAAAGAAACATTACTAAGGAGAAGCAGCAGGAGTAAGAGGGGATTCTGGTTAAACTGACCTAACACAATTCTGGCTGAAGGTGGGACAGGATGATCAGACATCACCTAGGACATCTGGGGCACAGAAACCTGGTCAAAAATTGAGGGTGATCAGATATTGAAAGTTGGGATTCTGATTAAACTGATTTAGCAAGGTTCTTGCTAAAATTGGACAATTCGGGGACAAATATGGAAGTCCAAAAGTCAGGCCTAGTTGAAAAACAGTTCAGGTGTTCTAGCTGGTTTGACTCAGTGGATAGAGTGTCGGCCAGTAAACTGAAGGGTCCTGGGTTTGATTCCAGTCGTGAGCATGTACCTTGGTTGCAGGCTCCTCCTCGGCCCAGCTCTGGTCAAGGCATGTGCAGGAGGCAACCAATCCATGTGTTTCTCTCACATCAATATTTCTCTCTGTCTTTCACTCTCTCTTCCACTCTCTCTGAAAATCAATGGAAAACATATCCTTGGGTGAAGATTGAAAAAAAAAAAAGAGTTCAAGGGAGTTTGAGTAAAGTTGGATCAATGAGAAAGTCTTTGTCACATGGGTAGAACAGTTAGTCATTTGCAGACTTTTCGTAAGGGTGACCATGTGCTGGGTATAGATAAGTTTTCCAGCTGACATATTTCATTGGATCAATAAATAATAATCATGGAAGACAATTATCCATATGTCTCTCACATTTCTGCACTAACCTCCCTTTTCCTTAAACTATCTTTTCAAGGACGTTTGTATAGGGACATCTTTGGATGATGAGTTATTGTCCTCACCAGAGTAGAAGGATGTACGTACTGTACAATAAAATAAAGATAATGTCTCCCTCTGGAGTAGAGTTCAGGCAATTTTGTTCACAGTTCACTTTATAACAAGCAGGGTTCCCTAAGCTTGACGTCCCTCAGCTGTGCTGCAAGCCCACTGCAGGTGCAGGATCCACCTGAGCCCATCTCAGGCATTGTCCAGATGAAATAGAGGGGGAGGGGAGAAGGAGGCAAAGAAAATTGGCACAAATGATGGTCATACCACACTGTGCCCAGTGCCTTTGTCTCTGGCTTAGAAATCGCATATATACTGACAGTATTCACAAAGCTAAGAAGCTAATTTGATAGTTTACAAGTAGGATAAAATACCATAAAATTAACAGTTGTTGACAAATAATAAAGGAAGGAAAGTAGGAGGAAGAATGAAATGATATTATAAGAGAGAAGTAGAATAATAATTATGATTTGTCTAGTTTTTAAAAGGTATTTAATTTATTTCAAATTATTGCCTTTTCTGTAAAAGATTCGAAGAATTCTTAGAATGGCTTTTGGTGATGATATTAATTAAAATTAGGCTTTTATCACTCAGACCTAATCTCTGCATTAACAACTTATAATATAAAAATAAAATATTATATTTTTGTTCATTAAATGCAACTGCAAACACATTAGACTCATGATTTATTGTTTTCCACCATATTTATATTTGAAAGATTTTTCTTTCTTTCACTTTCTCAGGCATAAACTTAAATAACCACCAGACAATGGAAAATTCATTCCTGATTATTTTCACTTCACCAATGTTTCAAAATTTAAAATAGGCCACTAACCTTACTCAGATGTGGATGGAAGCAGTCAGATTGAGTGAGAATTTACTTTTCAATCAACATGAGAATTATTCAATCTATTTTTTTTCTGCTTCACTAGGAAGATAGGATTCAATTTACTTGTAAATCTTTTCATATGTGACCAAATTTTTTTACATTAAAAATTGTAGGGGAAAAAAATCAAGCAGTTTGATTCAGATTTGATCAGAGAAAGTTAAGAAAAGCAGCCCTGACCTTTACCCCTTTGTTTGTTCATTATCTCTGACTGGGTGAATATCAGCACTTCAGCCCTCTGAATCACACACACATCCAAAGCTGTGGTCCAAACAGCTGCCCACACTGCCCCAGGTAAGGGTGTGTGTGCAAGCCAGGCTTCCTCAGCTATGGTGGCCAAGTCAGTGTCTTCCACCTACCTTTCTCCTTATTTTATCCAATTTCAAATTCAAGGATTATGAGAACATAATAAAAATTGGAATATGGCCTGGCTGTGTAGCTCAGTGGTTGAGTGTCGACCCAGGAGGTTCCAGTTCAGTTCCTGGTGGGGGCACATGCCTGGGTTGCAGGCTCCATCTCCAATGGGGGTATGCAGGAAGCATCTGATCAATGATTCTCTCTCATCATTGATGTCTCTCTTTATCTTTCTGTCTCTCTCTCTCTCATTTCTCTCTGTCTGTCTCTCTCTCCCTTCCTCTCTGACATCAATAAAAAAATATATTTTTAAAAAAGGAATATGAATCCCTCCCAACCCCACCCTGAACACTCACTGCCAGGGGAATGTAATTTTTAATTTTCCAGTCTCTACAGTCCAGAAAGGCAGACTGGAGGAAGATTAGAAAAAACGTTGCATCGAGCAAACTGTGCCAAATTATTTTTCTACCAATGTATTTGTGGAGAGTGAAGCAATGTAGATTTCCTCTACTCTCCTTCTATAACCATAGAGCGAGAACTAGGTTTACCTTCTTATTATAGTGGAAATTGGTAGGACCTCTAATATCATTAAAAAACCGAGGAAAGGGGGGCTAGGAAGCTATTGTTTTAAAAAACAAGTCTATAGAGATTTAGCAAGTGACACCTTAAGGCTTGATGTGTACTGTTTAGCAACAGCATGCTGTTTTTAGGCATATAATTCCACCTGCAATGGAAGGTTGTTTTATTTAATTGGTTTTCACCAAATTGGGTCTTTTACATTTACAATGAAGGGCACCATCCTTCAGAGGGCCCCATTGTTAATACGGATAGAATGCTCTTTGGTTTCTTGAGGGTTTTATGATTATAGTAAGGCATTTTCGGTGTCATGTCACATTTACTTTTAAAAGTCTAGAAATTTTTAAAGTTTTCATCCATTTTATTGGCTTATCATGTACACATAGCCTCGCCTCACACTGAGGGACACTTTTGTGAGGCACTCAACCCACTCATCCCAGGCCTACAGAGCCTACAGTCCCTTTTTCTGACTTTTCATGGCAATGATTTCCTAACATTGGTGACTACGGGGAAGCTTTATCTAATTCACGATTTATCTAATTTACATGAAATTTCCAGAGAAAACCCGAAAGAAATAGAGAGCTTTGCAAAATCCCAAGTTTACCCATTTATAGAGTAAAATGAGGAAGAAATTGAAAAATGATATTTTTTAATTAAACAAAACTCATCATGATGTTTTAATTTTTAGCCAATGTTCTGTTTGTTCTTTATTTTAATTTTTGTTACTAAAGATTATATTCAATAAGAAAGCAGATGAGTCTTTTTTTACAAGGAGCACATTAAGGAAAATGGGATGTTTTAAAGCACACATGTACATCCTCCCTCTCTCTCTCTCTCTCTCTCTCTCCTTATATCTATATGTAAAGCTCTTGAACTTTGGAATACATGAATACATATATATTTTACTATTTAATAATTATGTGATCAAAACAGAAAATGAAATAACTGGCAATACCATTGTTTCGTACTTCAAAGTTTTAAAATATTATCAAAATTATTTGCATGGACACCATTCTCTAAAATAATGAAAAAATTTTAATTTTAGATAAGAACACATTTTTGTTTTGTGTGTTTTTTTCTCTAAAAAGACATAAAATATACTATAGCTATGACAGCACTGCCGCTCTTTGTATCCAATTCTGTCATCTCCTTCTCTAACAGTACCAATGATTTTAGCTTGGCAAATAGATTTCCAAACTAAGTCCTACATTTCCAAGCCTCACTTTCAACAATTTGTGGCCAACTGTCTCATTTCCAGCCAATGAAATCTTAGCAGGTTTCAATGGAAGCCAGTATTATTTCCTTCTGCATTTTACTCATCTTTCTAGAAAGCAGTTGTAAGGGTGATATCTCTTGGATTATCTAAATGAGTTCCCACTCTCTAAGTATTGAGATTCTTCCCTTTCCCATTATGCTCACTGTCTAAGGGGCCTACTGATGTCAAAATAATCAAATATGTAACTAGGGGGTAGTATGCATCTCAGGAACAGTACTAAACTGTAATTGTAAATATATATTATGTCATTATAGTTTTAACTCTGTCACTAGCTCCATTGTTTAAGCAAGTTATTTGATTCTGAGCAGTATTATCTAGTTTTTTAAGTTATAGCTGAACAAGATCATCTTCATAATTCATGGCCCAGCTTTAAAATTATGTTTTTGTGATATGTTTATATAATTTATTTACTTAAAAAGGGTATCTACATGTAGCCAGAAAAATATAAAGGTATGTATTATTTCGTGGAGCTATACTGACATCCTTTGGTAAGGTTTTGGTTGGTTCCCACTTGATGTAGAGATAGAGAAATAGAGATGGACAGTTAGATGGCTGATAAGTAAATAGAAGCACACACGCATTTGGGCATGACATTCAATTTTTTTAGAAAAAAAATTTAAAAGAAAAAAAAGAAGGTGATTGTGTCAAGTTGAAAGTCTAAATATGTCAATAGCATTAATTGCATATTCAAATTATGAATAAACTAATTTTATCTGTGCAATATAAAAATGCAACGCAGACAAGACCGGCTCACAGGGCTTCCAGAAGCAAGGTAGCATGTTCTCGTATGACAATAAGCGACAACAAAAATAAGGCATGAGGAGCATCAAGAAAGGAAAGTTCACTGAAAGCAAACATACAAATGTTAAAGCGACACAAAAATCACTTTGGTAACGTCTGAGGGCTGCTTGCAATTTGGCTTGGCGCCCCGTTAGTACTTGTATCTCCGTCGCCTGGCGTAAGGTTGGTGCAGGAATATATATGTCAGAAGAAGAAGAAGCATCTATTTAAAAAAGAATCGCAAGAAGCAGTCCGGTTCCTGAGATTGCGTGACGGGCACAGCCGGATTAGATGGGCTGATTACCTTCGCCTGGAACAGAGAGGCTTTCTGCCCTGCGGGGGAGGGGACGCCTTTCACCCGAGCCCTCCTCTCGGATGCGCCCTCCCCTCGCATTCACTTGCAAATCGCCTTGTGCTCGCAAAAGCCAGCACTTCCCGGTCTCCAGCCTTCCCTGCGAGCGAGCGCCGCAGCTCCCGCAGCAGAACCTCTCTCTCCTCTCCGCGGAGGAAGGGCTTCCCCCACCCCTTCCCATTTTCCCTTCCTTAATCAGGAGCCCTGAATGAAAGCCAATCAGCGCCAGCTCGCCCCCTCCCCACCCCGTCGTCCTCGCTTCCCAGCCGTCCAGAGTTAAAAGTGATGCTGAGAGAAAGCTTGAGTTAGATTGAAGTAGCGTCAGGGATAGGAAATAACGGCCGAAAACAGGCAAAAAGGGGACAGAGGGACAATTTCTCCAGGGTTATTTTGGCTGGAACCAACTTCCGTTATCCAGAAGCTGATAAAAAAGGTAGGAAGACTTCATCTCTCTTCTATATATATATTTTTTTAACTCCCTTAAGGTCTTTCATTTCCTTTCCCTGGGGGGCAAATGTTTGTTTTTAAGTTGCATCTAGCAATTATTTTTTTTTAAACTCCCTTAAGGTCTTTCATTTCCTTTCCCGGGGGGCAAATGTTTGTTTTTAAGTTGCATCTAGCAATTATTTTCAAATGATCATCTTTAACATATACATAAATTAATATGGACACTATACCTATATTGGATTCTGGAAACAACTGCTCTGAATATCTGTAGAGGTTATGTGAAACTGGACGCATTACATATTCTGCTCAACGGTGGGTCATGATATTAGGGTTTGTGACTTTATTCACTCTGAACCAGTGCTAAAAATATATTCTGGAGTGAAATTTGGCGTGCTCATCGTACTTGGTCTTTATTTTGAAAATCAGTTGAAGAGCTAACATTGTTGCTGTGAACTCTAGCATCTTCTAACATGACTTTACATTCCATATGAATGGATTCACTCTGCACTTATTCATAATCATAGTTCATTGTACGTTTCATATAAAGAGAAATGACAGGCAGAAGACAGATTCCTTGAAACAGTCAATGGCCACTAAGCATCTACATAAATAAAATAGATTGGCATTTATCAGAAATGGAATAGGCATCATTCGCATATTCACATTTTTATGTCTGAGCCAGAAGTATGAGGGGGGCGAGATGAAGAGGGGAGATTAAAGGCATGTAGTCAGCAGTTGCAGCATTTATTGTCTCTGCTGCAATAAAATCCATATTTTATGTGGTGTTAAATTAATGCAGCACATTGCAAGTCTAAATGTATGTTCCCAACAAGTAACTATTGATAGCACTGTAAGTATGGGCAAAAGCACTAGTCTGAAAGTGGTTTTATGCCCCTGCAATGAAAACCTATCGTCTCCTTAGCATTAAAAAAAAGGGGGGGGGCTACAGGTGCAGTCAAAGACAAGCATCATTTAAATACTGACCTTTCATCTTTTGCTTCCAAAAACCCAGACCTATTTCCTTTAATTGTGGTTCTTCATTCCAGTAAAAGCTTCTGTTATCCCAAACTGCATATCCATTACTCTCAGCTGTTTGGAGCTGCATTATTTTTTGTCCCTTTCTTTTTTTCTTCAAGGACCTATATTAAAAATAATCTGTCCCTCCGATGCCAATGACTGTTATACTTCAATGCATATTTAGTAGACTTTTTTTCCCCTCTACACCATCCCCCTCTCTCCTTCCTTAAAATGTAGCTACAAGAGCGTCTCTGTGGTGAATAACACTTGGCAAGAGTGTGTTCATTTTTTAGGTCTGGTATGGTGAGGATTTTTAATTAGTAGAACTTTCGTGAAAACATTATGTCATTGACAACAGCTCCTGGTTCATTTTTAGTTCAAGTGATGAAGGAAAAGGTTGTGTCACAGAGAAAGAGGTAAAGGATAAGTTACACAGATCATCTGCCTTGCTCCCCTTCTCTGCAATGTAGTATTGAGGCACATATGTATTCAGTGTGTAATGTAGAAGGAAATAGTGGCTTATTGGCGTGGGGAGGGTCAAGGGGTTGGAGCGTTGCACAAATATAAGCAGAGTGTCTCTGTGGTTTAGGAACGCATCAAATACAAATCCATCTGGATGATAAAAACATAAAGACATGCTTCTTTCATTTGCTTTTCATTATTTATTTCTGGCTGTGTTTTTAAAGTATGAGTCAATGTCTGCTTTCATTAAATCAGATAGTTCTTTGATTTCAATTACTTTCTGTTAACAAATTGACTTCCCTGGTGAATGCATATGCTTTCCCTGACTCCAATGAAAGAATCAAATTCCATACACTTAGATGTGTTGGGAAAAAAAAAAAAAAAGAACCCCCAGGAAAATAGCAAAGCAGCATATAATCTGTATGACATTCACATGCATATGTGTATGTGTGAGGTCTGTGGCTAAATTCCCTGGTACCCGATCAGTGCTTCAGGTGATATCCTTAGATGTTCATAAAAATTAGCTGTTTATTGATAAGGACAATAATATATAGGCATTCAATTTAATACTACAGTGAAAAACTCTTTTCCTACATTAAGATTTCTTTAAAAAAGAAAAAAAAAGAATAGAAAAATTATTTTCTGTCTGCAGAGATACACATTTCTGGCACATTATTAAGAAAGTTAGTGTCATCTGAAGGAGGTATGATTTTTTGTTGTTGTTGAAAAAGAATATTTGCAACTGAAAAGGTTCAATCTAAAATATGTGAGCCCTGTTCAGAGGCTAGGGGCATTTCTCGATCTTCATTTAAGTTTCCGTATAAACAAGTAACTGGGGCAGAGTATATAGTGTCTGTGGGATTTCTGAACATATGACTTATTTCCTCTGTTTCTTAACCTACTTTGCAGCAAGTGATAACACCGCGTCCTGGAATATGTCATTTTTATGCCAAATCTCTCCGCTAGGCTGCAGCACAGGAGCAGCATTAGCTCCGAGGATGCTGATTCAGCAGCAAAGTGAACCCTTTTTATTAAGTGTTATGATCAGTAATAGTGCTGCATAGTAAGCAATTAGTACAAATCACAATGTGAACCCAACTACCTCTGGTCTAGCCCCTGGGGTTCAAGAGCATTAGCCACAATATATTCTTATTTTTACTATGCAAATTCCATTCTAATACTGTTGCACATTAGAAGTGCTTGTAAAACAATGAAACAAAGTCACACAGTATAAGCAGAGAAATAACAATTATTTATGCCAGTCATAAGTAATTTTATGCACACAGTTGTCCTCCAAATATCAGGTCTATATTTGAAAACTCTGCTTTTGATTAAACTAAAACATTATCTGGATAGGGTTTCAGAAAAGTCACTTTGCTAACCATATTATATTGAACAGTTATGTCTGAAATAGACTAGAGTTAAAAATCAAGTAGCAAGAAAGGTGCTGTCATCCTTGTTAGGTATATACTGAGCCATGGTGACATTGATGAAGCACTGGGCTGTGTATATGGTCCCCGTTATGAATATTTTGAAAAAAGAATCAGTGTCCAATGAATAGCATTATAAACACATATTTGAGAAATGAAAGTTAACATAGGAAGACCTGTGTGTGTTATTTTTTGACACTTTATTCAGACCAATACGTTCATGGAGAAATTTTTATTTTGCCATAATTATAATAACCTGAAATATGCATATAGAAAAAATGTCCTATACATAAACATTTAAAAAGGTGTCTTCTCTTTTTTTTTTCTAAAGCATTTAGATTAGGTTCACAGAGCACTAATATAACATTTCCTCTTTTTACCTCCAATAAGTTCAAAACCCAAAATTACAGACTTTTTTATGCATAAAAACGAGAAAATTTCAGACAGTCGTCAAGGAGTGCCTGTTTTCTGAGATAACAATATCAGCTCAGAGTCACCTCTGTCCTTTTCTTCCTGCCTGCCCTACAAACAGCAACCTCACCTCACTTGACATTTTAGTATGAGACCTTGAGCCCTTTTAAAATCTATTTGTGTTGTCTTGTGTAAGGGTATCTAAAGCACATGAGGCCATTTTTGCCTTAGCCATATCTTCTTTGTCACTACTCAATCCAATCCACTCAAGAGGGAAACATTGTAAAAAAAAAAAAATCACATCAGTCACATTAAAGTTGTAGATTTCTGGGAATGCATTATCCTTAATGTATTGTTAACATTGATCCACTACAATAACCAGATAGTTTTAAAATAAATGTTTTGATATAACTTTTGCTTAACTCTTTATTATCAATGGAACTTCTCACAAAAACGTAACCTGATTTTTTTAAAATATATTTTATTAATTTTTTACAGAGAGGAAGGGAGAGGGATAGAGAGTTAGAAACATCGATGAGAGAGAAACATCATCGATCAGCTGCCTCCTGCACACTCCCCACTGGGGATGTGCCTGCAACCAAGGTACATGCTCCTGACTGGAATCGAACCTGGGACCCTTCAGTCCGGTTAGGGCTATAACCTGATTTTTTAAAAAGAATAAATGTGCTTTGTTTTCACCAAAGTCATTATATTTCTATACTCTCTTGAAATGTGTATGATGCTCTCCATATAAAAATTACCATATTGGTGGTGAGCTTAAAGACAGGGAAAGCTGCAAATTAAGAATGAATGAAATAAAATTACATTTCACCTCACTTTAGGAAATAAATGTAGCATTCTTTGAAAATAAGGACAGCCTGTGGGAGGTTGAAATGCCTTCATATAAGCTAGTGGTTCTCAACCTTCCTAATGCTGTGACCCATTAATACAGTTCCTCATGTTGTGGTGACCCCCAAACATAAAATTATTTTCGTTGCTACTTCATAACTGTAATTTTGCTACTATTATGAATCGTAATGAAAATATCTGATATGCAGGATGTATTTTCATTGTTACAAATTGAACATGATTAAAGCATAGTGATTAATCACAAAAACAATATGTAATTATATATGTGTTTTCCTATGGTCTTAGGTGACCCCTGTGAAAGGGTCGTTCGACCCCCAAAGGGGTCGCGACCCACAGGTTGAGAACCGCTGATAAGCAATCCCCTGTAGTAGAGGGATACAGGTTCTTAGAGAGTTTGTCAGTAACATTATAAAGCAAGTTACCAAACCATGTGATCTCAATTTCAAATCCCCTGTCCCCTTTTTAGAAAGCAGACTTGATTCTAAATATTCTGCATGAGTCAGAAATATAAATTAAAGTAAAATCAGATTTCGAATTTTAGAACAGAATTAAGCATAAGGTATATTACAACATTGCTTCACACTAGGAAATTCATCATTAAATAACATGTCTAAATACTTCAACCCCTCCCTTTTCCCCCCTCTCTCTTTTTCTACCCATCTCCCATTCTCTACCCCCTCTCATTTATGACAATTACAAAGGTGCTTGAATGAGTTTTTCATGCACTTTTTTGTATTACCCTATGTAAAATAATATTTCTGTAAATCTTGTGATTTTTATGGCCAGTATTTTACCATCTGCTATGCTATATACTAGATTCATTACATTATCCTTTGCATTATAGCATAAAGTATATGATCGTCCAGTTGGTTAGAGCATGTCCTTTAAAATGAAAGCAATTCTTGTAGCTATTATAACACCTAGGCTTCTAAGGATTTGAAATTGGCACCAATGTAGTTTATTGCACTACCAAGCAATAATGGGAAATTCAGCATTTGCAATGAAATGAATTCTCCAAAGTATCAGGATGTAGAATGCATAGATATAAGTTATTAAACTCAGCACATCAGTTGTTGATTGGGAATCTTTGTTGATTTACTGTAACAGAATATTTAAATAGTTTGACACAACCTTGATTTTAAAAGTGAATTGATCATAAATTGTATGTTCCCAAAAAATAAGACCCAGTGATTCTTCTTTGTTGAAAGATATAAATATTACCAGTTTATAATCTAAAAATATAAATTGATACATAATGAGCAAATGTCTATTTTAGATATTGTAGAGTAAAAACACAAACATTTCTCTCTCATTTCAAGTTGAAAAATTGGGAAATATATACCGTAACTGTAATCAAGTTAAGCATAATGTGTGGAAAATTAAAATAAACTGAATAACATTAATGTTTTAACTTGGGCTATTCTGGTAATCTCTGCAATGTTCACATAGTACTAATAAATACAAAAATTTGTCATCCTATATAATGAAAGGGTAACATGCAAATTGACCCTAGGTGGAATGACCGGTTGCTATGACACACACTGACCACCAGGGGGGCAGATGCTTGATGCAGGAGCTGCCCCCTGATGGTCAGAGTGCTTCCACAGGAGAAGCGCTGCTCAGTCAGAAGCTGGCTCATGGCTGGCCAGTACAGTGGCGGTGGCAGGAGCTTCTCCCACCTTCGTGGCAGTCAGACATTCTCTGAGGGCTCCTGGACTGCCATAGGGATGTCTGACTGACATCTTAGGCCTGATCCCCCAAGGAGTGGGCCTAAGCCATCAGTTGGACATCCCCCAAGGAGTTCTGGGTGCAGGCTGGGCTGAGGGACCCCCTGAGTGCATGAATTTTCATGCACCAGGCCTCTAGTAGTGATATAAAAAAGATCAAAGGCAATAAACATATTTTCCTGATTATTAAGTACATTTTTCGCATATGCTAATGTCATCCATTTTTTAAATGGGACTGATACTTTTTTTTTTTCATGTGACTCTACTCCCAATAAAATGAAGGTAAACCAACTCCATTTGAAAACTATGATAACTTCTGAGAATTTTAAAAAGCCATGAATATTTCTATAATTCTTGAATCAGACTTAAAATTTAGGTGAACTTCTATAATGTTTCTGGATTATCTCACCTCTAAAGAACAGCTTTAAATTAATATCATCATATTTACGTATATTTGAACATATTGAACTGAGGGAATTTAATGGTTTACCATGCAAACCTTCCACATATAAGTATATTCATTAATCATTTTATTTAAAATATTAACTATCTATACACTAAAAATAAAATTTTACTGCCTCTAATTCATTGGTTTAAATATATTAATAATAAAATAAAGAATATGAATTGTGTATTCTTTTAACAACAATGTGGTGTTTTTTTGTCTCCTCCTTCTCCTTCTCCTCCTTCCTCTTCTTCTTTTTCTTCATCTCCTCCTCCTCTTCCTCCTCCTCCTGCTCCTCTTCCTCCTCCTTCTTCTACTTCTTCCTCTCTTCCTGCTCCTCCTCCTCTTCCTTTTCCTCTTCTTTCCTTCTTTCCCCCTTCCTTCCTTTCTTTTTTTATTTTTGAGTTCTTCATAAAGAATTATAAGTTAGGGGTCATTCCTGCTCTGTAGTGTTGTCTATATTTTGGCATGAGAATGACTTGTATATATGTAGTCTGTAGACCTACATGAACACCAACATGAACATTTATTCTGTCTGCATCTAGCTTCCTTAACTTGAATAAAAGTCTTTCCTCTTGAATAGGAACCTATGGAAAGTCTTTCTCTACTCCATTCACCAAGGTTTCAGTTACTATTTTGGAAATTTATTCAAAATTGAATGCTAAGTACAGACATGTACTTGGAAGCACTTGTCCCTCGTTCTCCTCCTCCTCCTCCTCCTCCTCCTCCTCCTTCTTCTTCTTCTCTCTTGCTGAAATGAAGAGTGGTGATTTTCCATAGAATTTCTATACTAAATAAATAAGGGTCTTTTTTGTTTTTTTGTTTGTTTGTTTTTCCTAATGACACAGACTTTTTGGATTCATGCAATAAAAAGAAAATGAGAACTCTACATTTTTCTAAAAATCTCTTTTAGCTACTATACCTTTTAAAAAAATACGTGAACTAGTTTTTCAACATTTAATAACTAGGTTATTCTACATATTTTTAATTAATTTATAAAACATCACTATCTAGGAAATAGATATAAGTATTTATTTTCAACAGTAAAAAATACTGGGTAAATTAAATATCCCTAAAATCTAAGTTAAGAGAAATAATTTCTCTACTCAACTTTTTCTTGGGGTTGGATTCTCCATCACTGAGTATTAAATCTGAACAAATTGAGGGAAAAACATGTTTTCTTTTTTAGCCCAAAGACATGTCAGTATTAGGTGTACAACTTCTAGTTAGTATCCAGCCTAGTGAAGATTTGAAGTTAAAGAAATTGCAACTATAATCTTGACTTCAGAGTAAAGGCATTAATTTATGTTACTTTATTAGTAGGGGCTGGATCAAATTCATTTCTAAGTAGATCCAAGATGAAAAGTGGGGATGAGAAGAGTCTTAATCTTTCTAGAAGCAAACTAAGATGCTGCATATAAATCACTATCCTCAGAACATCCTTATGGACAATTTCAAGTTTTAATAATGCTAATAGGCTAACTACAGTGATTAGCCAAAATTTGTAATTATTAATTTAACTATCTTATGATTTTTTGCTATCATGTGTAGCTATTTATTCTTTTGCATGTGTCATATTTTTCTTTTTTCACTTTTCTTTATAAATTTAAATGGTTTCCTAAAATCTAAATAGTAACTTGTTCATTTTTTTCTCAGCCTCTAATTTTTTTCATTTATTTTGGGAAAAGTTAATATGAACCATTCTCTTAGTGCCACACTCAGAGACATAACATTGAATCCAATACAAATTTTGTATTTGAGAAGAGCTTGTTCTAATGTGAGATAATCACAATAAAATATTATATGACACTAGAGGCCTGGTGCACAAAATTTGTGCCCTCGGGGGGAGAGGAAGAGAGGTTCCTTCAGCCTGGTCTGTGCTCTCTCACAGTCCGGGAGCCCTGCAATCGGCCGCCCCAAAGAGGTAGGCCCTGCCCACCTGTCCGGGCCTCCTTGATGGATTGCCCCCTCAGAGGGAGCAATATTAAGCTTTTATTATATAGGATATTCATTCCCTAATGGTGTGAAAATGTCAGTGGGAAAAGAGAGAATGTAACCTGAAAACTTAAATTATATTCTCAGATTTACACATAGTAATTTCATGAGCTAGGGAATTAGGAGACATGAATTTTGAAAATGATGTGAAGGACCCCAAAAAAGAGGTAAAGGAGGGAGAAAGTGTTAGAAAGATGGAGATTAACTGTTGTGAGTTCCATGAGCCACATAAACTCATTCAGGTGAAACATGAGCCATCTGAATATACTGCAGTAATGGTTCCTTTCACAGATTCTCCTTCTTGAGGTCAGAGTAATGAGAATTAGAACAAGAATGATGAAGAGAGGCAATGCATTACAGAAATAATCTCATTAAAGTGTGGATACCTATAAATCTCAGGAATAATTCTGCAGTCTATTGCAAGCTAAAAGGTCAGTGGGGTACCACTTTCTTAGACTAGTTCCCGGAAACTGTCTGATGAAGACATATTATCTGCTGCAAAATGTGAACATTTTAAAAGGTTTTATTTAGATAGTTCATTCTTTTTATTCTTCACATTCAAGGTGATATGAAGATCAATTTAAAATCACTGTTTCTTTCTCTCTCTCTCTCTCTCTCTCTCTCTTTTTTGGTGCTATTTATATAGTAATTTAAAAAGCATCTGGGGTGAATTCTATGGATTACATAAACAAACAAACCAAAACATTAAGATAATCAAATAGACATTTCTGTGAGTCCATAATACCTTTCTTTTTAAAATTTTATTTTTAAAATTTAAAATTATATCACATTTTTAAGTTTTTAGTTTTATTTATAATTCAGAACTAATTAATATATTTATTTTAGAAGTTTACATATTTAAAGAATATACTTAGTACTTTTTCTTTTCCACTCACATGTAAAAGTGAGGTAAGTCATAATAGAGACAGATCTAGAGATCACAGGTATAATTTTTGAACATAGTAACAATAATTCTCATTTTCTTATCACTGTATATTTATATTTGTAATCCATTTGTCTGTTATTAATTTAATCAAAGTAACAGCTTTCTTCATATCATCTTTATTAAATGTTGCAAGCGTTTAAAAACATTTATTTTGTTTTCATGACTTCACTATAATTTTTGTTAAATGAGTTAACTAGAGCTGGTTGATTAGGATGGCTAACTTAAAATGTTCTATTAGCCCTAGCCAGTTTGGCTCAGTGGATAGAGTGTTGGCCTATAGACTGAAGGGTCCCTGGTTCACTTCTGGTCAAGGCCACATTCCCAGGTTGCAGGCTCCATCTCCAGTAGGAGGCCTGCAGGAGGCAGCAGATCAATGATTCACTCTCATCATTGATGTTTATCTCTCTCTCTCTCCCTCTCCCTTCCTCTCTGAAATTAATAACAATATATTTAAAAATAAGTAAATAAAATGTTCTATTAATATTACATACCTTAGTTTGCTTGACTTTCTAAAAGTATGTAATTTTAGAATTAGATCTTCCAAGGGTTAAAATTTATTCATGTTTTCTCTTTAGTTTTAAATTTATTTAATTATGTGAGAAATAATTTTATTAACTTGCAGACATTTTCTTTTCATTAGTTGGAAATCAAGTGAGAATGGTATTGTGCAAAAAGAAGAAATTAATTTTAAAAACCTACAAAAGAAATATTGACTAATTAATTATGCAGACTAAGTAAAATCCATCAAATTCTCAAGACATTCAAGCATTTGCTATTGTTTTAAATGTTTGAATTTTTAAATAATATAAATTATTCTCAAAGCTTAATCAGATGGTTAAAATACGTCTATATATTTTGTAGTATGGACCCATTTATAGAGTAAATTGCTGTTAATATTTCTGGTAAAATTCTATTCAGTTAACAAGAGGTAAAATAACATACTTAGGTGTTTGGAGCCACCCTGTGGCCATAACACAGTATATTAGAGAATGTTCTCTGGCTTCAGTTTATTTTCCAACTGAACATTGCACTTGG
The DNA here is from genome assembly GCF_000412655.1 of Myotis brandtii. Lineage (NCBI taxonomy): Eukaryota > Metazoa > Chordata > Mammalia > Chiroptera > Vespertilionidae > Myotis > Myotis brandtii. The sequence continues at coordinate 2,231,342 of NW_005366834.1, forward strand.
AATCATTGAAACCAATGTAAACTTACATCAAGGGTTATAAAATGGCATTAAAATATTAAATTTATATTGATTATATTTTTACATGTTTATATGAATTATAAAATATATTTATTTGCAAAAGTATAAGCAAAATAATTAAACAGAATTGAGACAAGATATAAGTTTTAAGCTAAAATATAATTTTACTATGCAAGTGCAAATCCACTGTAATTACCCCTTAAATATTTAACTTTCTGAAGGCATAATTCTTTTCAGCATCCTCTGGGGTGCAGGACAAAGAAACCAGGGGCTTCCTTGTTATTTTTGCATTTTTGAAAACTTCAACATAAATATGCAGCCTGCATGAAAAACAAAGGACTGATGCCAGCAACCCTGGATAATTGAATGTGGTTTTCAGTGGAAACTCAGAGAGAGAAATTTGGTTGCTCTCATTTTTCCATGAATACTAGAAAATGTATAATTCACATGGTGTCATGCACATATTTACCCAACATCAAACCTCTCTTACTAGGTTTTTTGTGTACTAATGACAAACTTGCATGAGAGCAGGACCCGTAGATACTGCTTCTCTAATAATTTACAAGGAAGTAAATTTAAACAAGAAATACAATTATTTCTAAGGAACCAGAAATAAGCACTTGTCCATTTTTAAGTCTGAAACAGTCATTGATTGCTTATATGGTCTTAGCTTTCATTGTTCACTTTATTATCTGAAGGTAATAATAAACAAATTTGATAAGAATGCATTTTCTTTGTACATTGCCCATAGCAAAAGATGAGCAAAACATATTTTCTCTAATTTATTTCTGTATCTATAGCTATATCAATAACTATCTCTTATCTATTTATCTATCTGTCTAGCAATCTAGACAAATCATGCTAACATCCTAAAGTATTACTATTCTTCTTTTTCATCATCATCATCATCACCATCATCATCATCATCATGAAAACCTGAGTAATACTTTCATTCCAAGTTTGGACATGGGATCACTTAGTCACATGTATAGGCCACAATGTGAACAGCTCCTGTACTACCTCTTTTGGGCACTGGGTGATTAACTTTATATTAAAAGAATAGAGGTAACTGGGAACTGTGAATAAATTTATAAAATTACAAATACTCTTATGACATTTATCTCCATGTTTGTTACATGTTAAAGCAAGAAGTTGTCCATCTTTATAAAGCAAATAATTTTACCCGTCTGTTTTTTTTTTGCTTTTTATAAATTAATTTTTTTCTTTATTGATTAAGGTATTACATATGTGTCCTTGTCTGTTTTTTACACATCAGGCTGTCTCTTAATATAAAACAAGTGGTCAGAGCATGTCATTTCTCATACTCAGCCCAGAGTCTGACAAAAACAAAGATTACTTTGCTTCCCATTAAACCATTTTCACCCTGTCAACAAAAGTGCTCCTATTCTAAGAGATATTACTATTGATTTGCTTTTATGCTCAAAAGACTGCTAAGATTTTTTTCTATGCAATGCTGCACAGTGTTTATATTTAGACATGTTTAAAATATAGATGAAACTTTTTGATGATGTCATATTCACATTTAGTACTATTGCTTAGGGCAAAGTTATTTTGCAAATTGAATAGTAAATGGATAATCATAAATATAGAAAGACACATATGAAACCACCACCTTTGGTGAGAAAAACAACAACCCAAGACACTTTTAGCTAGACATTTCTAGTTACTTCTGAATTTTAATCTAAAGCATAGCATACCTGTTTACCCAAGATAATTTAGCCTCAGATGATAAGGGACATTTCCATCATTAACTATCATCCTGCAAACATTTTTAAACTTCTTATTATTTTTTAAAGGACCTAGGACTAAAAACACATTGTCTATAAATCTTAACACTTTTCCCCTCACATATGATTATTTGACAAATCCTTTAAATTCTAACTCAATGAACACTATAAAATTGATTCTTCAGTACAACTCAATACTACAGAAGAGGATGGGGTACTATGAGGTTAAAGATAAGGACATAAGCCAATGTTAAAGACTAAGACAGATTTCCTTCAGGGATGAGATTAAAGCTAAACCCTTAAAGCTATGACTCCTGTTCTTTCACTCACTAGCTCAAAGATTTTCCTGCACAACTCCGTTTTGAGAGATACTTCTACATGGTAAATTGTTGTCACTCTGGAGTTGGCATAAGTACATAGAACATTATTACCTCTGCCACTAGAAGCTTCCTTGTCTAGAAGATGGTGTAATGTGACTACTTCCTAAGCCTGCTGAAAGGATTAAGTGAAGCTGTAAGTGTAAAATACTTGGAGTTTGATTAAAAATCTATAGCCCTGACTGGGGTGGCTCAGTGGATAGAGCACCGGCCTGTGGACTGAAGGGTCCCAGGTTTGATTCTGGTCAAGGGCATGTACCTTGGTTGTGGGCACATTCCCAGTGGGTTGTGTGCAGGTGGCAGCTGATCGATGTTTCTCTCTCATCGATGTTTCTAACTCTCTATCCCTCTCCCTTCCTCTCTGTAAAAAATCAATAAAGTATATTTTTAAAAAATTCTATAATTGAAAAATTTCTAGTAAATATTACCGGCATTATTACTACTTACTAGGTAAAATCAAAAATTTTAAATCTAGCTTTTAAAAAATATATTTTTATTGACTTCAGAAAGGAAGGGAGAGGGAGAGAGAGATAGAAACATCAATGATAAGGGAGAATCATTGATCAGCTGCCTCCTGCATGTGTGCCCACACTGGGGATCAAGCCTGCAAACTGGGCATATTGAACCATGACCTCCTGGTTCATAGATGGACACTCAATCACTGAGCCACACAGGTTGGGCTAACCTAGCTTTGTTTATATTGGTTACTGCTCTCAGGCTCCAACTGCTAAAACTCATAACCATTCAGGCAGGCTTCATGTGTTACTTTTTTCTTAAGATGTTTTTTGAGTTCTGCCAGAGGGCTCTCTACCTTTGAAAAGCTCTTAACTTTTTATTTATATATTTTTTTTAAATATAGGTTTTTATTGATTTCAAAGAGGAAGGGAGAGGGAGAAAAAGATAGAAACATCAATGATGTGAGAGAATCATTGATTGGCTGCCTCCTGCATGCCCCCAACTGGGGATCTAGCCCACAACCCTGGCATGTGCCCTTGACCGGAATCAAACCGGGGATCCTTCAGTCCACAGGCTGACACTCTATCCACTGAGCCAAACCGGCTAGGTGAGCCAAACGGCTAGGGTTTAAGCTATTTTTTGGTATATGCCTTTTATGTATATAATTTTATATAATTACTTTCTTAAAACTAGGATAATTTTGATTTTTATCTACAACCACAACACTTAACTCAGTAACCCCTACATTGTAGCAGATGTATATTAAAGAAATCTATGCATCGGATAAATAAAATATATTTTACAGTTTACATTTTACAGATAAATATACTACATTAAAAGATTAAATAACTCATTAAAAAGTGTTGTTTCCATCAGACAACATTTTCTATCTGTCCTTAAAGCATTTTTATCTTTTAGATGTACAAACTCTAAAGCATTTTTTTTTTGTTTTTATTGATAGAGGTGTTTAATTGAAATATCAGAGTTAGATTCCATATCTTCTCCAGCAAAAATTTTACCATTATGTTGAGTTTTAAAAATAAAATCAGATTTGTGTGCATTTATTTGTGCTTGCTCATAAAGCACTGCATTTTGTAATTGTAGTTTTTAATTCAATTAAATTTAATTTTGTATTGAAATTATTTGGGTGACATGAATAATAAAATTGTATAGGTTTCTGGTGTACAATTCCATAGGTTTTTTTTTCCAACCTGTTTGATTGATTATATTACTAATTTACTATGCATAACTGGCCCTAACTTAGGCCAACTGCAAGTTTTGGAGTTACGGTATGGCTACATGTTTTTTAAAATTTCTGCTGGGAACATGAATGTGCACACCAGATATATAATTGTAACTAAAAAATATTGTGATGTTTTTATGTCTGAGCCCATAAACTAATTCTAAATCAATTTTAAAAGGGAAATATATTAATAGTAAAAATAACAAGTATTTATTTTTGCAAGTGGGAGCATTTAAGGGGACATTACTCATTTTGAAATACACAAATTCTTATTTTATTCTTTTTAATTGACTCTTACTTTATAGCCATTTATTGTTTTAAGTACATATTAAATACAAATCTTTGTGTTGTATACTGAGCGGAATACAATAGAAAAAAATAAGAGACACATTATGATACTGAGAAACAAAATAGCATAGGAAGTCCTTGGCAGTACATAATTAAGTGCTAACATGTCTCTAAACCAGTATGTACTGGTGACTATTACTGGAAGGCAGAAAACTGAGGTAATGGGGCAGATGAAATTCTTACTTGACCTTGGTTTGGAGGATGTAGAGAATATATGTAAGGGCAGGTATTCCAGAATTTGTATCTCTAAGCAAAGACAGGAATGAACACTGAGTTTTAGTTGGTCACTTAGAAACCATGCTGAGGAAACTATATTTATGAAGAAATTTACATACTGGCTTAAGGGGTTCAGATATGATTAAAAAGGTTTTTTTAAAGCTGTACTATTTTGAAAATTTATTTCAAACTAGAGGCCCGGTGCATGAAATTCATG
>NW_005366834.1:2237132-2267329 GCF_000412655.1 Myotis brandtii
TCTCCTACTGGGGATGTGCCCGAAACCCAGGTACATGCCCTTGACCGGAATCGAACCTGGGACCTTTCAGTCCGCAAGCCGACGCTCTATCCACTGAGCCAAACCAGTTTCAGCGAGAATGTTGTAAACATCTTGACCATGCCCATACTTTGCTTCGTGGAATCTGGCTATAAAATACACAACTTGTAGTCTGTGGCACTGTTTCTCTCCATCAGAGCGGGCAGTGTCCCGCCGAGACCCAGTTTTCATTCTCTTGTCTGTCTTTTCTCAATCCTTCACCGCCCCCACTTGGGCTCACCAAACCTGGCTGAGCTGGCGCGGTACATAAGGCACCCAATGTGGGGCTGAGTATGCTATAGCTGTGCCAGCCCACCACATAATAAATGTCTGGAATTCTTTAAAAAAACCAAGCAATGTAAATCAATGGTATTAAAATGAGTATCCTAAGAGTACCTTGTCTTTGGAAGTTGTAAACATCTTGACCACGCCCATACTTTGCCTCATGGAATCTGGCTATAAAATACACAGCTTGTAGTCTGTGGCACTGTTTCTCTCCATCAGAGCGGGCAGTGTCCCGCCGAGACCCAGTTTTCATTCTCTTGTCTGTCTTTTCTCAATCCTTCACCGCCCCCACTTGGGCTCACCAAACCTGGCTGAGCTGGCACGGTACATAAGGCACCCAATGTGGGGCTGAGTATGCTATAGCTGTGCCAGCCCACCACATAATAAATATCTGGAATTCTTTAAAAAAAACCAAGCAATGTAAATCAATGGCATTAAAATGAGTATCCTAAGGGTACCTTGTCTTTGGAAATGTCCTCAAAATGCCCTGAAAGTTTTCGAGGACAGGCAAAATGACATAGGTAGAGGTAGCCATTGTGAGAAGACATTTTGCATGGACACAGACTATATTCAGTGAAGGCCTGAGGAGGGGCATGGAGTGGGGTAGAGGAGGGCTAAGGGGGGAAGACATTTTGAAAAACTTAAGTAGGAAAAATGTTAATGGGGATAATGGAGAAACTTCAGATTGAGTATATTATTGTGTTAAAGAAATCAGTCAGTTTCAGAGTTCCTACTATGTGTTCAGCCTATTGCTAAATGTTGGACATAAAAAGGAAAATTGGACAGATCCTATTTCTTTCAAATGGGTTGACAGATAATTATACAAATAATTATCACACTGTGAAATTGGCATTAGGTTGGGGGCTTGCACAAATTCCCCTGACAGCCCTGATGGAAATGGGACAAAGAAGTGTCTGGTGAGGCATTTAAATTCATGCAAAGTTATTGACGGATTTATATGTCAACAAACCAATAGCGACATTGGTTTATTTGGGGGCAGAGGGGGTGGTGGCAGGGAGCTGGAGGGTGGCAGCAGTTGCCAGACATGCATTGCATTAGAAAGACAAAAAAAACCCAGGAAATTCTCTTCCAAGACATAGTGGGGAAAATATCCATAACTTCCTTCTGGTACAACGTGCTTGCTAGGAATTTATTTTTTCCCTCGTCATTAAAATCACATACTCAAGCCCTTAGAGTTTTGTGAGCATATTATATATTATATATTCAAGACATCAACTAAGCATGGTATTGCCAAGTGTGTGATTATAAGGAAAGGGTTAAACAGAAGGGGGTGTTTCAGACATGGGGAGGCTGGATAGAAGGTTGAAAAACACCATTTTTCTACTTGTAAAAACTCTGAACTTTTAAGCTCTGCAAAATACACGTGTGTGTGTCTGTGAGCACAGGCAGTTCTATTTCAGTAGGATTCAACAACAATTTTTTAAAATCATGCTCTCTCTGTATTGCTGTGTTGCAAACACGGAGCAGCCCCCTTAGGATCGTGTGGCAAAAGCTGCAGCAGAAGAATTGACTGGCAGCACTGTTTACTCTGCTTTCCAATCTGCCCTCTTCCTATTCCCCCACTGGGAGCCACCATCTCAGAGCCTGGGTCACCTCTGGGGACCAGGAACTGGGGGCAGGGCCCGGGAACCTGGTTCCTCCAGAAAACTTTGCTGCACATGGGAGCGAGGGCTCTAGTCCTGGTGCATGGGAACACGCCACCAGCCAGCGGCCTCCGCCTGGTGCTTGGCTGTGGCCCTACCTCTCTGGGCAAGGTGTGAGCTCAGGCCAGCAGCACGGGGCGGAGCTGAGGGTGGGGGCTCGGCTGGGTATATAAGGCCGGTGGCGCTGGATTAACTTCTGATTTGGGGTTATTTATTTGGGGAGTGCACAAACCGCACAGGCTGGTGGAGGTGGTTGTGGTGGCCACAGAGGCTGCCACAGATGGTGATTTTTAAAAAAAGGCAGCAGTGAGTGATGGGATCATCGTGGCTCCCGGGCGCAGGCTGGAGCTGCAGAGTTTTTGGGGCGCAGCAGGAGTGCTGAGCGGAAGGGGAGCATCCAGGACCCACAGCCGCTCTGGAAGCGCTGGCTGGGTTTTTGTTCAGCTGTGCTCAGCACCAGGCAGCCCAAGTGCACAACTCCAGTCACAACAGCAATCCACCTTCCCGGAGCCGAAGGAGACGGGACTGCCGCATCCATCCTATTGTTTAGACACTTGCCAGGAGCTCCAGAGTCAGTGGAGCTACCAAGTCCTCGTTCCTGGTTACCGCTCCCCCCGGCAGGGCTGACAGGACTGGACACTCCAGCGGCGGGGCTGATGGGGCTGGGCGCCACCATCTTTGACTCAGAGTGATGGTTAATTTGCATATTACTCTTTTATTAGATAGGGTATATGTTACTTTATCCTAAACATGTTTGAACACATGAAGTTAAAAAAGAATCAAGCATTACTCTTTGCATTTTATATGCCTCAAAGGCATAGAAACCCAAATGCTTCAGTCAACCAAAAACTATTGTTTCCCCAAGGTAATTCAACCTAAGTGTCAGTGGAATTATGCTAGTAAGTAATTTGTCTAATTCTGCCCATTCTCCATCTCTGGGAATTTTCTTTTTATAATCTTCACCAGAAGATATGTTTCTTGATTTTAGATAGAGATAAATGAGGAGACAGAGAAAGAGAGAGACCGATGTGAGAGAGAAACATTGATTGGTTGCCTCCTGTAAGCGACCCACTGAGCATTGAACTCGCATCCTAGATATGTGCCCTGACTGGGATTCGAACTGCACCTGCAACCTTTTGCTGTACAGAATGACACTCCAACCAACTGAGCCACCTGGCCAGAGCCCTAGCAATTTTCTCATGTGCTCTGAGTTTTCATTTGATGTCTGATTTTCCTCCTTTCTATGTGTTTCATCATGATTTGTTTGCTGTCCAGCATCTTCTTTCACTGATGGAATGTAATTTTATCTAGTCTATGTTTGTTGATGGGTTCTGGTGTTCAAAACTATTAAAGCTAATGGTGGTCACACTAATGAGTAGCATGCTTGATGTGTCAGATAGTTATATTTAAATTTTACTTCAGTTTAGGCTAATTTGTGTAACCAGGGGTTAGTTATTTGAAACTCTTGTATTATTTTTCCCGAGAAAACAATTTATCCTTTGTCTCATAACCAGTTATTGGCAAAATACAAGGTAGAACTTATGTCTTAACACCCCCATTCCTGTGTTATTACTACCATGCTATAGAGTAGTCAAATTTTTTTCACTGTAAAATGAAAACTCAATTATCAACTTCATGATTTTATTTATTTTTATAATTAACTAGAGGCCCGGTGCATGAAATTTGTGCAGGGGGGGTGTGTCCTTCAGCCCAGCCTGCACCCTCTCCAATCTGGGATCCCTCTCACAATCCAGGACTGCTGCCTCCCAACCACTCACCTGTCTGCCTGTCTGATTGCCTGTCTGGCCCCTAACCACTCCCCTGCCAGCCTGATCATCCCCTAATCACTCCCCTGCCACCCTAATTGATGCCTAACTGCTCCCCTGCTGGTCCTGTCACCCCTAACTGCCCTCCCCTGCAGGCCTGTTCACCCCCAACTGCCCTCCCCTGTAGGCCTAGTCACCCCTAACTGTCCTCCCCTGCCGGCCCAGTCACCCCTAACTGCCCTCCCCTGCAGGCCTGGTTGCCCCAAACTGCCCTCCCCTGCTGGCCTGGTCGCCCACAACTGCCCTCCCTTTCAGGCCTGGTCCCTCCCAACTGCTCTCCCCTGCTGGCCTGATTGCCCACAACTGCCCTCCTCTGCTGGCCATCTTGTGTCCACATGGGGGTGGCCATCTTTGACCACATGGGGGCGGCCATCTTGTGTGTTGGAGTGATGGTCAATTTGCATATTACTCTTTTATTAGATAGGATCATACATATAATATACTAATATTATATGGTGTATAGTACATACTCTAATATTATAGCTGAAGTTATCATTGTGCTCTCACTAATAGTGATTATTTATATGTGTTAGTCTTGTTATTAAAACACTTTAAAGCCAATTATTAACTGTTGATAATACCTATAATAAAGATAACTCATTTATGGAGAATTTCCTAAGTACTACACTGTACAGAGTAATTTACATCTGGTATTTCTTTTAATCATCATGTTAAAGGAAATGGGTGATATTATTATCTTCCTTTTACAAATGAGAGAACTGAGGCACAGAAAGGTTCAATGATTTGCACACATCATAAAGCTAGAAAGTGAGAGAGCCAGAATGCAAATTCCTAATATGGTATCTGCTTTCTATTCTGCACCGCATAGCAAGTACTCAATAACTGTTGAGTTGATGAATTTTCTGTAGTCAAGGTAAAACAATGATATATATGCATTGCTGATTTAAAAAAAAGTACAATTTATTTTTTTCTACTCTTATTTTCTGTTTTATTTGATTTCTGTTTATCATTGTCTGATTTTTATTTTTTTTTTTTCAATGAGGGGAAATTGTCCTAAAAATAAGTAGGGTTTATCATGTAAAAGTACAACAGTGCCATATTTTAAGCACTGCTTTAATAATATTTACAGTTGAGTTATCAAAATATATACATGATGAAGGGAAGATTTGCATTGTGGGTTGGAAAAAAAATCACTAAAACAGCTAACATAAAAAGTTGTCATAAATTCTTCAGTAGACTTTATGTCATTCTTTCAGCATTATTTACTAACATTATTTTTAATGCTCCTATTTGGGGAAATAAGGCATATATGATTTTTTTGAAAGTATGTAGAATATTTTTAAAGTACACATAGGAAAATAGTCACAATAGTTGCCTCTGGTTACAGGGCTAAGGAGTTCATGTGTCTACAGTTAGAGAACCATTTTCATTGTATATACATAATTTTGTTAGAAAATGTTATAAATATAAATTAGCTTAAAAAATGAAATAAAAGGCTTCATAATTATTATAAAGCCTATTGACCATATGCCACATAGAAGATTCTAAACTCTTATACTCATCTGTGTAACATAAGTTGACCCACTCATATGTCAAGTGCATGAACACACAAATACACTACTAGTTATGACCCGGAAAACATTCAATAACATTTCTTCCTATGTGGCTCTAACCATCATGGGATTTTATATTTCCTTAAAAATTCACTATTAGAAAGCCTTATTGAGGTTATGCCATAAACTTGGGTTTCTGAAATCTGATTCAGGTTATATTGATTTTGAAATATATGAGCTTTCATATGATAATATTAATATATTTAATATATTAAAGGTGAATAAATATATCCTGAAACAATTAACCTCAGTATTTTAGGACCCAATTTTCCATTGTGATCATTGTCACTTTCATGCTTCCACAAGGTTTTGGAAAAAAACAGAAGGTAGAATTATATCTCTTATGGGTGTTTGCTAAGTGAGCTTCAAATAATGTCACAATGAAGTATGTGAATTATTTGAAAGTTTTGACACATAGAGAAGAGAGTTTGCTTTGCTTCGGATGTATTAATCTCAAGCATTTCCATTTTAATTCTCAGGCCATGTTCACATTCATCCACTACTTGGTTTTTGTGACCCAAAAGAATCTGTATATAAAATTAGTATTAATTTGAGTGCTATTAGTTTTGTGATTTTTGTTTGCAATTATTACTTTTTGTGTTTAATTGTAAGCACAAATGTTTATTATTTTAGAAAAAAATGTGTACAAGCCCATATGCTTATTTCATATATTTTTAGTACTATTATTCTGCAAATGATTCACATCAATGTAGCATTAAGTATCATGATATGAGAGCATAATTCAACATAAACACCCATGATGAATCTGAAGTGACCTCAATATTTAGTAAAAAAATGTTGCAAACCATAATTACTGGGTGTGAATAATAGATAGTGATATTTTCCAGCTAAGGTTAACATTTTAAAATGTGATGGACCTTATGATATGAGAAAACTCTATAGATCCCTAACATCAAGAGAGTAGGGCCTTCAAAAATAAAGCTCTCCATGTACCAAAACCTAGAGTACATATGTAGTAGAAAAATAGCCTTAGCCTTTGGTATTTTTTCATTTTTGTGAATTTGTATATATATATATATAATATGTGTGTGTAATCTTCCAGAATCTTATATATATTACAGTTAAATGTAAAGATTTCATGAAAACACTTGAAAAGAATGCACCCTCAGAGAGAGTTAAGTAAATTGAATCACACTTTCATAAATGGAAGACTTATCTTGGTGACAGGAAATTCATTCATTCAGCAGTTATTGAGTACTTGCTGTGCTCGAGTACTGCACCACATCAGCTCTTGCTATTGAGCCGATGTTACTAAGAACCTGGTTCTTTAATTTTAGTGTGAAAATGTTCAAGCTTGATCATTTCAAATATAACTAAAGAGTAAAGGGAGTCCTGTACTTTGAAAAAGATAAAAGCAGTATTAATGGTATATTGAGCCACTTTTTTTAATAGTCTAGAATTGATTTATGTTTTTTTAATCTAAATCTTTTATGAACCTATTATATTTCCCACTCGTGTTACTTCCATGAGCACTCTACCTAATAAATCAAGTGGTATGGCATTTACCATTATTTATCCTAAATTTATCTCTTTTAAACTTCAAAGGATGCCCTTAAACCTTGTATAATTGAAGTCTGTGGATAGCTTGGCTTTCACACTATCCACCTTCTTCATGATTTAATAGGTGTCAGGGTTTCCAGATTGAAGATTATAATCTTTAAGGTCTTCCTATACAAAGCTCTTCTGTTTCTTTAATGAGAGTTTAGTTGTCTTTCTGTGAACAGTGTCTAGCTGTATTGTATTTCTTTGAGGCAATGCAGTCTGCATTGTGTGAGAACATTGAGCACATGCTTCATAGACTTTCATAATAGAAAGACTGAGCATTTCGGAATATGGGTCCAACCAAGGGATCTTTAATACATGCCTAATACATCTTGGGTTTATTATTTTTTTCATAAAAAATTAGACATTTAAGGGGGTTGAATTTCAATTTCCTTTCTGAATCTAGGATCTCAGGAATGAAATTACAAAATTATTATTTAAAAAAAGAATACTTTTTGGTGTGGTTAATGAGATAAGAAATATAATGAAATGATTTAGGAAAAAAAACAACTTTGTATGGTGATTAATATGGAAACAGCCACGCAGTTTATATACTAACATAGAAACTTTCTCATGCCTTATTGACCACCAAACCCTGTCGGTGTGACCTCATTATAGCTTTCTTTAAATGCCTCAGAGAGAGTTAAGTTTTCCTTCCTCTTTGTTTATGTTGTTTACTCACAACTTGATTAAACAATTTTCAGCGATATTTGGTAATTGTTTTATTGATGCATTTAAGTATTGATTGAGGTAGTGGGGAAAATCCACATATAAAATAGACTGACATGTATGACCTCGTGGATTAACACTCCAGAGTGGGGATCAGACAACACAAATATAAATAACAAAAATACTGACTATGGCTGATTGTAATGCTGCTGTGGAGGAAACAATGCAGAGGAGAGAGTGTTTTTAGTCTAAAAGTGGTTCCTTTCTCAAAACAGGAGACTCCTTCCTGATGGCCAGGCTTTTGTCCCCTACTATACCTTGGAGCACCTAGTGAGTTCTCAAAAAATTGGGTGCCTTCTGTGTATCTGGTTGTGACTGGTTTTTCCCTTCAACTTGCTGTTTGTTACACTTTGATAGTGGAGAGACGTTACAGAAATGTATTTCTTAGGGAAAAAAGAGAGAGAGAGAACTTTCATTTCTCACTAGATAAGGTGCAGTTCAGAAAGTGGAAAAAAAACTAGCTTTGAGTGATACATTTTTCATTTTCTTCACTGATATAGTTGACAGTTATGTAAAAAAAAAGAAAAAAGAAAAAAAGACACATGCGGTGAGACAAATCCCTAAAAACATATATGCATCTATTTCAAAGCACAGCTCATCCTGCAATTGCATTTGAAATTCAGCATTGCTCTCGCTTGCTTTGTTTCTGATAGCTTTCCTTTTCTGCAACATAAGAGATACTCTGACCAGAGGATCGTTTCATTTCATAAATATTTTTGTTCAGATAATCCTTAGATGCTATTGAAAAGCTCCCGCCCCATCTGAAAATCAGTGTTTGAAGTTTTCCTAGTCTCTATGGCGAACTTTGTATCATTTTTCCTTCATGGAGCTTTGAGATGATTGAAAGGAGATCATTTTTCTTATTGTTTAAATTATTCGTGATTTGAAAGAAATACTCTACAATAATGCACGTGACAATGACAGTTCTCCTTTAAAATCTGTTATGGAACTTACACGTTGGGGACTGTCACTGCACATGTGTTCTGTTGTATATTGTTATCACCTTTATCCTCGTTGGGTGTCGTATTTTATCTGCAATCAACAGACACTTTCATGCTCAAGTGGTCGTTAGCTGTGTGCTCTGCAGCTGTTCGGGACTGTTAAATAAAACCAGTATGCCCATTGGGAGTGCGCCTGCCTGGCTGCCTGCATCTTCAGGAACCGCTGGCTTAGAATTGCCTGCAAATGAGCACCATGAGGCTGCCCGATCCAGTAGCTCTGTTTATGTGGCCTGTATCTTCTTCCTGAATGGCGCACAGGACAGGTGAGAGAATACACGCTTCTGGTGGAGGCATACCTTCCTTGCTACTTCTTTCCATACACTTAGCATGAGAAGCACAGCACTCTTTGAAGCTGTCTTACATTTTTATGTCTTAGAAAGTGCCAGCACTAAGGTCAAATTTGCAAGTCACATAACTTTATTTTATTATTATTAATTTTTTAGTCCTCACCCGAGGATATTTTTTCATTGATTTTTAGAGAGAGTGGAAGAGAGAGGGAAAGACAGACAGAAATATCGATGTGAGAGAAACACACCAATTGCCTCCTGCACTAGCCCTGACCAGGGCTCGGGCCAGGGAGAAGCCTGCAACCGAGGTATGTGCCCTTGACCAGAATCCAATTCGGGACCCTTTGGTCTGCAGTCTGACTATCTACTGAGCCAAACTGGCTAGGGCAAATCACATAACTTTATTTTGTCTCAGAATCCTCTCTATGAAATGAAGAATTGAGCTGGAGGATTCCTATCATTTCTGAGTTTTACAAAATAGAATGATTCTAAAGAATAGGTTTTATTTAATTTTAATTTAATTTAATTTTGGTTTTATTTTAAATATGTGGGTACAATATAAATCTGACATCAGAGCATTGTTTTTTTTTTCCCTAATGAACTGTATGTATATCTTTGTGATTAAAATATATGAAGCAATGTCTGGTGTTTCATGAATTCTGAGAACTGCCATACTACCACCACCAATAAATGCCTCTTCTTGTCCTGTTAGAATTTTTAAGTGCTGGGGACCTGAAGAGGAGTCATCTAGAGTCTGTATCCAAAGTTTATATTAGCAGATTCAATATCAAATAATGTCAAAACTAAAAGTGGTTTAGAACAGTGTCCCGTTCTCTACTCAGAAGCTGGAGTGCTTTGGCTAAAGCACATCTCTGATCCTGCACATTCTCATCCATCCTGATGCATTTCAAATTCTGCAGCCTCCTACTACAGAGTCTTTAGCATCAACAGAGCTCTAGCACCTTACATGGCTAGCTATGAGAATGCCCCTTCTTCCCTCATGCTCCTGTCTTCTCCCTCCTGGCAAAGTCTTGGATATAATTTTGATCAGCCACATGCACTCAGAAGCTAAGAAATTTTTGTTATCAATCATTCACCACATCAAATGCATATCTTTTGTCAAAGGTCAGCTGAAACTCATGAGTTTGAGTGTGTACTGACATTTTCCAGAGTCTTCATGCTGGCTGAAGCTTCCAATGGGTCTCCTTGTTTTCCTGCCTGCCCTACCTCAACCTATTCTCACCAAGTAAGTGGGATTAAGTCTCTCTGCTGTGCACACATCTCACTTGGTGTAAAAGCCAAAGACTTTGCAAGAACTGACAAGACCTCTTTATTGTCTGTTCCCCATCCCCTCTGTAAACTCATCTCTGTCCCAGGACTCACAACCCTTCAGCCATTCTGGTTTCTAACTGATCATATAACATCCTGCCATACCCCTGCTTTGGGTGAGGCCTTTGCATTTTAATGTCCCTTCTGCATGGATAGATTTTCTCATATATATATATATTTTTTTACCTTTTTTTATTGCTTAAAGTATTACAAAGAGTATTATCCATTGGTTATGATTATATGCATGCATACAAGTCCTTCGGTTGACCTCTTACACCCCCTTCCCGCCCCCCATCCCTCTCCAGCCTTCCCGCTGTAGTTTGACAGTCTGTTTACATATATATATTGTACATATATATCTGCAAGAGCAGGTTCACCCTCATTTTCTTTAGTTTTTTACTCAAAGATGACCCCTTCTGGAAGACTTTCCCTGACATCCCTCTTTAAAATGAAAATTCTTTAACATTCCCTTTGCCTATTTCCAGTTTTGGTGTTTCCTAAACACTTCTCTAGATATTTTACTTATTCCATCTGTTTATTATTGGTATCCTCCCAAGGAAATCAAGCTTCTTGAATACTGAATTTTCTTGTTTTGTTTCTGCTGTTACTTTTTCATTGGGTTTACTAGAGGCCCAGTGTACAAAATTGTGCACAGGTAGGGTCCCCAGCAGCTGCTGGCAGCTGGCCAGGGCCTCCTTCCCCAGCTGCCGGCTGCTGGCCAGGGCCTTCCTTCATTCCAAGCCAACCCCTGGTGGTCAGCGCACATCATAAAAAGGCATCAAACTCCCGGTAGAACTCCTGATGGGACACTTTGCATATTAGGCATATATTGTTTGAACCTTCCAATATAAGCTCTGTGCCAGCAAGAACACTGATTTGTTTAGCTTTTTATCCTCTCAACTCATATGTATTGGTTGAATACTTGAATAAATGTGGGGATTCTGTTAGTTTCTAGATGGTGACCAGTCCTGGAGATTTCAAGGTGACTTGATCACTTTTTTGGTTCTTTCCCCCTCAGTATTGTGGGCTAGGGATGAGGGGCAAGAGCACTTACAGACACACTCTAGGGAGCAGCTCCCCTGAATTGGCAGTTCTGACTGTCCTTGAGTAGACAGCTGATGAAGGATGCTCCTTCCTGAATTAAACTACTTTGCTGCATGCTGGCAGATATATCCACTTTCAACCTCAAAATATTAAGTCAAATGCTGATAGTTCCAAATGTCTTGTATATTTGCTGGCAGCTAGACCTTGATGATAAGATGAACCTAAAAAGAGTTTTCCATAAACCTTCAAAAGTTGAAACAAACTGTCCAGAGCTAGTCACTTAGCTAAATTGATTGCTGCTTTATAGGATTTGTATATTTGCCTGGGCCTTTTCTGTCAACATTCTTTATGTCTGATATGAATACTGACTGGCACAGGCCCCACTTACAAAATTGGCAATGAAAGGAGTAAAAAAAAAAAAAAAAAAACCCCTGCTTTTCCGCATAAATGTGGTAATTTATAACTGGCATATTCAGAGTTGGTTGCTTCAAGAAACCCTAAACAATATATAAAGGTCAGAAAAGTACAACTTTGACAAGAATATGTCCTGTACTTACCATGCACCTAGAGTAATAGTTGGATTTATATGACTGGTAAATCAAAAGCAGTGTTAATGTGCTTCTTCATTGTTAGAAAACTTCCTTTATTCAAAGGGCAGATTTTGAGAAGAAACAGCTCACGATCACATTTTATGTCTTATGCAAAGTTTTTTTTTCTTAATTGATTCATAAATAAGGCTTGTTCATTTTAGACAAAAATGAAAATTTTGATTTTTAATGCTGTATTGAAGTTGCCATCAGGATATGTGAAAACTGTCCCAAGTTGCAACAGGCTGCAATATGTTTGTTTTCTTTTCTTTTTTTAAGAAAGTATTTTCTAATGTTCAGTGAGGAGTCAATCAATCCCTAATCATTTACTGAGTTTATATTTTGTCTTAGATGTGGGGTGGGATGTAGAGGTGGATAAAAACATAGAATTACAATGATTATACTACTTTTATGCACAAATGATCAGTGAGCAAGCATGAAACCTTTTTCTTTGTTAAACTTTATATTTTTATTAAAGTTATAAATTTAAATTAACTGTATCTTTTAAATTCTGGCCTTGATTTTATTCTGATTATATTGATTTATAGTGATTGCAAGGAAGTACTGGGTCCATCTTACTGACAAAGGACTTTAAAGTTTGCAATTAATTCAAAATTAAGTAACCAAGTAATTATTCTTTTAAAAACATATTGAGGATAATTAAGAAAAAAAGGACATTTATTACTGACACTCTGAAATGCCTCTGTATACTTAATATGTTATTTAATTTTAGTATAAAATAACCTCTACAGTGGAAAGTCCAGTTAAAGGAAATGAAGTGTTTCTGCAGATATTGAGTTTTGTGATTATGAATAAACATTTGATTAAACTGTTGTAGTGTTCAGGCATTACTTAGATAACTATCCTATATAAAAAATGCTAATATGCAAATTGACCAAATGGCAGAATGACCGGTCGCTATGATGAGCACTGACCACCAGGGGGCAGACGCTCAATGCAGGAGCTGCCCCCTGGTGGTCCATGCGCTCCCACAGTGGGAGTGCTGCTCAGCCAGAAGCCCTGAGCCAGGCTCATGGCTGGCAAGTGCAGAGGCGGTGGCAGGATCCTCTCCTGCCTCCACAGTAGCGCTAAGGACGTTCGACTGCCAGCTTAGGCCTGCTCCCTGCAGGGAACGGGCCTAAACCATCAGTTGGACATCTCACTGAGGGCTCCTGGACTGCTAGAGGGTGCAGGGCGGGCTGAGGGACTCCGCCCCCCACCAAGTACACGAATGTCATGCACCGGGCCTCTCTAGTATAGTATAACCTTTTTTTTTTTTTTTTAAATATATATATTTTATTGATTTTTTACAGAGAGGAAGGGAGAGGGATAGAGAGTCAGAAACATTGATGAGAGAGAAACATTGACCAGCCGCCTCCTGCACACCCCACTGGGGATGTGCCAGCAACCAAGGTACATGCCCTTGACTGGAACCGAACCCGGGACCCTTCAGTCCGCAGGCCGACACTCTATTTACTGAGCCAAACTGGTCAGGGAATAGTATAACCTTTTTATCTTCTCTATGATTCAATAAAATGGCCAGTACTAGTTAATAGACCATTTGTTTAATAAGTTAGATGATTATCAGTTATTGTTTTAGTGTGTTCTATAGGATTGTTCAATAATATATTAAAACAGTCAAATTTAAAAATAACTCAAAATATGAAAATTGGTAAGGTTATCTATCTATATATATATATATAAGCCTAAGTGACTGGCCAACCATTCGACCATCCAACCAGTAGCTATGACATGGACTGATCACCAGGGACAGATGCTCAATGCAGGAGTGGAAACCACAGGCATGGAAACATGGAACAGACTGATGAATCTCAGAGGAAAGGGAGGAGGGTGGGAAGAGATTAACCAAAAATCTTATATGCATACTAGAGGCCCCTCGGTTTGGCCTGTGCACTCTTGCAATCTGGGACCCCTTGGGGGATGTCAGAGAGCCCATTTCGACCTGATCTCTGCAGGCCAGGCTGGGGACCCCACCAGTGCACCAATCCATGCACTGGGCCTCTAGTATACAATAATGATATGAATTTCTTAATATTTAAATATTTATAGATGTTATTATTTTTAATTTGAAAAGGCAGAAGCACAGAAAGGGTAACTCTAAGCACCCTCTTGCACACTTTAGCAAGATGTAAATTAGACCCTCTTCTCTGAAAGAATATAAATTATCTGTGAGCATCCTAAATTTTGGGAAAAAATATAGTCATAAATTATTTAACTTAAAATATCTGGCATTATATACCAGACACATGAACTATATTAATGAAGTTACAGATTTTAAACTATTCACTGGATTAAATTAGTGGTTTAGACTTAAGATTCAAATAGTCAAAGGTTTAAATCCTTATTTATGCCTATTAAAAATGATTTTTAAAATCGTCAAGTAACAGATAAAAACTATGACACTAATATTATTACATAAGCCCATTAGTAAATTTAAAAACCCTCACAAATGTCCTAGTGGTTCCAATGTGCAAGATCTGACTTGTACGAAAACACACCTTTAGGGATTCAAATGGCAAATTTCTAGAAAGCATAAATTATATTGACGTGACCGTTAAAAGTCTTCATAACTGGCCCGGCTGTTGTGGTTCAGTGGTTGAGTGTTGACCCATAAAATATGACATCACGGGTTCAATTCCTGGTCAGGGCACATGCCTGGGTTGTGTGTCTGTGTCTCTCTCTCTCTCCCTCTCCCGTCCTCTCTCTAAAATCAATTTAAACATTTAAGGAAAAAAAGATGGGTTTTTGAGGTCTGGGAAAAGTCCCCCATCTTGTCAATATGCCGGCATCTGAATAAATGTCTTTTCTTTTCATCAGCATCTGTCTCACAAGTTTGGCTTTTGTTGTAGCAGGTAGCCAAACCTGGGTTCAGTTACAAAATTAGATTAGGCATCTATTTTAATATTCATAAATCACCATCTAGTCAGTGAATCAGAAAATATTTTGGGTCTTCCTAGGTATTTTCCTTAGCTTGAAATTTATCCAAGTTCTCAAAATATGTAGTTATTTCTGTCCTCCTAGTTAACAGTTACCCCAGAAAATATCCAAACTCTTGTTCAGAAATATTAGAGAGAAGATATTTGTCCCGTTATCATGGTTATCACTCAGATGTACCCAAATATTTAATTATGAACTGGACTCTGAGTCTTTGAAGTAACTGAGATCTGAGTAATTCAACTAACTTTGGCTGAAGAGCCAGATCTCTTTGTAGTTGGAGCATCATTTTTTCTGCCAGACCAACCAAAAGGTTTTTCATTTACATAATTATTGTAGATCTTAGGGTGCTGTACATCTATGTAAGTCCTAGATACTCTATGATCAAGTAGGGACTGAAAAACACTCTCTTGCACCACCACTATTAATTACAGAAATTGCATCTTGCATCTGATGGTTCATTAATATTATTTGGTCTTAACACCCAAGGATCTCATTGTGCCCATGGAAATAAGAGACCCTATTTTAACTGCAAAATCTCTTAGTAGCAAAATTCCTAGGTAACAGAGAACAATCTCTACCATACTTTTGAAAGATACTGCCGTGCCATTATCCATGTATTTCACAATACCCAGGTTAGAAAGCATTTTTTTCCATCTCTTAAGCCATATAAGGAATAGTTTGAATGAATTACTGATAAAACCACTTTAATTTCCTTAATTAAATGAATATTTTTATAGACAAAATATTAAAGAGTTTTAGGCATCTCAGAGTCTTCATTAAGTCCAGATTTTAATTAAGTAACCAAGCAACAAAGCAAACCCATTATCATGCACAGAGGTTCATACAGCAATTCTAAACTTTATGAGAAGGATGATCATGTTAATACATGTTGTATTATAAAATTATGTTCTGCTATCCTTGGTTTAGTACTTTCAAAATTTATTTCCATGTATATTTTCTGATTTTGCTGACAGAAATCCCAAAATCGTTTCACTCTTTTCCTGCTTAATCATCTCTTCTAGAATTTGAGTTTGTAATTGTCTCCCTGGGGCATGTTGAGCTCTGCTTCTAATTTAGATCAGGAGATAATTAGAAGTGGTGGAGGATGGGCATAATAAGAATAGTTTTCCCTTTTAAGGTAAGCCTCAGATGAATTTGTTATTGGCTTTTAAACAAAAGCAAAAAGGGCCTTCTTGGACTTGGAAGAAAGGGGAGCTTTTGCAAACAATAGAGATGTTTGGGAGTTGGTGGGGCACTCATCCATCTGGATCCTCTCTCATTTCCCAGCACCAATGTTCAGAATCTTACTTGTTCTCAATCAGTTCACTAGCTTTCATACTGTGGTAGTAATGAGCCCAGGTATACAACCAACTTCTACATTTTATCATTGTCAGGATCAAACTTTTAAGTTTAGTCCTCTGCCTCAGGTCTACGGTTGTAGATGATACAAAATTATTTCATCAGTCATAAAACCCCCGTGGTTTCCTCTCTGGGCCTTGAGCCAGAATTTAAGGCTTTGAGCTTGTTACTCGTTTTCTTCAAGCTGTCAGTACAGTTTGATACAACCAATTTACCTTCACAGTTCACACATTCGTCATGCCATTTAGATTGTTCTCTCAGAACAGCCACCTGATCCCACAACGCTTTGTGCTCAGTGGGCATTTTACTCTAGGTTACCATACGTCATAATTTAATGAGCTGTTTTGCTACTACAAACCATGTTATGATAAAATTTTATTTTTAATTTCAGTTGGATTTTTGTAAGCCATAACAGGACTGATAATGAAGTCAACATTTCTTCTATTGTCCTAAGGATTCCAGTGCTTGCCTGCAACCACTTCTACCGATTTCTATCATTTTAGATTTTGATGCATCAGGTGTGTGAGGCCAAATTCACTAGTGGATTTCCTAACTGCAAAGGAGGCTAAGAAATCTATACTTTGGAATTATTCCTTGGGATTCAGGAATTATAAAGTAGGTCATTCAATAAATTGGAAAGATATTTAAAACAAAACATGTTAGCAAAAATAATGACAAATATGCAATTCAGTGATTCTTATCTTTCTTTTGGGCATTCATTTTTTTAATTCATTTTGGTTCTCATTGCATGTTTTTTTCTTATTAATTTGTGAAAGTACTCTGTCCCTTAGAGGTTTTAAATCCTTTATCATATATGTTGAATATATTTTTTTCGAATATCTATAGTAACCTTTAAAAGTTTTTAAAGACTTTTGAAAACGTCATTATCTATCATTGTGGTATGAGATTTTTATAATTACTTTTAGATTTATTTTGATTTATATTTCATTAGAATCATAAGTTGCTGTATTTTGTTTTCTCCAAATGTAGCTCAAATAGTACCAAAATCATCTTTTTCTGGTATGAAATTAATGTATACAGTGGGGCCTTGACTTACGAGTGTCCTGACTAACGAGTTTTTCGAGATACGAGCCATCTCTCGGCCAATTTTTTGCTTTGAGTTGCGAGCTAAAATTCGGGTTATGAGCCAGCTTCAGATACCCCACCTCTGTATCTGGTTTGGTTGACACTTCTATTATAGAGAAAGGGCAAATAGTGATATTAAAATATTTCTTCTAATTAATTTCATTTTAATATGCACAAATCTGTGCACCCACTAGTTAAACAATAATTTCTCTTTTACATTGACTCTATTAGTCATTTCGAATTTATGTTGACATCCCTAGACTATGAGGATCTAATTTTATCTCAAAAACTCAACTAATTTCATAAGCAAATTTGGCTGAATATATTCATTTTTCCATGTTTTAAATTATGTTGACTTTTTTTTTTTAATTTGGGGAAGAACTATAAGTATTGAAAAAAAGATCACATAAGCCAAGATCACTAAAGCATCAAAAATACCAGAAATAATAATTTATTGTCATTATTGTCTTCAAACCAAAAATGAAGACATTTTTTCAAAAAATACATTGAGTTAGTGCATTCCATTGAAACCCAAGGTGAAAATAACAATAGATACTTAGGGAGACTCAGGATAAATACTCTAAAATTCTATATCACACTAGAAGCCCAGTGCACTTGTGCGCTGGCAGCGGGGGGGTTCCCTCAGCCCAGCCTGTGCCCTCTCACAGTCTGGGACCCCTCGGGAGATAACCACCTGCTGGCTTAGGCCCGCTACCCTGGTGGCAGATGGCACGCCCGATCCCGCGGTGCCTGCCCCCTCTCCCCTGGTCGCAGATGGCAGGCCCGGATCTCACGCTGGGGCGGGCAGCGGCTCGGGATCTTGCTGCCGCAGCAGGATCTGCCTGCAGTATGCAAATTTAACTGCCATCTTTGTTGGGTTAATTTGCATACTATTCTGATTGGCTGATGAGCGTAGTGAAGGTATGGTCAATTATCATCTTTATCTTTTATTAGTGTAGATTACTGTTTCTTATAAAAGGTGATTCTTTTAAAAAATATTTTTATTGATTTGAGAGAGAGGGGAAGGGAGAAGGATAGAGAGATAGAAACATCGATGAGAGAGGACCATTGATTGGCTTCCTCCTGCACACCGCCTACTGGGGATTGAGCCCTGGCCCTGGTTCATGGCTCGACACTCTTGGTTCATAGATTGACACAACCACTGAACCACACCAGCCAGGCAATGGGAGGTGACTTTATGAACTCTAAACCCAAGCATTCTTGCCTCTACCTTCACCAACATACCTCAAGTGCTAATTTTTCCAGCAAATCTCTGGGCCAGTTATTACAGAATAGAATTTATTAAGCCTCATGAATCACACACTTTAGTGTAAAGGAGCTTTGTAATATTTTCTTCAGTTTCAGTTCAGTGTGTTGCAGGATGGAGACTTGGATGCTTGAGTGTACAGAGTATGATTCAGGGAATTTGGTGTGAGATTTGGTCTGGAGTGTTGGGGTTTTGGATCTGCTAATGCCAGTATTAACCTATGGGGAAATAATTTGCTCTATGATGACTCATTCCTTGCATTTGTACAATTACTAATTTGAATTAGGTGAGCTCTAAGGTCATTTTAAACTTTAAGCTTTATGAAAATAGTTTAGAAATGAGAAAACAGAATGATATTCATAAAAATCTTGGTTTACAGTCTAAGTTTACATAGGAAAAATCTTGGTTTACATTCTAAGTTTGCATAGGAATTAATTTGCAAACAAACATATGCTAATGCCTACTCTTTTTCAAGACTTAAGCCAGATCCTAATTTCAGTATTCATTTCTCTTTAACTTACACATTTTTTGTTATAACACTGGCTTTCATGCTTAATTAAGTTTTTATCTGAATATACATAATTCTAGGTGATATTAGAATTCTGTGGATCTTGATTGGGAACAATTTTGCTCCCACTCCCCCATTGAACATTTGATAATATGTGGATAAATTTTCGTTTGTCACACGTTTACATGGGGCATTACTGACTTGGATGGAGGGAGGCCAGGGATGCTGCTGAACATTCTACCTTTAACAGCATGGCCCTCCCAAGAAAGAATTAGCCAATCTAAAATGCCAATAATTTCATTCTTAAAAATCTCTGATATAAATGTACTATGAATACAATTTGATGAATTTGCAACAGGTTAGATTTGCCCTTTCTTTTTTATAATAACCATGCAAAAACTTTTGACTGAAGAGATATATGTTATTAAATGATGAGGTATTAAATGTAATCAAATCATAATAATGAGAGATTTGTGTTTTTTCTAAATATATTTTTTTGTTGATTATAGAGAGGAAGGGAGAGGGGGAGAGAGAGATAGAAACATCAATGATGAGAAAGAATCATTGATTGTGTGCCTTCTGAATACCCACCTCCCACCACTGGTGATGTAGCTCACAACCCCAGGATGTACCCTGACTGAAATTGAACCATGACTGAACCATGTCCTCCTAGCTCTTAGGTCAACACTCAACCACGGAGCAACACTGGCCAGGCGATGTTTGTTTTGCTAAAATCACTATCTTGCTTAGGTGTTTTTGAAAAAATAAGATATATTCCATTCATAAGCTACAGGAATGATAGTGCATACACTCTGAAGACAAGTACTGTCAATAGTAATGCCACAGAGTGGAACTTCTGACATACAAATTGAGAAACACAAGACATGGGCCTTAGTCCAGTGGTCTAATAGATATATGAATTTGATACTTCTGTTTATCTGAGATCAATAAAAGCATTTGAATGCCTACCAAAAGATTCTGGAGAATACATATAATTTTGTTTTACATCTAACTTCTCACAGAAGAGGACAATTGCTTGTACAATACTTTTTAAAAAAATAGAAAATATTAGTTATGTCCAGATTTTCCAGAATAATTGCAATCTAGTGATAGCTCCTACTTTTCATCTATCAATGGCACCACGTTTAATATTCATTTATCTTGTACTTTCTTTTCTTATTTTGTTTTTCAGATTTAAGAACTCCCCAAGTGTAGAACCCATATTCAGTGTTCTCTAAAAATGCAAAAAAAATATTGAAAACCATATTCTAACCATAATCCAAATTTACTGGTTAAAAACCATATTTCTGATTCTCATTACCTTGGAAAACAAACAAAAAATCATTAATCTTTTAATGACTTACATAGTAAATATTTCAATGTTACTTGGTCTTTGCAATGTAAAGACTTGTCAGTCTTGCCCTAGCCGGCTTGGTTCAGTGGATAGAGTGTCAGCGTGTGGACTGAAGGGTCCCAGGTTTGAGTCCAGCCAAGGGCACATGCCTGGGTTGCAGGCTCAATCCCCTAGGGACGTGCAGGAGGAAGCCTATCAGTGATTCTTTCTTATCACTCTGTTTCTATCTCTCTCTCCTTCCCCCTTCCTCTATGAAATCAATAAAGAAATATATTTAAAAAAATTTTTTTTAAAGAGTTACCAGTCTAATGGCTAGGCTTGAAAATAAGAATCCAAACTGGATTCTTGGAAATCAAATAAAAGTTAGAGAAGTCTTTTATATTGTATGGAACATTATATTCACCAGAAGAAGCACCATCCATGATAAATATAAAAGGTTTTAAGGAAGCTCCCTAGTCTTAGAAAGTTTTGTTTCATTTGATTTGTTGCTAACAAAACATTGTTCTCCAATGTGATAAACATTTTTCTGTTATTGTGACTGCAACAAAGAGCAATAAACATTTGTATCTTGGATTTGTATAGAATATTCAGGGATAGATGATGAACAGTTAAACAATAGATAAAAATAACAAAATCTGTGTGAAATAAATGAATGATGTGAAATGAACGAGAATGTCTTTGAGGGCTAGTTTTAGGTAGGACAGTCAGAAATTTCTGAGTTGAGAGTTGACAATGTGAAATGTGAAATATGTGAAATGTGAGCAAAGAGATTTCTATGCAGGATGTACTTTTGCCCTCCCCGCCCCCACATACACACACAAAAGCAAGGGGAAGGCAGAAATCTTTTGGACATGATGTATATGTTAGCATCTTTTTTGTTGTGATCATATTGTATTTGCATATGTCCAAACTCATCAAAATGTATACCTTAAACATGTGCATTTTCAAAAATATATTTAGTATATATCAATCAAGTCAATTAAAAATGAAAGAAAGCATAATTGTAAGTGAATGTTAATGGATTGGGAATGTGGCCACCCTCATCAGAACATATGAATGCCTCCGCTTGACTTCTGCAGTTGAAATGGTATGATGTTTGAAGTCAAAGCCTGCACATCTTCAACAGCTACTGCCCTAGGCATTAGGAAAGCAGAGGGGGACTATATTAAAAAAAATCCCTATTCTCAGCCCTAACTGGTTTGGATCTGTACAGTGTTGGGCCATGGACTGAAGGGTGCCTAGTTCGATTGCAGTTAGGGGCATGTATTGGTTGTGGGCTCAGTTCCTAGTAGTGGGCTTGCAGCTGATCGATGTTTCTCTCTCATTTATGTTTTTAACTCTCATCCCTCTCCCTTCCTCTCTGATATATATATCACATTTTAGACTAGTTAGGAGAGAAAATTATTGTAGTGACCATTAGCCTAATAGTTGTGTTTAGTTCTCTGTTTACCTTATCTGAAAAATAAAGTGAATGGTGTTCCTGACAATGAGAAGGTTCTGAAAGACAGTGACAAAGAAAGTATGGTGGGAATCACCCCTGTCCCATTTAATAGTCTCTAACATGTCATGTTGGGTGTTTTGCCAAATACTTGTCAATCATTTATTATTTTAAATTTAAAATCTGGATATACACATCTTCAACTAAAATCAGACCAGGAAATACAGTTTGATGATTCTTACTTTTCTGTTCCAAATTAATATTGTCTACATTTTGTTACCATATGACCAGGAGGAAGTGTGGTTACCATTTAAAGGGTTCAAGCTCTAATTTTTATTTGACAACTAGTGGCCTGGTGCATGGATTCGTGCACATTGAAAGGAAATTAATTAGAAGAAATATTTTAATATCACTATTTGCCTTTTCTCTATAATAGAAGTGTCAACCAAATTCATGATCAACAATGACAGATTGACACACATGCATGTAATTGGCACCAGCGAGAGCTTTCTATGTATTGCATATGCACAAGTCAACTTAACCTTTTATATATATAGAATAAACTTGCTTAATTAGACCTGCTTTCTGATTTAGCTAAACTTTTTCCAGCCCAGTGAAGTACCCCCACTTCTCTTTCAGGTAATTGTTAGTAACACAGCAGTAAATATCAACATGAAGCAGATTATTATTGTAGATCATGCAGGGAGAACAAAGGGTAAAATATTTAATTGCAGCAATATTTGACTATATTCTGCACAGTGAGAAAACCTGAAGTCATTTTTAAGTCCACCATTTCTTGCTTATTTTCAGTCAGGTCAAGTTTCTAAGCTTTCTAAATCTCTGTTTTCTGGCTAATGAAAAGAAAATAGGATTCCACTGACTCTCCTATCTACCTACTCCAGGACTTCTGTGAGGATCAAATGAGATAAGGCACAAGAAAACACTTCACAGACATTTGGTTAAAGTGTAAAATGTTTGCACCTGGCTATAAATAAAATTGTGTTCCTGGGCTGAAGAAACTCCAAGGAGGCTAGTCCCTAGGGTGAGGAAGCCAGGCGTTGCTATGTGACATCATTACCCAGTGCCCACAGCCACCTTCTCTGGGCTGGGCTGGGCTATGGGCCGCATTTTGCATCATGGGGTCTTGGCAGTGTTGGCTGTAATTTGGTGGGGTGTCGCGTTCCAGGTCCACAGTGCCCTTTCTCTGTAAATGGCCAGTGCGCGTCATGGCAGCTCCTGCTTTGAGCATCTTCTCCCTGGTGGTCAGAGCACATCATAGTGAGTGGTCGGATGGACACTCAGCATATTAACCATATATGTATATATATATGCGGTATTTTTCTATTTATCTATGGTTTTAGAAAGGGAATATATTGCATGTTGTGTTATGCAAGGTCCAATTATTTAAACATGCACTTCATCTATAGTTACTTACATTTTCCTATTCCATCTTGCATTTTCATTGCAGTGATGTGCTCTATCCTTAGTACTCACAGAATTTGTTCTATCAATAGCAAGAAATTATTTTTTAACACTTTCGGATCCACCATGTTTGTGTTGTAGCTGTATAGCAACACTGACCTTACAATAGAACCAGAAAACACCCTTTCAAAAGTATTATAACACTATCTTTCTTAGCTGTCTGATCTGACTTTAGTCATATCTTCTTGACTCCGTATTTTTACCTACAATACAATGTTAGCTTTGCTATTTATGTACCTATCCAAACAGATAATTCCTCAGATTCAAAATTGTATTTGCCATTTTTCTATTACACAAATGCTTTACTCAACAAACATCCATTTACTGAATACTTCAGTCCAGGTGTTTTCAGTAGAGGTGGGAGAACAACAGAAAACCAGTTCAATAAGTCTTCCTGCTAGAATTCTTTCTACTCAAAACACAGCGAAAATATGTCAACTCTACTGTGTACTGTATCATCATCATAAGAAACTAGTTCTTTAATGGTCCAATAAATTATTGGACCATTAATAGTTTATCTAAAGCTTAAGACAATACACAGGATGTTCTATGCAGCCACACTGTTTCAGTCACAGTGAGAATGTCTTCACCAGCTGCCAAGGACATTCTTTTATTTTTATTGTAAGTAAAAAAATATAATTTTTTTAATTTCTTTTTTTTTGTCGTCAGTAAAGAGAATGCTTGCAAGCCAAACAATGGAGCAAAGAACACAATGAAAATGATGAACAAAATTTTGGAAGCTACTATGCAGAAAAGAAAGAGAACACATAGAAAATAAAGATGATTTCATCTTTTTTTGCCAGGAAGCCTATAAAAAGTGAATCATACTGCTGTGAAAATGAGTCTTATTTGACCACCCAGTTATTTATACTTGCTTACAGACATATTACCAGCAGAAAGTACAAACACATTTTCTCCTGAGTTTGTTTTTTAAGGTATTTTACTAACTCCAGCTGTAGTCAAACAAAACATGAAATAATAACAGTTCAATGCTGATATCGCTCTTCATCTCTATTGTCTCCTGCTGATTTGCATTTCAATTACCTTTCAGTTTTAAGAAACAAATATCTCCAGTAAGGGTAGAATAGAAACCATTACACTGCACTGTTTTAACATTTTTTTTTCTGTATGGAAGTGCTCTAGGAGTATCCTAGATGATGACTGTGATACCCACAACAGGTTATTTGCAGTTTGTCTCAGGAACAGAAGATGTGAGTTACATCTCTTGGAGGGGCATGTCCTCATGCTTTGCAAATAGGGTACTGCACACTCCTGATAAAGAAATCCAATTATCCTTTAAAAAAGATTCAAAAGCATAATAGCAACATTCCATCAGAGGCTGTCATTATCACATACATTGCTTGATGGATTAAAAAACAACCCTACATTCCCAGAGTTCAATTTGTGTCATATCAATTTCACTATATTGATTACCTAGGGCCACACCAATAAATTTGAACAAGTGAAAAAATAACTTTTTAAATTGCTGTAAGAAATATGTGTGTAAATTTACGGGCTATATATTTTCTTCGTTGACTTCAGAGTTCCTAAGGACCACTATGTTCAGAAACCTGTATTTTTATTCCAATATCATAGAACAAAAAAACATTAAAAAATGTATATCATTAACACAATTATAAATTATTGTGGTTCACAAGTTGTATGAGCACTACTTTGTGTTAATAAAATAACAAGCTTTATTTTATTCAACTGTCATAATTGAAAAACATTTTCTACATTAAAAGATGGCAAAATGTGAAAAAAATGCATTTTTGAATTGATGAGATAAGATTAAAAGAAAAGGGGTTTACAACAAAAAAAGTTAAAACTCTTTAAAAGTTTTCCTTTTGCAAAACCTTATTGCAATTGGGACCACATTAATTATGGCATTTATTATAATTCAAGGAGCTATTCTTCCAGTGGACCTCTAAGACACTTTGTTCCTTTTCTATATACACTCATATGCTCATAAGAAACTGATAGTTTTTTTCCTAGACTATCTTTTTTATAGAATTAACTTGTTTACATATTATTGTATTAGTTATATATTAATGTGTAAAGTTATTACAAAATTTAGCTGCTTAAAACATGTAGCCTTAGCTGGTTTGGCTCAGTGGATAGAGTGTTGGCCTGCAGACTGAAGGGTCCTAGGTTCAATTTTGGTCAAGGGCATATGTCTGGGTTTCAGGCTCGATCCCCAATGCAGGAGGCAGCCAATCAATGATTTTCTCTCATCATTGATGTTTCTATCTCTCTCTCCCTCTCCCTTCTTCTCTCTGAAATCAATAAAAACAAACAAACAAAAACACATGTATTTATTGTCATACAGTGGCTGTGGGTTATGAATCCAGACATGACTTATCTGGACCCCACTACTTTAGAATCTTTCACAGGTTACAATCAAGATATCATAAGTGGAACTGAACAGATGTTTGTTGGCAGAATTCAGTTTCTTGTGGGTTATTGGACTGAGAGCCTCAGTTTCTTGATTGCTCTTGGCCATGGGCCAGGGTCAGTCCCTTTCCACATGACCCTTTTCAGCATGGCAACTTGTTCATGTAATTCTTCAAACAGAGAAGACAAGCATCTCTAGTAAGATGTCTTTCACAATCTTTCTAATCCTCCTATCTAATAAAGAGGAAATATGCTAATTGACCTCATGCTTTCACAAAATGGCGGCACCCACAGCCAATAAGGAGGGAATATGCTAATTGACTGCCCCACCCTCAAAGATGGCGGTGACCACAGCTACAAGATGGCAGTGCCTAGTCCCCTCAGCCCCTCCAGGGTGGCAGGTGCGGCAAGGCCGGGCCCGACCCCAGGGGGGCCCAGCTGCTCTACGCGCCTGCCTCCAGAGTCCCTCAGTCCCCTCAGCCCCCCAGCCACACAGGGCCGTCCTGAGGTGCAGGTAACCAGGGCTGGCCGAGATTTGCGCTGCCGGCAGTGGCAGCAGCAGAGGTGTGATGGGGCATCGCCTTCCCTTGATCGCTGGGTCGCCTCCCGCCCCTGAGGGCTCACAGACTGTGAGAGGGGGCAGGCTGGGCTGAGGAACCCCCACTCCAGTGCATGAATTTTCATGCACCGGGCCTCTAGTTAATTAATAAATCTTACCCTTAACCTTTTCTGTATTCTGTTGGTTAGAAACGAGTCACTAGTCCAGCCCACATTCAAGAGGAATGGATTAATGTGGGAGTAAATGCCAGGAAAAAAGGGATCATTGGGGACCATTTAGATGTATACCTACCACAATTGTTAATAAAAGTCTACTCTGAAAAATAGGAGACAGGAATTTAAAAAAAAATAACTTCTGGTGATCTTGTTTTATTTTCTCCCCTATATGTGTTTTTGCTGTTTTATTAAGTTATGAAGAGTCTATTGTTAGAAGAGCATATGCTAAAGAGGAAAGAGAAAGACCTAGAATTCTAGTTTAATCACTTACTGGAGCTATATTGCATTGAAAATATTACTTAACTTCTCAGCCTTTAATGGTTTATCAAATAAATGGGATTAATAATTAACATCATCTACTTGTGGGTATCTGGTGAGGGAAAAATGTGTTACTTTCCAAGAATTTATTGAATGACAACACATACCAGAATCCATTCTAGTTCCTAGGGATAAAAAACTAAGCAATAAATAATCCTTTCCCAGAACAGTAACTAATCTAAGATGAGAAACCGTATTTAAGCTATATAGAAATATATCTGGCTTATAGGTACTCAGCTAATGTTGGCCCTGCTTCTAGAGGTCTTTTTGTTTCTGTTTTCTTTTACTATATATTGAATGTTCATCCTTCAGTGACAACAAAGGAGCAATTGTTATACTCTTAGAAGATCAATTAAAGGGCATCATCCCTTTTATTTTTAGCACTCTCACCTGTTAGTTTGCATTTCTTTACCTCTTCATCATTTCCCATCACCACCCTCCCTCTCCAAAAGTGCAGAAGAACAAGGCACTTAAAATCTTCTTGAGGATTTGAACTGAGGAAAATAAAATGCTAAGGATGAGAATATTGCAGGAAATATTTATTAATGTTAGTATGAAAATTTCACCAGAAATAAATTAAATCACTATATAATCTCCATATTCAAGGATCATAATTCCATTTGGTAGAGCTACTTAACATTGCCATTCAGAGGAAATGTAATGTTTTATTCATAGGTGTTTTTTTGAAATACAGGCCAAACATTCATATTTATAATATGAAAAACACATTAATATTTAAACATCTATCTCTAAATTTAATCAAATACAATTAGCATAATGGAAGTAAAAATACAGATGACCCTACTCAATACTAATTTTAAATGGGCTATAAAACTACTGTTTATTGAAATTAAGATTAAAGAATTCAATTTATATTTAAGAACCAATTTAACATGATATTATATTCTATAGCTAATGCATGCATCTTAAGGATTCTCTGCCTGATTTTTCCATTTATATAATTAGAAATCTAATTCACAGTATTTGAAGAATTAGCATTTGTGAAAGTACCTTGCTCAGTGTTTGGCATATTATAATTAGTCATATATGAAAGTTAATTTTTCAGAACTGTCTCAAGATAAAATTAGGCTCTACAGGCAAGGATTAACCAGCTAAAAATGTCAAGAGTGTGTGTGTTAATCTGGCATATTTCTAGATCCAGAACCCCATAAAATATGCTGAAAACGTTTTCTGTTTTCCCCTCCATACTCCTCTGCTCTGCACTCCTGTGTTGCATTATAATGATTACCAGATGTTATTGTTTGAATTCTGGGACTTATATAGAAAGAAGTGAACAGATATCTGAGAGGCAGGGAATAACTTGATCGGTGATTCTGATGGGCACCTGACCATGGAGGCAAAGCAGGCTGACCTGAGAAATTAGTAGATAGTCAGCAGTAGTGAGGATGACTCAAGCCAAGTTGGAGAATGTGTTTACAGGGAGAGATCCAGTAGGGAAAAGGAGAGACCAGAACATTGCAGGGAAGCTCCCATGGCTTAGTGGTGGTGGCACCTGGTCTCTTAGACTCCTGTTGGTCTCTGTTGCTAGTCTCTAGCACCTAAAAACCTACATCATATGCTTTTGAGGGGTGATCATTTTGGTAGATACCCTCAAAGTTGTGCTGGCCTCTGATGTTGTGCTTAATACTTTCAGAACTGGACTAAAGAGGTCTGTTTGCCTGCACACACTGAAGCCCAATCAAAAGGGAACAGGAGTTGGAAGCCAAGAAAATAAGGTTTATTATTTAAGGAAATGGCACCAAGCCTAGAGTTCCCAGGTAAGCTAGTGTCCAAGACCTGGCTTCCCAATGACTTCCAGGGGATGGGTTATATAGGGGAGAAATCATTAATCATGTAATTAAAGGAGTTGGGGTTGTGGGCTGTACTGATTGGTTGGGGCGAGGGAAGGGTGTAGTTAATCATTGTATCAGGTCCTGATAACAGCCATGTCTTTGTTCTGTCTGGTTTCTTGAGGGTGTGGTGTGTAGAGTCCTTCAGCTTTCATAGGCCTGGGGCTGAAACACAGCTATAGTCAAGATGTTATCTTCGGTTTGACCAAAACTCTGTTTCTGTGGTCAACAGATCTGAGGCTTTGTTCTTAAGACATTTTTATACTGACTAGAATCTGATGTCCTAGGGGCTTGATGGTTAAGGAAGGGACTGGCTGAACAGTATGAAGGAAGGTTCATGGTAAAGAATTGGAGTTTCTGTGTGTTTATGTTATAGGATAGGTGAGGGGCTCATCTCCCCTGTTTGCTAGTGGGAGTAGTATTCTTGCGGTACTGCTGCAATAAGAATTTCCGGAGGCCGCCATAGGAGGATGAGATATAGTAGAAATCTTTATTTATGTGGAATTACACCCCTAGGTTTCCGAAGAAAGCCCCTTTCTTTAGTCCAGTCATAGAAGAACTGTTGCTATAGCTTCAGCAGAGCTAAAATCAGAGCCAATGTCTAGAGTTTTATTTCCATGTTGGAGCTGGGTCTGGTCCAGCATCAGGCTACCTGAGCTTGTGTTTCCCTGATGCAGTCCATCAGTCCATCGCCTATGGAGTCTGCCTGGCCATGGGTCATATGGGCAGACTCAAGAGAGCCAAGAGCCAAGAGCCACTTGAGCAACAAGAAAGAAATTTCCTTTGTTTAGGGAATTATGTATTTTCAAATCTTTGATCCTTTGCAGTGGCCACACTCATTCTGGTTAATGACCTCTGTCCCCAGGTATGATTGGCAGGAATCTTCCCTAGTCACCTCAGCTTTACTGGGCATGTGCCTATCTTCCCTTGTTGGATCCCTGGGGTATGCAAAGTTGCAGCTTCCTGGTGAAGCTGACAAAATGACATGCCTATAATGGCTGGCCTTCCCTTTTTGCTCCTTTCCTATTATCAATAACTAGAGGCCCGGTGCACAAAAATTTGTGCACTGGAGGGGGGGGGGCACAGATAGCTTGCCCCCTATCACATATTGGGAGCCCTCAGGGGATGTCCTACTCCCTGCTCCCTGCTCCCCTTGGGGAGCGGGCCTAAGCCACAGTGTCTGGCCTCCCTTTGTGGGAGGCGACCGGGCTGATCAGGGGAAGGCACCAGCCCCATCACCCCACTGTTGCAGCCACTGCCAGTCACTGCAGCCACCAAGGTGTTTTCATCAACACAGACTCCAGTCCCTTTACCGTGAAAAAAATGACAACTTTCTTTAGGCATTTTCAAGATATGTCTTTCATAGGATATGACCTTTCTTTCTTTCTT
The DNA here is from genome assembly GCF_000412655.1 of Myotis brandtii. Taxonomy (NCBI): domain Eukaryota; kingdom Metazoa; phylum Chordata; class Mammalia; order Chiroptera; family Vespertilionidae; genus Myotis; species Myotis brandtii. Next base: position 2,267,256 of record NW_005366834.1, read on the forward strand.
TCTTCTTTCTTTCTTTCTTTCTTTCTTTCTTTCTTTCTTTCTTTCTTTCTTTCTTTCTTTCTTTCTTTCTTTCT
>NW_005366834.1:2267880-2268247 GCF_000412655.1 Myotis brandtii
GTTGCCTCCTGCATGAGCCCTGACCTGGGCCCAGGCCAGGGAGGAGCCTGCAACCTAGGTACATGCCCTTGGTCAGAATTGAACCCAGACCCATCAGTGGGCAGGCCGAGGCATTATCCACTGAGCAAAACCAGCTAGGGCAGGATATGACATTTCTTAGCCCTACAGCAACGGACCTTCTTTTTTTTTCTCCAGGAGTGTGGTGAAAGACCCTAGATCACCTATTTGGATTCTTATTACCCAAGTTACTAAGAATATTACCAGTGGCATACAGGGAGCTAAGCCAATGAGCCGTCAGAAAAGGTGTTTCGTCTGTAGTTCACACCAATTGCCGGCTTGGCCCCTGCCCAGGCCTAACGCCTCTGGC
>NW_005366834.1:2268492-2293580 GCF_000412655.1 Myotis brandtii
GGGGACCCACAGCTCTCCAAGGGACCTCCTGCTCCACCCCTTCCCAAGCCTAACGCCTGTGGCCAAGGCATTAGGCCTGGGCAGGGGACCCCAAGCTCCCACCATCAGAGGCTCTGCCCCTGCTCCCCATGATCTCCAGCTCCGCCCCTGCCCAGGCTTAATGCCTCTGGCCGAGGCTTTAGGCCTGGGCAGGGGGGACCCGCAGCTGCAGCTGCCCGCAATCGCAGGCTCTGCCCCTGCCCAGGCCTAACGCCTCTGGCCAAGGCTTTAGGCCTGGGCAGGGGGGACTCCCAGCCCCCGGCGATCGCAGGCTCCGCCCTTGCCCAGGCCTAATGCCTCTGGCCGAGGCATTAGGCCTGGGCAGGGGGGACACCGAGCCCCTGCGATCGCAGGCTCCGCCCCTGCCCAGGCCTAATGCCTGTGGCCAAGGCTTTAGGCCCCGGCAAGGGACCCCTAGCTCCTCGGACTGCCAGCTTCGCCCCTGCCCAGCTCCCATCGCTGGCTCCGCCCCTGCTTCCCGCTATCACTGGCCGGGGCGGCAAAGGTGCCTGATTCTCTGATCATGGCTGGGGGGCAGGGCCGCCTTTGCTCTGCCCCCAGGCTCTTAGCTACCCCCTGGGTTTCCGATCACTGTCAGTGGCAGGGGGCTTCTTCCGTGCTTTCCCTTTCGCCTCCCTGCATTGTGCCTACATATGCAAATTAACCGCCATCTTTGTTGGCGGTTAACCGCCATCTTGGCTGGTAGTTAATTTGCATATCGCCCTAATTAGCCAATGGGAAGGGTAGCGGTTGTACGCTAATTACCATGTTTCTCTTTTGTTAGATAGGTCTAGCTGCTTACAATGGCATCAGTTACATTTTCTAGAAGTGGCCTATGGTAATCTGCTGCTGAAGTCTGTGTCCCTCTTTCTTGTCTTTTTCTCTCTTTCTTCTAATGTTTGTTCTGGTTCATGAGTGGCTTTCTCAAACATGCTCAAATGGATGGGACCATGTGAGGCTATCCTCAAACAACTCACTCTCTGAGACACATTCATCAGCCATTTCAGTCCACCATTCTGTTTGTGCCTCTAACTTTTCCTCCCCACCCTTCAGCCAAGCCTCAAAGGATGTTGACTAGAGACATAGAAGAGAAAAAAAGTGCCAGAAGCCATTTTCATTCTATTTTTTCCTCTGAGAGCCCTTTTTCAGAACTCACAGCAGTTTCCACCTTTCCATTGGGGGTGGAATTCCACATTTTATTCTTAGTTCTCTTCATACTGAAATTCTTATTAAAACTTTACAAATTCAACAGTCACTGATGCTTAAGGCATTTATTCTACAAATATCTATAATAATAAAAGTGTAATATGCTAATTAGGCCAGACATCCTTCCGGATGTCCTTCCGGACGACCTTATGGACGAAGCTAGGGCTGTGAGGAAAGCCTGGGTCCCGGGTGCTTGCCGGCGGCCAGAGGGAAGCCCAGGTCCCAGGTTCCAGAGGGAAATTGGTGCTGGCAGCTGGAGGAAGGAAGGCCTACTCGTGTACAGATTTCATGCATAGGGCCTCTAGTATTAAATAAAATACAATTGGAAACTCAGTGCCAAGTAATCACAACTTTATTCTATCTACGCTCTTGGATCCTAACACCCAAATCTTCCAACCCAAACAATGATGTAAAATCAATCGAGGTATAACAATGAGTAAATGTATCAAGGGAAGTTTTTTAAATACACAGATTTTAATACCTTTAAAAATTCTACTTCTTCAGTTTATAATGTTAATATTTCTCCCTGTTGAATTTTTAAGCTTATTTAGAAGTGTTGTTGTACCTTTAAATTTTAAATTATATACTATAGTAGCTGCTTTTTACTAAGTATTAAATAGTTGTTCATTGAATGGATTAAGTGATGAGATAGTAAACTTTTAATTTTATTTATTTATTTTTTTAATATATTTTATTGATATTTTACAGAGAGGAAGGGAGAGGGATAGAGAGTTAGAAACATTGATGAGAGAGAAACATCGATCAGCTGCCTCCTGCACACCCCCTGCTGAGGATGTGCCCGCAACCAAGGCACATGCCCTTGACTGGAATTGAACCTGGGACCCTTCAGTCTGGAGGCCTATGCTCTATCCACTGAGCCAAACCAGTTAAGGCTATGTTATTTTTTTAAATAGATTTTTATTGCTCTCAGAGAGGAAGGGAGAGGGAGAGTGAAATAGAAACATCAATGATGAAAGAATTATTGTTTGGCTGCCTCCTGCATACCCCACACTGGGGATCGAGCTCACAACCCAGGCATGTGACATGACTGGGAACTGAACTGGGAACTCCTGGTTCATAGGTTGATGCTCAACCACTGAGCAACTCCAGCCAGGTGAGATGATAAACATTTTAATGGTTTATTTTCACTGAAATATTGTGACAATGCAACTTGCATCATTATGTTCTATTATGAAATATTTTGCTAAATATTCAAAACTTAAGTGCAGTCATGCTCCTCTTAACCACAGGGATACATTCTGAGAAATGTGTCCTTAGGTGATTCCCTGTATAGCCTACTACACACCTGTGCTGTAGGGGATAGCGATAGCCTGTTGCTCTTAAACTACAAGCCTGTGCAGCATTTGCTATGCAGAACAACATGAGATTAAAATCAAGCTTAAGAGAAAATGGTGCATTCAAAAGATGCAGTAACACCAGATGTATGAACTTGCTGCTGGTGTAACAAGGCTTACTGTGTACAGTAAACATATTTTAATAGTTAGAAAGAGTGCATTCTAAAATAATAAATTAAAAAAATAAAAATAAATAAACTAGCAATAAAAAATATAGTATAGTAAATACATAAACCAGTAACATAGTCACTTATTATCATTATCGAGTATTATGCTCTGAACATACTTGTATGTGCTCTACTTTTATACAACTACCTGTACAATAGGTTTGTTCACACAAACATCACCACAAACATGTGAGTAATGCATTGTTCTATGACATCATAATGGCTCTGACATCACCAAATGATAGGAATTTTTCAGCTCCATTCTAATCTTATGGGACATTGTCTTTCATTGTCCAAAATGTTATTGTGGAGCACGTAATTGTAAATCAAGCAATTAAAGAGTAACACTTATTGTGTTGACATGTAGAGAAAGAAAAGTCAAGAGAGATGACTCAGTTTTGACAGAATGTATTACTGCTCTGTACCTTTTCTCAATACCACTGGTTTAAAATGTGACTGTTCTGTTTTCAGCCTTTTTAATTTTGTAGGAGTATAACTATGTTATTTTTCAAAAATACAAAACCTTGTCTCATACACTGTTTAGTGTCCTTTCTCTTTTTAATTTTTTTTTAAATTTTATTTATTGATTAAGGTATTACATATGTGTTCTTGTCAAGGATATTTCAGTAGCAAACTGAGGATTCAAACCATTGTCAGGTAGCTAAAATGTCCAGGTTGATTTTACACCCCCCCCCCAAAAAATAATAATAACAGTAAAAACAGAAAGCTAGCTTTAGAATATAAAATTCCTTTAGGACAATATTCATTTAATATATTATCACCAGATAATCTTTAATATTTAAGTCAGGCAAGGTGATAAAATATTTAAAGTTTTAATAAAACACTTCAGTGAAAATCACAGAATATTTGCTTTCACTTAAATATGAACAAAACTTTCATTTTGTATGATCTCATAAAAAATTCTTCATAGCTCTGTGAATGATACATAATTCAACTCCTTTTGAAAAATCATTCATTTGACTTTTTAGATATCATTTTAAAAAGTGTAACTAATGGACATTCCTAGACACTAAAATGTAAAATACAATATTTGAAATTAACTCATAGCTCTAATTTCTCAGTGATTCTACAAAGGACCATTAGAGAGCTTAGCAGATAAGTCAGAAAAATATTATTTCTTCTTTTTACATTTTATGTTCAAAATCTGTGTTAACAGAGTGGGAACAAGAGAAGCCTGCTGGTGTCTTTCATAGCTCTTGTTCTTAGAAACAATAGAACTCTGTTGAGTTTGTTTCCCTAGTTGGCTTTCCCTAAAGTGTACCCTTCCCTATTTTTGTTCTCTTCCATCAGATACTTATATGGCTAAACCCCTTTGAGAATATCTTTCACACCTTTGTGTCTTTCTCTAAGGGAAAATGTAATCTTACTTCCGTCATCTAATTAGCAGAGTCTCTGCGCTTCAGGCTTCCACATCAACAGGAGTGTGATGAGCCAGCGTGCTGACATCAATGAACACTTGATTAAATTGCACACTCCCCCAAGCAGGCACGGGCTTTCTGGGCCCGAACATTTTAGGCACCATTCCACTGAGGCCCTGTTTTCTGCACTGCAATTGTCCAGGCCAAGCTGAGGATATAAAGTTCTGATGAGAGTTTGTATTTTTTTTTTTTCGAATAAGATATTTGGCACACTGTTTGGTGTTAGGTTTAGTCTGTTGTTTTGACAACTAGAAGGAGTTAAAATTTCAGAATAACAGGAAACAATACTGGGCATATAACTTAGGGCATGTTTTCCTTTGGGACACCAATGTCTCAGAGTAGAATAAAGGATCCATTGGTGTGCATAAAATTTCAAAATGATAAACCTTTTCTGGATATGGTATATTTAGATTTATGAATAGTATGTGGTAGATTTATTCCTCAATAATTTATAGAAATACACATTTTTAGTCCTTAGTTACTCAATAATTTATAAAAGCACACTTTAAAATGCTTTTAATTATTCAAATATTTAATATTTGATAAAGGAAAGTGCAAGGAAGGTAAATATCCTTTTTTAAAAATGGCATTCATCCTTCTATAATAGGTATCTTGACAGGTGTGAGGTGATATCTCATTGTGGTTTTGTTTTGCATTTCTTAGATGATTAGTGATAAGTATATTTCCATGTACCTGTTGGCCATTTGTATGACGGTATAATTTACATAGAGTAAGTTCGTCTTTTCTAGTGTAAAATTCTATGAATTTTGACAAGTGTATAGTCTCCTAACCACAATAACATATAAAGTAGAAAACATTTCCTTCTCCCCCAAGGGTTCCCTCACATCATTTTGTGGTGAATAGGCCCTGATAACCACTAATCTGTTATGTTTTGTATCCCTAGACTTTTACCTTTTTAAGAATGTCGTATAAATGGATACATACACTATTTATGATTTTTGAGTAGGGTTTCTTCTACTGAGCATAATGCATTTGCGATTCATCCATGTTGTTGCATATATCAATAGAATAGTTCTTAGTTTTTGTAGATAAGGGGCATGCCACTGTATGAATGTATCAAAGCTTCTTGGTCCATTTACTCATTTGAGGACATTTGGGTCATTTCCAATTTTTTGATGATAATGAATAATGTGGGTATAACCATGTACATATGGTTTTATGTGAATAAATATTTTTATTTCTCCTGGACAAATATCTAAGATGGGAATGTAATATCAAATAAGGCCATGCTTAACATTTTAAGTAATTGCAGTGGCAATACTATTTTGCATTCACATCAGCAAGGTGTAGAAGATTCATTAGCTCTCATCCTTCCCAAAACTTGGTAATGTGAAAGCTGTATTTGAATTCCAGGAGGCGTAGTGAGGGATTGGCAGTGGTAGGGCGAGGATCGGGTATGAAGTTAGTGAAGCTAGGGGGCAGAAACCAGTAAATGTAGTCATACCTTCTAAGGGGGTTGTTCAAATCCATTTTTTATTAACTAATTTACAACCTTAAACACTTCAGACTTTGCCTCCAATGACACAATTCTTAAAACAGAAAAATTAGCTACAAGATCTTTGTTCTCAATAGGATTTGAATAACAAATTTATACTTAAAATTCAACATGTCAATGATATGTTTCAAGTCCAAAGCTATCTGTGGCATTTACATGTCTAAACACATTTTCATTAATGTTTTATATAGAAACACATTTTTGTTTGAATATATATATTCAAAACCTTACTATACGTGTCCAAACACTAGCTTGGCCTCCAGTTCAGACACTTCCTGCATGTAAGAAATCTCCTGCTTCCAGTGGTTCATCTCTGTGCTCAGAAAACTGGAAGTTAGCCAAAAAGTCTTCTAGATAAGAGCATTAACGTGTAAGTTTTAACCATTATAACATTGATTCATTATTAAATTATGCAAGACATTTCAGAACAGTGACCTGAGTTATATTTCTGGTTATGACACAGTTTGAGACTAAGCACATCACCTAAATTACTCTTGACACTGTTTTCTTAACTGTTGGATTAAGTTATAGGATAAAGTGTTTATTTCTGAAGCTCAGTTCAAAAATACTTGAACATGTGTTTGCTGCTAAGGTCAGGGCTAATTTCCCCATTAGGCAGAGTAAGCACCAAGCTTAGGGCCCTTGATGCTTTAAGGTAAGGGCCCATGAAAATGTTTTATTTTCTTTAAAAATCAGAGGAAATAAATGAGCTTTGAGGTCAAAGACAATGCTTTCATATATAATATTAATATGTGTCGTTATATAAATGCAGTTACAAGATACATTTTCTATTGTGTTTATCAAGGGGAAAAGTCACAAAGACAAACTGCCCAGGGCCCGTAAAAGTCATAACACAGCGCTGGCTAAGACAGAAGATTGTGGCCGAAGGGTTAGATGATTTGGATTCTGCATTGTAACAAGCCTGGGCCTAAGTTTGGGTTTGAGCTTAGTCATCTTAGACTGTGTCATACGATCAAAGTGAAATTATTTCCATTTGTGAAAACATATGCTCCTTGTAGTCCCCTTGAGCTTTGCACATTTTTCCCCTATTTATGACCCGTTACATACTCATGATCTATTCCAATTCCTGGACCACAATCCCATCCTATTGCCATACCTCACTTTACCTCCTTCATGTATTTGCAGCCTGCTTTCTCTCACTTGCATGTTATCTAGGGCATGGTTTCCTCCAAGAAGATTTCGCAGGCCACCCATGTTTTCATCCACACTGTTTAATTGCTAGATATCATTAATAATTTCAGTTTTGTTCACATTTGAAAGATTTTGTAGGGCAAAATGTGTGGCATGAGACTGTTCCACACTCATTGCTGAGAGAACAATGCTGAGCCCCAGTGACCCCATCTATAGAATGGAAACTCTAAATTCACTCCACTGAGAAAATCTCTCACACACAATGTACAAGTAGTTCATATTATAATACAGCCTATCCTCCTAGTATTTACAATAAAAGTATGTTTAGAGTCTAGACTCTAGAGTCTATAATTAGCTATTGATAACCTTTAAGAATTTAAAAAATAAATATTAGAAAAATAAAGAAATAAACCTTGTATTGTGTTTTTAGTGCTGGTGAAAACTGATGAAGGTGCTATTTAGCATTGAGCCAAGCAGTATGGGAAAATAAGTTAAGTCTAGTCCCTTTCTGCCCTTAAAAAAATGAAATTTAACTAGCACAATGCTATTCCAATTTTCTATCTCAGCTGCAGATACATAGTTTAGGAGTTAATCCTTTTTTAGGTGATGAGTTTCACATAGAGATAATAAGGCTATCTAAAAATGAGCTTCTTAGAATTGTGCAAATATTGAAGCATAATTTGAATAAAAATTACTGCTGATAAATATTTTTATTTAAGTCTGACCATCTCATAAATGCATGTGACAAAGATGTTTAATGATTACTGTGCTTATACTCATGTAATAAGTATATTTATACTTTTAAGTAGGTTTTTAATGGTCAATAATATATCCATGTTTGTACCTTTGGTATTTTTCCACAACTGAGTGTTGTGTATATTTTTGCCCTTTCAGGTATAAAAGCAACAATACATTTTGCAATGCAATTAATTCCAGTTTAGTCCATTTTCTACACATTCACATGGTGGACACTCTAGAGCAGCGGTTCTCAACCTGTGGGTCGCGACCCCGTTGGCGGTCGAATGACCCTTTCACAGGGGTTGCCTAAGACCATCCTGCATATCAGATTCATAACAGTAGCAACATTACAGTTATGAAGTAGCAACGAAAATAATTTTATGGTTGGATCACAACATGAGGAACTGTATTTAAAGGGCCAGAAGGTTGAGAACCACTGCTCTAGAGTATATTGTTAACAGACCATTTATTACTCTATACCCAGAATGTCTTTCTAGAAGTAACTCTGAATATACTAATAATACATTAAATGAAAACTGACACCCCAACCTTGGTAGGAATAAGTAATAAACTCCTAAGTACTCTCTCCCCATCTCTTCATTCACTGATTTTTCAGAAGTAGTTCAATTCCTGGATTAAAGGAAATAGGGTACTAGATGGCTTTCATTCTAGCATCTTTAAGTTAGGAGAGCATTCTCGTTGAGAGCATTCTTTCTACCAATTTCCACGTAATGAAATAAATCCGAGCTACAGTAGAATGAGACTTCCAGGAACAGCAGGTGTAATGTCACAGCTATATTAGCGCTGCTAACTTGATCGTGGATCAAGTTACATCTGGGACTGTCACACTCACTGCTGATGTTGAAAAAGGCTGCTGAGAGAGTCAGAAGAACACTCGGGTGCCATTCCTGAGCCCATTAGCAGAATCTTACAGAAAATGGTAACACCAAGCTATGTGTCTCTCTCACTAATGCTTTGCTTTCATGCTGCCATATGCTTTATCCACCCACCACCCCAAATTTATATGGTTATATTTGGTTTTTGCAAATTATCTCATTAAGCTGTTAGCACATGGTATATCTGAAAAAATACATTACTGCTTGCTGTACAGGTCACAGTCCTGGAGAATAAAATTAATTTCAAATGATTTTGCTTGAAGGGGAATTTTAATGTGAGACGAATAGCCAGGATCAGATTCTTCTTGCAGTTTTCTCTACATTGGTAATGACCTTAGCAATAACATATAATAACTTATATCTGTAGCTAGTATACCTCTGTTTTTTTGTATTTCAGTCAACAATGCTGTATAGATTGCCAGTTTTACTAATGCCTTGTGTGAGTGCTGTGATGTTATATATAAATAGTATATAAGCATCTAATGGGGTAAATGGCCCCTGACATGTTTGTTGTGCTTTCCTAGGGAAAGGAATCAAACATCCTTCCAAGTGAAATATTTAGAAGAAATAACAATATTCAATCCAGTTCAAAATATATTCACTGAACACAATGAGCAAATCCCAATATTAGTAACTTTGGATGCAATATGTAAGACCCTTATTCAAGTTTAGAGTCTAAATAGTAATTCATATGCAAATGCATACTTAACATAGAGTGATAAATATTAAATGTGGAATTATATATTTTCTATGAGATTAGAGCACAGTAGGTAGTGTGTAATGAACTCTTGGAAAATATAATCAAGCATATGGACTCACATTATCTGAGTCCTTAGTGGAATGCTTTGATTCAATTATGTCACATAGTGCTTTATACAAGATGCATAAAATGCTATCAGCGCGTAAAAGAAAGTATTTAGTATGCACTGGCTCATTTTAATTGTATAAACACACCTGAAAAATGTACCTTTATTTCTCACTGTTGAAATTTCATTAGACTGTATTGGTGCTATGAAACTCTAAAAGGATTAAAATTGTTCATCCATAGAGGCTTGGATTGGGTTGCAATAATCATTAGTATTTTCTATTATGATTATAAATGATAAAATTAAAGGAAAAAAGCAGGTACATTAAGATCTTAATCAACATAATCAACTGACTAAAGAATGACTAATTCCTTTTATTAGCCAAGGATGGATTGTAGCTTAATTGATCACCTGTGATGTGTGGAGACTTAATTAATAATTGAGATATGTCAACATGCCTATTATATTATATTCTGTGAGTTACTCTCCTTAGCTTCCTATATAATAAAATTAGTATGTTATGGAAAAAAGCAATTGTGATAAGTATTTCAGAAGAATAATGAATCTCTATGACTGCAAAAATAAAATAATATTAAATGAGACAAATGCTTTAAAATGTGCATATAAAGGAAAATATAGTTTATAGTATAAGCAGTAGAATAATTGATATAATGTGGGCTGACTTGATTTAGAAAGATTCTTCTGGTTGAAAACAAAATTCTGAAAAAAGCCTGATTATTCAGAAATTAAATGTTTTGTTCTTCCACAGTAGTCAACTTATATCTTATTTTCCCATCAGTGTAATAAGCTACATACCTGAGCTGTGAGGCACTAAACAGGAAAATGGTGTTAATATATTCTGAAGATGTTTTAGGATTAGAGAGGTTTACAGCTTTGCTATTCAAAGTATGTGGTTCCAGCCTCATGGGCATTTACAGGAGAGCTAGTTAGAAATGCAGAATTTTGGACCCCACCCCAGGCTTAGGGAATGAGAACATAGATATTTAACAAGAGCCCCAGGAGATGTGAACATATAATAAAGTTCGAAAGCACAGGTTTAAAGAGAATATGGGAATGTAGAATGTTGAGGGGTGATTTAATAATTCTTAAACTTTATGTAGTATTCATGATAAATTACTTTTGAGCCTAAAATAAGAAAATGTGGCTTTGAAAGGGTTTCTTGAAAATGAAATTTATTAACTGGAAATAAAATTATAGAATATTATTAACTTTTTGTATTTTTATTCCAGGAAATATTTTAATTGTAATCTCAACTCACTTGATTCTTTCTAATTACAACTCTGTTTACAATTTCAAACAACTAATATCCCTTAAATAATATTTGTCATACTCTACCAGTAAAATTTAGGTTTGATTTTTCACTGTAAGTAAGCAAACCTATTCATAAGGATTTTTTTGTAAATATACTAATTACTTAAAGAAATGTTTACTCACAGCTATATGTACATAACAATGTGCTATCCACTAGTGAGGGAAATTCAATAAAGTATAATCACCTAGACATGATTTGGAATTATATATTAATGAGAAAGTAGTTTATACACATAAGAAATTATATGCCAGGCTTGAAATTAAATTAAAAGTTTGGAAATAATATAGAATAATTTAAAAAAATATCTGGTTTTAGATGCTGGAATGAAATAAAAGTTCAGATGTTATCTTCCCATTAGTAGACATGTTTAAAATTTTTAATTGATTTGGGTTTTGATGAAGTGGGTTTTAGAAAATTAATTTAGCTAATACCCTGTGGAATATATTTTAAATAAGAAAGATTAAGGTTACAAAAACCTGTTGGTAGATACTTTACACTCTTTTGCATGAAACGATGATGATTTAAAAGATTATGGTGACACATGTACTAGGGAAAAAAGAGCTGAGAGCCAAGAAGGAAAAAAAAAAAGCAAGGGAATATATTGACTGACAATGTAAGGGGTACTTGGTTAAATGGAAGTATCAAAGATGATTTGTATTTTTAGTCAGGTTACTGGAAGAGTTATTATTTGTGGTATTTATAATATAGGAGCCATGTTTTTAAAAGGCTAATTAATAGTCTAGCTACAAACCATTACCAGAGAGAAGCATTCACACAGGGCAAATTAATTATTGGTTTGTTTCACATAATTTCTTATTTTTATTTCTTTATTTTGTGTGTGTTGATCAATTGTTCCTTATTTAGAGCACTTTTAGGTTTCTAAGAAAATGAGAAAGTACAGAGTTCTCCTGTACACCCACTGCCTATACATGCATAGTCTCTTTATCAACATCACATATTATCAGAATGATGCTTTAAAACACACACACATACACACACACACACACACACACACACACACACAAACAAACAAACAAACAAAAACAAACAAACAAGATGAACCTACATTGACACATCATAACCACCCAAAGTCCATAGTTAACCTTAGGGTTCACTCTCCAAGTTGTACATTTTATGGGTTTGGACTCATGTATAAGGATGAATGTATAGGCTTTTGAGGATTCTACTGATATATCCTCTCACCCAGAGATTCCTTCCTCAGCCATGTCCACTCACTTGCTAATGAGCCTATCACAGGCATTCCTCACTTCCTTTATATTGTTTTCTCACTGGCATTTCTTTTTAGTTCGGCATTTCCATTTCTCTGCTTACAGTGCCCATCTGTTCTTGCATGCTGTCTACTTTATTCATTAGAATCCTTAGCATATTGGTTTCTTTAAATTCCCAGTGTGATAATTCCCACATCCCTATTATGTCTGGTTCTGATGCTTACTCCGCCTCCTCAGTTGTGCATTTTGCCTTTTGGTATGCCTTATATCTATTTTTTTTAATCTCCAGACACGATGTACTGGGAAATGGAACTGCTGTCATAGTCCTTAGTAATGTGAGGGTTAGGTGTGGGCAGGGGAAGCGTTCTACAGCCTATGGTTAATACCGCTGTCTTTTAACGATCCTTTGTCTCTGGACTGTGAAACTAACAAGTGCTTCTCAGTCTTTCCCCTCCTTACTAGGGACTGGCTGGCCAGAGGGGGCTGGCTGAAGTGGATATCTCCTTTCGCCCAGGTCAGTTGGGCTATGGTAATACTCCAGCATGTTAGGCTCTGGTTAACTGGTTTCTTCTGAGGCAGGTCAGTTAAGATCAGAGGGATCTGAAGTGTTTAAAAATGTTTTCTTTTCCTTTCCCCTTGTTGAAAGAAGCACAAGGGGATTTTTCTCAGATATTTGCTGTGGAAACCAGGTCAAGTTCCTGCAGGTAAATCGCACAATATTGAGCCCCACCCCGATCTTGGGAGCAGTAGTTTGTCCTGAGTCTTCCCATCTCTTCTGGATCCAAAATAGTGCACCAAGACCTGTGTACTAAAATCTATACACCATTACGGTGAACTCAATAATGCATACATTCCCCATCAAAATCCCCACAGGCCTTTATATATAAATTGCAAGGTGATTATAAAAATTAAATTGAAAATGCAAAAGAACTAAAATAAACAAAAAAAATGTATAGAAAGACCAAATTTGGAGGCCTTACACTGATTTTAAGAATTTTAAATTATAATAATCAAAACAGTGGGCTATTGATATAGTATAGACCAGTGGTCGGCAAACTCATTAGTCAGCAGAGCCAAATATCAACAGTACAACGATTGAAATTTCTTTTGAGAGCCAAATTTTTTAAACTTAAACTATATAGGTAGGTACATTGTTATTAACTTAACTAGGGTACTCCTAAACTGGTCTTTGCTAAAAAAGTCCTCAATCTGATTGAGGTACGTTCGCTGTGGTCGACTCCTTCCCACTCTCCCATTCACACTCGTCTTGTATACTTGTTTCAGATAGACGAGTGTGGATGGGAGAGTTGGAAGGGGTCGACCTCAGCGAATGTACCTCAAAACAATGTACCTCCCCCGTGCTGCGTATCCCGCGGCCCTCCTGCGCCACATCTCCCGTTGCCCAACCAACCGACACCCCCCACTTCTTCTAACGCCACTTCTTCAAAATAGACTCGCCCAGGCCGAAAACTGACTTCTGCGCATGGGCCATGAAGTTTCAATCACACTGTACGTGCACGCCTGCACGTGGTATTTTGTGGAAGAGCCACACTCAAAGGGCCAAAGAGCCACATGTGGCTCACGAGCCATGGTTTGCCGACCACTGGTATAGACAAATAGATGGATATAAGAAAGTCCGAAAATAGACCCATGCATATGTAGACAACTGATTTTTAACAAAGGCACGAAGACAGTTCAGTGAAGAAAGGATAGGCTTTCAACGAATGGTGCTGGAGCAATTGGTTATTCATAAGTAAGACAAGAACTTTCTGTTCATACATAGTAACATATGCCGAACTTGATTCACAAAGGACTATAAACCTAAATGTAGATCTCACTCATATGTGGATTCTAATGAACAAAATAAACTAACAAAATAGAACCAGAGGCATGGATACATGGAACAGACTGACAGATGGCACAGGAGAAGGGTTGTGGGAGCTGGATGAAAGAAGGTGAGATTAGCCAAAGGACATATATGCATAGCCCACAGACATAGACAACAGTGTGGTGAAGCTAGAGTGGAGAGGGATGGGGACAGGGTAGAGGTGGGCAAAGGGGTAGAAAATGGGGGACATCTGTAATAGCGTCAACAATTTAAAAAATAACTTATCAAAAACATTTCTAAATGGAAACCTATGAGAAAATCTTATTGACCTTGTTAGGCCCAATCTATATATATATAAAAAAAACTTCATAAATCAATTTAATCAAAATTAAAAACATTTTACTTTTTTCACATTTATTTAATCTTGCCATTGTTTGAAATTATTTTATCAAATAATATTTATTTCAAATATATTTTAAGGATATTTTAATTATCTTAAATAAGTATTAAGTAATGTATTTCACTATAGAGCCTTCAGGAACTTGATTATAAATAATAGAAACAAGAACAATAATGGAGAAGAGATTCCATGCATATGTGGAGTGCCAATTATTTACTAACAACTTTTATTAATACAATTCCCAACTACTAATTCCCAAAATATCGGGCTTAAGCTTCTAAAATAATAGGAAATGTTATAATTGTACTGGAAATGATCACAGGTATAGTAGTTTCTAGCAAATATTTTAAAATATAAAATAAGAGATGAAATAAAGATGACTTTTGCTTCAACAACTTTTAAAGTTTACAAAGGAGAAGTTACCGTAAATTATGCAAACTCTCCTCTAACTCTTAGGGAACAGTATACGTTTATAGAAAATAAGATATAACATGTCCTGAAAAGGCATGTTAAAAGACAAACATCATTTTGGTAAATGTTCCTGTTACTTAGAATCCAATCAATTTGAATTTCTGTAGAGTCAGTGCTTTGTGATATAAAACTGTTTTATGCATCAGAAAATTTCTATGCCCCAAGCAGGGCATTACAGGATGTGTTTTAATACAGTTTACATCTGTCATGTTGTAATCTCCACATGCTGTGGAGAGCTCCACTGCCTTTTAATGCACTCAAGAGAAATACTGCTTTACCATGAATCTTATTTCTAAGCATGTTTGCATTAACCTCTAAATCTTCTTAATAATAAAACAATAGAAGTAAACAGATTGCTTACAAATTATTGTGGATCAAAGCATAAATGTCAATGCTGGAACACTGAGAACACATTGTTATATTAGAGAAGCAGAATGCAATCCTTTTGGTCCCCATACCACTTTATATAGCATATTTTATTGTATCCTGAAATAGAATTCATGACAAACAGAAAACAAAACAACAAATTGAAAATTTTAAAATAAAAAGTAATATTCAAATAATAATATAAATGAAGAATAAAATTAAATAATTAGAATTTTAAAATATGTATTTCAAGTCATAAATGTTGAGACATAACTACATAGAGGAAGTATAGTACTTGGATGTTTGAATCAACTTATAATTCATTCATTCATTCATTCATTCATTCGATTTATTGATAATGTACTAGGCACAATATTCTGTTCTAGGCACAGTGAAAAGAGTAACAAAGAAAAGAGTCAATTCCCTTCCTTCCTTTGGTTATAGCAGAAAGACTGTATCTACACTAATAAAAGACAAAGATGCTAATTGACCGTACCTTCGCTATGCTCATCAGCCAATCAGAAAATGTGTGCAAATTAACGCAACAAAGATGGCCGTTAAATTTGCATACTGCAGGCAGATCCCGCTGCTCTGCCCTGCATGGGGCTGGTGGCAGCGTGATCCCGAGCCACCGCCCGCCCCAGCGTGAGATCCTGGCCTGCGGTGTGCGGCCCAGGGCGGGCTTCAGCGTGATCCTGAGCCGCCACCTGCCCCAGTGCGGGATCCAGGCCTGTGGTGTGTGGGGCGGGGCGGGCGGGGCGGGCAGCAGCACTATCTGAGCGGCCACCCGACCCAGCTCGGGATCTGGGCCTGCCATCTGCGACCAGGGGAGATGGTGCAGACACTGCGGGATTGGGGTGCCATCTGCGACCCGGGGAGCAGGCCTAAGCCAGCAGGTGGTTATCTCTGGGCTGAGGGACCCCACCCCCCCGCCAGTGCACAAATTTTTGTGCACTTGGCTTCTAGTATATACATAATAAGTAAATAAAGCACATGTAATATATTGGTATATATGACATGTTAGTGGTGGTTTAAGAAATTTCTTCAGAAAACAATTGTTCTACTGAAGTTGATATCTACAGAAAAAAAGCATTCTAGGAAGAGGGAACAAGAGGAAAGGTCCTGGTTGAGGAGAGCAGCATATGATATGAGTTGCAAGGTGAAGTGAAAAGAACATTGTGGCTGGAAAGGCCAAATTTGGGGAACTAGTGCAGGGATTAGAGTAGAACATGAGGTCAGAGAAGTGACCAGAAGTCATGAAACAAAGTACAGAATTGTAGGTCCTTGTCAGATGTTGGGTTTTAATCAAAGTGAGATGAAAAGCCATTGGAGTATTTTGTGCAGAGATGTGACATGGCTGGACTGACATTGTAACAGGAGTACTGGGATTTTTAGTTGAGAAAATAAATGCAGGAAGGGAGGTGGAGAGCAGTCAGGGGCATCATGGAGTTGGAGACCTGCAGAGTGGCAGTGGGTGTAGTTAGAAGTGGACAAACTTTCCAAACATAGCAACATGATTAAATTCTTCTAGACAGTAGTGTTCATTATGTTACAAACTGATTTGCTGTAGTAGTGATTTTTGTTTTTCTGTTTTAGTTAACGCTAGGTGTTCCACAGACCAATCTATGGGGAGCAGAGGAGAGGTCTTCAGCCGAAGGCACTCCTACTTTTTTTTTTTTTACCTTACTTTAACATTTGAGCAGGATTAAATTAGAAGAAAGGGTGACGCTGTTTAAAAACCATTTACATACCATTGCATTGCAGAACAGTTGCATGTTTTCTATAGTTTATTTATATCACCATTTTGTTTTTAATGTTTTAATTTATGTTAAATTACTCTGAAAATATTGACATGCAAAATTAACTACATCTCTACTCTATATAGAGATTATAATTCCTGAAAACAGTTAAAGTGCCAAAACAGAAAAAGCCATAAAAGCTTAATGTGTCCCATCTTTAGAATGTGTTTGAAAGAAATCACTTACTATTTTATTTTCTTAAATTGTAGACATGTTACTAGACAAGCAGTGTTTCTCAAATTAATCATTCTTTTATGTAAAAAAGGGAAATAAATATTTTGGTTGCTATTATCCATTAATCTTTGTCACATTAAGTTTAAACTGACAAGTAACATTCATAATGTTGTCAACTTACTTTTTTGTTTGTTTGTTTATTTGAAGCTTTTGGAAACATGTACAAAACATTGATGAAATGTTGGAAACCAGTTGAAACACAGTAAAATTCAACCCAATAAAGTAAGACTGCTTTTTCTTCATCCACACTGGGAATTTTCAAGAAGTGAACTATGACAATAGATCGATTTTTGCTACTGTTTCTCCTCTGGGTATGCTTGCCACACTTCTGCTCTCCAGAGATAATGTTCAGAAGGACTCCTGTGCCTCAGCAACGAATTTTAGGTCCACGCATACCTAGAAGTGATGGCAAAATTCTGCATCGTCAAAAACGTGGTTGGATGTGGAATCAGTTTTTCTTACTGGAAGAATATACAGGATCTGATTATCAATATGTGGGAAAGGTAAGTTTTTATTGAAATCTCAAATATTTACATTCTTTCCTTATGTGTCTTATTAAAGAAAGTTTGAAGGTCATCAAGAGCATCATTCTTATAAATTTGATTCTCTAAATATTTGTAAAGCAAAATTAGTTTATAGGATATAACTTGTAATTTAAAATACTATGGAAAGAATGAATATAACATGATAAAGGAATTCATTTCCTAGAAATCTGTCCACTAACTTACGGATTAAAGCAGTACTAAAAATTGCAATTTTAGAATTCGTAGCTAGAAATCAATAATAGTGACAAAACTGTGTCAGTATAGTCATTAAAGTGACAGTGCATATAAATAATATAAAACATATATAGCTTGTATTCCTGTTGAATTCAGTAAGGAAGAAAGGACACGTTTAAAAGTTGATTAACATTCTACAGAATGAGAAAGCAACTGTCATTAAAAATATAACCTAAGGCCAGAAAATTTCATATTTATAAGAAAACTTATTTCAGATATGTGCTATTTATTTTTCTTAAGTCTCAAAATAGATACAATTCTATAAGTGAAAATAAATAGGAAGGGGCAATACTAGTTTAGGTATTGCAATATGTTGTAGACAAAAACGAATTGTCATTCTGTTTAATTAAAAAAGTTAGCAAGGAAAATTAGATGTGGTTGGGAATGGAATGAGAAATGTGACATACAAGCACTGCAATAATAACTGCTTTTATACACTAGATTGTATTAATTTCCAATCTTTTTCTTGGAACTATCTAAATTTAATCAAAGTTAGATGATGTCTTCAGAAAGAATTCACTTTAATAGTTAGGGTTATTATTTTTATGGACAGTCTATGAAAATATGTCTAAGAAAAGTAAGAAGTTAAACACACCAACAAAAGGAAAACAGATATAATCACATGTAGACACTATAAAATTATGATAGATACATGTGTTGGTGACTTTTGCATTAACCCAAACATTAATAGCTTCATTCAAATAATTAAAAGTGTGCTAAAAGTTTTTGTAGTAAGAAAAACTATTTTTAGAGAATACATGTTCATTGATTTTAAAACATTTTGATACATTTTTTTTCATGTTTCAATTATTTTAGTCTTTTTTTAGTCAATATGGGAATGCTGATATTAAAGGTTAAGTGTCATATTGAGTATTAGGAGGAATAAAAGAAACAGCGACCTAAGCAGTATTACCAGAAATCATATAGAAGTGACTTGTCACAGTCTTCATCTGGTTGAATGCCCAAGATCAGAGGGCTAAGGTAAAGTTTAGGATTGCTGCAATAGGCAAGTTTTAGTTTATGAAACTAACCACATGAAAATATAATAGAAACCTGAACCATATCAACTATAGTTTTCTTTGATTCTTTCTAGGCATAGCAGTTATTTGCTTATTCACATCTATTTTTCTTCATCTAGTCCTTAATGAGGATTTAATAAATGTTGATAAATTGAATTATCCTTATCTTATGCACTCTCTCATGATATTCAAGCTACTTCATATGTAGTTTTATTTATTCTCTCCCCAAAGAATATGAACACAATGAAATCAAGAACTTTCTATTGCTCTTTGTTTCCAGCTGTTATAGTAGAGCTTATTATCAATGGATTGAATTGACCTGATTTCTATTGAATTAAATTCCCAGAGTCATCTGATACCACTTGGCTCTTGGTAGGGAAAACTAATCTAGAATTTTACATCACTATGTGCAATTAAAGCTGGTGTATACTTCAGATTTTTCCATTTTGATATCTTCTGTACTCTGCTTTATAAAAGCAAATCAGAAAACTCTTTAATGACAATAGGGCTAAGGAATTCATGAAATGTGTTTGCCAGATCTTTTCTATACAGTATATGCAGAACTACTAGATTAACAGAAATATTAGATGTTGTAGCTCTGAGTTTGCCTCTAATGTACATAGTGTCATTTTTAATCCCTTTTGTCTTTTATGTCATGACCTTTGAAATAGCTATTTAAAAATTTTCTTATCTATACTGTAATATATATATATTAACTACTTATTAATTATATAGCATTAATAAATTACACAATTAAAATTTTATTTTAGATGTAAACATAAATTTATATAAGCCAAAAAGGCAATATGCAATGTAGATTATTTCAATAAACATATGTCGTAATGATTATAAGTTGAGGCTAAGACATATTTTCTTCATGAAGTATAAAAAATTACAAGTTCCCCAGATATTCTTTTCAACATCACTTCTAATGAACTTATTACATTCATCCTTTTTTCAGATTAGTTTAGACATAGGAGTAATATGTGCCCCAATTACTAGACATAAGAAGATGGTGATAGACACACATTGTATTGAGAAATGTATATTGAGCTCAGAATAGGGACAGTAGAGAGAATTACACTGGTGGAGTAAGAACAATACTAAAAAGCATATGCATGAAGAGGGGAAAAAATAAGAATTAGCCAAAAAATTAGCCAATCTAATCCTATAACCTGTGGGTCGTGACCCCTTTGGCGGTCGAACGGCCATTTCACAGGGGTCGCCTAAGACTATCCTGCATATCAGATATTTACATTATGATTCATAACAGTAGCAACATTACAGTTATGAAGTAGCAACGAAAATAATTTTATGGTTGGGTCACAACATGAGGAACTGTATTTAAAGCGCCAGAAGGTTGAGAACCACTACTATAAAGAATGAATGGCATATAATCTAATCTAATAAAAGAGAAACATGCATATTGACCATACCTTCGCTATGCCCCAAGCCACGCCCTCCAGCCAATCAGAGCGATTATATGCAAATTAACCCAACCAGGATGGCGGCTGGCAGCCATGGAGCTGGGGCAAGCAGGAGGCTTGGTTGCCCCGGTGATGGAGGAAGCCAAGCTTCCCGCCTGCCCTGGCCGGCTGTAGCTTCTGCTCAAGGCAACAAAGTTTCAATTATAGAAGCTAAATAAATCCCAGATACCTGATTCCAGCCAGCCTCCACTGGGAGCTTGGGTGGCTGAGGGCCGTGGCCAGCCCTGCAAACGCCATCAGGCCCTCACCCAGGATGGCCACACCCTCATGGGGTGAGGGTCCCTGCTGGGAGTCTTGGCCAGCCTGCAAACAGCTATCAGCCCCTCACCCAGACTGGCCAGGAAACCCAGCAGGACCCTCCACCCTGAAGGGGGTAGCCAGCCTGAAAACAGCCCTCAGCCCCTCACCCAGGCTGGGCAGGCACCCCAGCAGGGACCCCCACCCTGAAGGGGCTGTGGCCAGCCTGCAAACATCCATCAGCCCCTCACCCAGGCTGGCCAGGCACTCCAGCGGGGACCCCCACCCTGAAGGGGGTGTGGCCAGCCTGAAAATGGCCCTCAGCCCCTCACCCAGGCTGGTCAGGCACCCCAGCAGGACCCCTACCTGATCCGGGACAACCTTCAGGGCAAACCAGCCGGCCCCCACCCGTGCAACAGGCCTCTATCCTATATAATAAGAGGGTAATATACAAACTGACCCTAACAGCAGAACGACTGGGAATGACTCGTCACTATGACACACACTGAACACCAGGGGTCAGACGCACAATGCAGGAGCTACCCTCTGGTGGTCAGTGTGCTCCCACAGGGGGAGCTCTGCTCAGCCACAAGCCAGTCTGACGGCTGCCAGCACAGTGGTGGTGGCAGGAGCCTCTCTCGCCTCCTCAGTAGCGCTAAAGATGTCCGACTGCAGCTTAGGCCTGCTCCCCGCTGGCAAGTGGACATCCCCTGAGGGCTCCCGGGCTGCCAGAGAGATATCTGATTGCCAGCTTAGGTCAAATCCCCTGGGGAGCGTGCCTAAGCCAGCAGGTGGACATCTGCCAAGTGGTCCGAGACTGCGAGAGGTCACAGGCCTGGCTGAGTGACCCCCCTGAGTGCACAAATTTTTGTGCACCAGGCCTCTAGTTTATCAGATAAAAACCAATTTCTGCTTAAGATGTTAAAGCAAAGGAAAATTAAAACACCTTACTTCTCATTCGGTTAAAGCAGAGGGAAAGTTAGAAAAATAATATAACTACTAATCAGAAGACCTTGTTTCTTCCAATAATTTTCTGCCAGTGGTTAAATCAAGTATCTTCTCCTTGCCTTCATTTCTCATCGATTAAATCAAAGTGTTTTCATATATATTTTTAATGTGAATATGTTGAGTGTATGATTGCACCTATTTATCCGCTCATTGAATACAAGTTTTGTCTGAGTCCAGTTTTGTCCTGTCCAGGCAATACATTAAGGAGAGAGAAGAGTGGAAGACAAGAACCCACTCTATGTGTGAATGTGATGTGATCTAGATGTGAATATGGTGTGAATACAGGCAAGAGCTTTGATTTTAATTCTTTGTGGCTGACTCAAATTAGAAGCTCTAGGACAGTTCAAAATGTAGATTTCTCATCTCTTATAGTCTCATGCCAACATAGCTTCCTGCAAATACGACTCTTCTGTGTGACTCATTTTACCCTGCCATGTGTGTACTAAAACCGGTGCTCTTTACTTCTGCCACCAGCCCATGTAACCATTTCCTTTTTTCTAAATAAGATGGTGTTGATTTTTTCTTTCTATGTAATACCAAGTATTTTGTCACATTGAACTCAGCCAACTTTTTTTTTTAGATCCTAACTCCAGATATCCTCTCTTAGTGTATTTTCCTCCTGCTCTTTTAAAATTCACTGCATATAGGTAGTCTTAAGTCATCACTTGTTTTTTTTTTTCTAAAACTGGGCTGTTGTTTTTCTTTCTTGATCTCCTAAAATCCTTTGTTTTAAAAAATAGGAAGAAGGATACCTTCTCTATAGGTATGTTGTTATTTTTAAACTGAGAGTTGAAAGACAAGTTTCAAAGTTGTAAGGCTCTTTTCTGAATGTCCACAGTATGGTGGACTTCATTCCTCTAGCTCTGCCATTGGGTTTCTTAGATCCTTTTAAGCTCCAAATAAATGCTGTCAGCTGGCCAAACCAGAGCTCTAGGATAACATTTGCAATAGCCATGCAGACAACTTTTATTTTGTTTTGTTTTGTTTTCAGAACTGGCTTAGTAAAAGTCTGAATTTTTGAAAAACATAAATTTGAGTCTACCCTTTTCTGTATTTAGGATTTTTATTAGTCTTTATTTTTAAACTAGACATGGCAGTATTGATATACTGTAGCCTGCTGGGCTTATAAAGTTCATTGTTAGTTTTTCATGATGTTTTCATGCCAGTTGATGCCATGGTGACAGTTTTAAAATCGAGTATGGTGTAATAGTTACACCACAGGAATTGGCAGACACACAAATTAGGAATCCTGCTTCTGGAGAGCTAGTTGTTAATAAGTTGCCAACTTACCACTGTAAATTAGCATTTCTTTCATGAATATATTGCTGAAATTTAATATAATAATTTATGGATACATAAGTATGTTTTCTGGCATATTGTATGCAAATACTCAATAAAACTTTGTAATCTATCCCCCTTCTAGCTTAACTACAGTTCTCATTGGAATTTCTTAACTATATTATTATTCTTATACTGACTCAAAACTGAATAATAATGTTTTTTTGACCTGAGACTTAAATTAATTTATTTTCCTGTCACAGTTTTCTCATTTATATTTTTTCTTTGAGGCATTTTATTATGGCTGATCTCTGTGGCTTTTTAATATTAATCAACCTCTTCTTAATTTAATTGAAGCTCTTTCTTTTACATCTTACCTCCTGTTAAAAAAATCTAGCTTAAAAATTGTCCCATTGTCTATACAGTCTTGAAGGTTCATCATGAATTTCACTATTCAATGCACTAAATCATATCAATTAATATGTTTATCCTTCATATACAATCCATAACTGACTATTGAGATGCTGATTATGATGGATGCCACAGTAAAGTGAGAGAGGATTAGTTTTCTCTCAAAACTTTGAAATTGGATATTTACTAAGGCAAAACTCCATTTTCAATAATATGCAATTTCAAAAAGAAAGAATGAATGTGTTAATGGGCACTATTTCTTTTCTTTCTTAAGATCAAATGTTGAATAAAGCTAACAGGAACAAATCTTTATTATAATAGGTAATAAACCAGCAGAACTTCAAAACCAGCAAATACTAATTACTACATTGTTCATCTCACATTACAAAGAATCTAGCCAGGTCAAAACTGCCTTTGGATGTCACAATGATTTTAAAGCATTCAAAAAAGTACATTGTTACTAATTGGTAAAACTTAAATGCTGCCAACGCAAATTAGATTAAAAATATGAAGCCGAAAAGAATCATAAGCATATATTTTCCAGATATTTTGGAGACAGGTCTTTTAAATTTTTGAATATGTACTTTGTATTGATTTCAGAGAGAAAGGAAGAGGGAGAGAGATAGAAACATCAATGATGAGAGAGATACATTGATTGGTTGCGTCCTGCATTCACCCAGGACCAGGGCTGGGGATCTAGCCTGCAACCTAGGTGCTTGCCCTTGACCTGAACCAAACCTGGGACCCTTCAGTCCTCAGGCAGAAACTCTATCTGCTGAGCCAACCCTGATAGGGCTGGAGACAGGTTTTAAATCTTGAGATATGATTAGACAGAAATGCAGAAAACATTTTACTAGTATAAATTCTTTGCAGTAGTCAGATGACAAGCAAAAGTGTTTCTTTTAGGTGTTGCAAGAAGCAATCTTTCAGAATATATATTAGGGAGTTATCATAAACACCTGTTGAAGGGAGATGTAAGAATTAGGGTCGGACAAAGAGAGTCAGTCAGTGATGCAAGTCCTCTGGCCTAAAGCTCAACTCATGGGTTCTCTGGAGTTTAAATATTCTACCAGAATATCTAATGGTCTAGACTAGATAGACCCTTACACCTTTAGCTCCATCAGATTTCTGATATGGGTTTCCCTCAGAAATGCTGACCTGGAGTGAGGCAGCTCTGGAAGTTGAGGCAATCCATGGAGGGGATTTCACTCCGCTGGAGCAACATTCCAGGCCAAACTGGAGCTGGTAGTTCTATACACAAACACAAATAATTATGTTAACCTGATTGTTTTTATTTCAAACAAGATTGAATAGAAATATTTTATCACTTTTAAAAGTTCTTACAAAAATAATATCTCTAAGAAAATAATGAATTGCCAATTGAATAGAAAAATTATAACATTTTTGGAAAAAAAAATAAGTCTCAAGGAAAACTCACTTGCTCAAACAGACACACACATAGACAATAGTATCTCACCAGAAAAATGTAACAATTCAAAAAAATAGATATATATTTGAAATAAATTTACCAAGTCTACTAAAAGTTTGTAAAAATTGAACTATTTAAATTAAGAAAACATATGAAAATATTTGAAAAAACATAAATTTGCACAAATTATTTTAGAAATTACGTTAATGGTTCTGAGGGAAATCTGTTGACAATAGAAATTATTTTTAAAATATCTCAGTGGGTCTCTAGAGGCATGCATTTATTGCATTTATTTTAGCATATGTATAAAAGGCTTTACACATCATATATATTAAAATTAGTATGCTAATGAAGTTCCTAAAATTATTTTTTTATTATTGTAGTTATATATATATATATATACTAGAGGCCCGGTGCACGAAATTTGTGCACTGGGGGATGGGGGTCCCTCAGCCAATCCTGCCCC
>NW_005366834.1:2294123-2310624 GCF_000412655.1 Myotis brandtii
TGGGGGCTGGCTAGAGGCCGCCCTTTCCTGCTCCGTGATCGCCGGGCGATCCCACGGGCAGGCGCACACAGGGGCTGGCTGCAGGACGCCCTATCCTGCTCCGTGATTGCCACTGAGATCCCATGGGCAGGCGCACATGGGGGCTGGCTGCAGGCAGCCCTTTCCTGCTCCATGATCTCTGCAGCAATCCCCTAGGTGATCCCACGGGCAGGCACACAGGGGCTGGCTGCAGGCCCCCCTTTCCTGCTGTGGGATCTCTGGTTGCTCATCCCTGGCGGGAGGGCCTGTTGGGGGCGTGACTGCTGGCTGAAGGGCAGCAGTCCCCGCCAGTGCCGGGGGATCTCCCGAGGGAGAGCCAGTTGGGGGCCTGGCCAGTGGCGGATCGCTGGGGTCACGGCCCGCCAGCCCTGGGTCGGGTTGCACAGGGGTCGCCCACCATCAGGGTCACAGATAGCAGGCCCGGATGGCGGCGGGGCAGGCAGAATAGCGCTGTCCCATCCTGCCTGCAGTATGCAAATTAGCCGCCATCTTTGTTGGCGGTTAACCGCCATCTTGGCTGGCAGTTAATTTGCATATCGCCCTGATTAGCCAATGGGAAGGGTAGCGGTCGGACGCTAATTATCATGTTTCTCTTTTATTAGATAGGATATAAAATATAAAATTTACCAATTTAACTATTTTTAAGGGTATACTCAATAGCATTAAGTACATGGACTTCATGGTGCAACCAGTAGCACCATCTCTAGAGCATTTTCATCCCAAACTGAAACTGTACCCACAGAGCAAAAACTTCCTTTTACTCCCTCTCCCGAGCTCCTAGAAATTACCATTATATTTTCTACTTCTAAGAATTTGCCCATTCTAGGTATTTCATATTGGTGAAAACACATAATACTTGTTTCTTTTTGCTCTGGCTTATTTAACTTAACATAATCTTTTAAAAGTTCATGTTGCAGCATATATCAGAAATCTATTCCCATTTAAGGCTGAATAATACTGTATGGTACACGTATGCTATTACTAGTATTTTGTTTATGCTTTCATTTGTCAATGGACATTTGTTTTATGATTACTTTTTGGCTATTGTAAATAATGGTGCTGTGGCCATTGTTGTACAAATGTGTGTTCAAGTCCTAGCTTTCAATTCTTTTGTGTGTATATACATATATGGAATTTCTGTGTTATAATAATTCCATATTTATTCTTTTGAGGAACCACGATACTGTTTTCCAGACTGGCTGAACCATTTTACATTTCACCAGCAATACAAAAGTGTTCTGAGTTCTCCACATCCTTGCCAACACTTTTTTGTTTTGTTTTGTTTTATTTTGTTGATAATAGACATCCTAATGTGATATCATTTGTGGTAAGGACAAGTGAAGTTGAGTGTTTTTTTCATAAGTTTATTGACTTCTTGTAGTTCCTTTTTTTATTTTGTTTTATTGCTTAAGGTATTACAAAGAATATTACATATGTCTCCCTTTTTTCCCCCCCTTTGCCCTCCCCCCGGCCTCCCCTCCCCCCCAGTGTCTTGTGTCCATTGGTTATGCTTATATGCATGCTTACAAGTCCTTCGGCTGATCTCTTACCGCCCCCCTTCCCCCCCGCCGGCCTTCCCGCTGTAGTTTGATAGTCTGTTCGATGCTGTTCTGCATCTGTATCTATTATTGTTCATCAGTTTATAATGGTCTTTATTATCCATAAATGAGTGAGATCATGTGCTATTTTTCTTTCATTGACTGGCTTATTTCACTTAGCATAATGCTCTCCAGTTCCATCCATGCTGTTGCAAATGGTAAGAATTCCTTCTTTTTTACAGCAGCATAGTATTCCATCGTGTAGATGTACCACAGTTTTCTAATCCATTCATCTACTGATGGGCACTTAGGCTGTTTCCAAATCTTAGCTATGGTGAATTGTGCTGCTATGAACATAGGGGTGCATATATCCTTTCTGATTGGTGTTTCTGGTTTCTTGGGATATATTCCTAGAAGTGGGATCACAGGGTCAAATGGGAGTTCCATGTTTTGTTTTTTGAGGAAACTCCATACTGTCTTCCATAGTGGCTGCACCAGTCTGCATTCCCACCAGCAGTGCACAAGTGTTCCTTTTTCTCCACATCCTCTCCAGCACTTGTCATTTGTTGATTTCTGATAAGGGCCTAATCTCCAAAATCTATAGGGAACTCATACAACTTAACAAAAGGAAGATAAAAAATCCAATCAAAAAATGGGCAAAGGACCTAAATAGACACCTTTCAAAAGAGGACATTCAGAAAGCCAAGAGACATATGAAAACATGCTCAAAGTCACTAATCATTCGAGAGATGCAAATCAAAACAACAATGAGGTACCATCTCACACCTGTCAGAATGGCTATCATCAACAAATCAACAAACGACAAGTGCTGGAGAGGATGTGGAGAAAAAGGAACACTCTGTTGCCTTTTGATTCCTCTAGTATTTTTATGGTTTCCTGTCTTACATTTAAGTCCTTTATCCATTTTGAGTTTATTTTTGTGTATGGTGTAAGTTGGTGGTTGTAGTTCATTTTTGATGAAAAGTCTATTCAAGTGCTTTGCCCATTTTTTTTAAAAAAAATGTTTTTATTGATTTTCAAAAGAGGGAGAGGGATAGAAACATACATGATGAGAGAGAATCATCGAATGGCTGCCTTCTGCACACCTTCAATTTGTGATCGAATCCGCAACCAGGGCATGTGCCCTGACTGGTATCGAACTGTGACCTCCTGGTTTATAGGTCAACGCTCAATCACAGAGCCACATTTTTAAATTAGAATGTTTGATTTAAATTATTTCATTTTGAATGATTTTAAATGCAAATTAAGATTACATTCTCTATGTCCAATATTCCTTTATGGAGGTAACACATTCAAAAAATGAATGTTTTTCTGTATGATTTCTGTTTTACATATTTTTATTTTATAACAAGCCTAATTTTTTAAAAAGTATTTTAAAGATGCTTATAATAAAAACTAAAACTAGAAATGCACAGTTAAGGCAAACAGTACAAAACTACTCATCTGTAATTATTGAATTTATTTAAAACATCTACCAAATTAGAAACAAAAATAACAAATAACCATTTAGCTGCCCTACTCAGAAAGACTTTGATTCTATTGGTCAACAATAAGAGCCAACATTTTGCTTGTTTATTTTGGTTGGTGTATTTTAAATTCCTATACATGGTACACAGTAGGAACAGATACATGACCCTGGCCTTCCCTAAAGTTCTGAATCCTGGTTTTTAATTAATTACTATAGTCATTGTCCCTTGGCTTCTTTAAAATATAAATCACACTGAGTGAGATAAAGGAAAAGAAGAATGCAATAAGGTTAGTACTGATGGATTGTTTGAATGTGGTCACCAATTAACCTTAAATTGAGTTCAGAGTAAACTCTCTGTAACACTACTAGAAGTATATATAGTATTGTCTTTTTTCTCTTCCCACTGAATTTTATCTTCATAATATTCTCATAGAATTATTTATTGCTTGTTTATTTACTTATTTGATTTCAGACTTTATTTTTTAAAGCAGTTTTAGTTTCACAGTAATATTGAAGGAAAGGTAACGATATTTTCTGCATACTCCCTACCCTGGGACATGTATATTGTCAACATCACTAAATAACATGGTAAAACTGTTAGAACTCATGAACCTACATTGACACATTATAATCACCCAGAGTCCATGCTTACATTAGGGTTAACATTGGTATTGTATAGTCTATAGTTTCAAACAAAAGGTATACTGATAGGTACCCATCATTATGTTATCTACAGAGTATTTTCACTGCCCTGAAATCCTCTGTGGTCCACCTATTAATCTCTTCCCTCCAACCCCCAATCCCTGCTCATCACGGTCTTTTTACCTTTCCCAATAACTTTGCCTTTTCCAGAGTGTTACATAGTTAGAATCTAATATTTTGTAGCCTTTTTCAGATTGGCTTCTTTCCCTTAGTGCTATGTATTTAAGATTATTTCATGGCTTCCTGGTTTATTTTTCTTAGCAAAAAATAACATTTTATTGTCGGAGTGCACCATTTTATTTATACATTCACCTATGGAAGGACATCTTAGTTGCTTCCAAGCTTTAACAATTATACAGGAGTGGGCAAAAATAGCTTTATAATTGTAATACAGATAAATAATACAATTATTAATAAACAATAATACAAGAACAAACTGTTTCACATACACACACCTGTAAAACTCATTTGCCCACCTCTGTAATACAGCTGCTATAAATACCCAAGTGTAGGTTACTGTATGGACACAAGTGCTTTCAACTCCTTTGGGTAAATCCCAAGGAGCAGTATTGGTAAAAGTATGTTTAGTTTTGTAAGAAATCTCCAAAATGTCTTTCAAGTGACTGCACTATTTGCATTCTCACTAGCAGTGAATGAGAGTTCTTATTGTTCCACATTTTTGCCAGCAAGAGTGTTGTCCATGTTCTGGATTTGGGGCATTTGAATAGGTGTGTGGTGGTAACTCATAGTTATTTTAATTTGAATTTTCCTGATGACGAATGATGTAGAGCGGCGGTTCTCAACCTGTGGGTCGTGACCCCTTTGGGGGTCGAATGACCCTTTCACAGGGGTTGCCTAAGACCATCGGAAAACACCTATATAATTACATATTGTTTTTGTGATTAATCACTATGCTTTAATTATGTTCAATTTGTAACAATGAAAATACATCCGGCATATCAGATATTTACATTACGATTCATAACAGGAGCAAAATTGCAGTTATGAAGTAGCAACAAAAATAATTTTATGGTTGGGGGTCACCACAACATGAGGAACTGTATTAAAGGGTCGCGGCATTAGGAAGGTTGAGAACCACTGATGTAGAGGGTCTTTTCATGTCCTTATTTACCTTTTGTGTATTTTACTTGGCAAGTTATCTCTTAAGGTCTTCTTATTGTTGCTTTTTAAGAGTTCTTGGTACATTTTGGGTAACAGTCCTCTATCATTCTCTTTATAATTATTTTGTTTCTTCTTTGTTCTATCTTCGCATTCTCTTTATATTGTCTTTTGCAAAGCAGGAAATTTTGATTTTAATGAAGTCTGGTTTATCAATTCTTTCTTTCATGGATTATGCCTGTGATTTTGTATCTAAAATGCAATTTGCATACCCAAGGTTTACTATAGGTTTTTCCTATGCTATCTTCCATGAGGTTTTAGTTTTGCATTTTATATTTAGGTCTGTGATCCATTTTGATCAAATGGAAATCTGTACCAAGCACATATTTCTGAAGTAACTAATGTATAGTAAGAAATGTATGTTAATCCCCTGAAATGTCTATTTTCAAATTTCATAAGTATTATGTCATTTATATTATTTTTACTACTAATATATGTAAGCATAATATTAGCACTAAATAAAAGTGGAATATATATAATCCTTTTAAATGTTAAGTAATAAAAGTAAATTAGTTGAGGGTATAGTGTATGCCAGTTATTGCTAGGCACTATAGATGCTGTAATTTACACAACAATATTGTAATACAAAGATTGCTATTCCTACTTTACCAAAAGGAAACTGAAGCTTAGAGAAGTTAGCTATTATATCGAGTTACATAGCTCTTAAATTATTATATAGCTAGGATTCAAACTTGGTACTATATTATCAGGAAACTTGAATTATTTCACTATAGTATTCTAGCATATTAGTAAATAGATGTAAAACATCACAGAGAAAGCACAACTTTTCTTTATTACATTTTATTTTTGTCGGTAGTACTCTTATTGAATGCATAAATCTACCAGAACTACATTTCAACCTGAAATTCCTTTACTCTTAAAATGCTGACAATCGTTTATAAAGAACCCTGAAGTTTCAACTTAGCAGCCGAATTCTTTGAAACTATGACCTAATCCAGTGGTTGGCAAACTCATTAGTCAACAGAGCCAAATATCAACAGTACAATGATTGAAATTTCTTTTGAGAGCCAAATTTTTTCAACTTAAACTATGTAGGTAGGTACATTGTTATTAACTTAACTAGGGTACTCCTAATCTGGCCTTTGCTAAAAACATCCTCAATCTGATTGAGGTACGTTCGCTGAGGTCGACCCCTTCCAACTCTCCCATCCACACTCGTCTTGTATACTTGTTTCGTCTATCTCCTTTTCGAAAACCGACTTCTGCACCTGGGCCACGAAGTTTCAATCGCACTGTACGTGCGCGCCCGCACGTGGTATTTTGTGGAAGAGCCACACTCAAGGGGCCAAAGAGCCGCAAGTGGCTCGTGAGCCGCAGTTTGCCGATCACTGACCTAATCTATCAGTCTTAGTTTCCATATTTTTAAAGGAAATAATGGCATCTATTCATGAAAGTTGTAATTTCGGAAATCAAAAGTAGATGATGAATGGGCAAAATTTTAAAACTCTTATCAAGCCCCATCTAAATGCACAGCATTGTTACAATTTAGTGTGCATATCAATTGAAAAACACAATAGCTTCTAACAAAAAGCTCATTTATTTCAAAGCAGTTTTAACTATATAAATGCAAAGAGGAATCTAAAGGAAACACTCAGAAATGAAAGTGGCCACATAGATAATAATTACATGTTGATTATGTGCTTATGTTGGTGGTTGGACTTCTTTCTCAACCTATTTTCCTACTGGCCTGTTTCTTATGCCAAAACGTGTAAGCCAATGGAAATGCATAGAACATTGAAACACACACACACACTTACACTCACATAACACACATAGAATTTAAAATATTTCCAAATGAAACATCATAACCTTATTTTTAATTTAATCAACAGAAAGTAAGAACATCTGCCTTTTAAAAGGGTAAGCAGCTGGGATCATGTAAAATCATCCAAAAAATGTTAAGTTAAAGGCAAAAGGTAAATAGCAGATGTTCACAAATTTAGAGATAAAAATAAATCAACAATGACATGAAAATACCAAAATATTAAAAAGTCACACTTTAAAACATGGAAAGTATGCTATACATTTAATTCATCTCTGGCCCAAAGCTGTATACTAACTGAAATCTGGCCTATAAAATGTAGATTATTTAATCCCTTTAGGGATTTGATAGAGTTTTCCATATAAACTCAAGATTTTAAATATGAAAAATCTTGTGGTCACCTAAAATAAAAATATAGTTTTCCAGACTAATTATGGCTTTAAACAATTCCATTCCAATAGATTATCACTTTACTTAATTTCTTATAATCATTTTGTCATAGTGTCATTGCTTGCTAAATATAAATAATAGTTTATAAGAATATTTGAAATTCTAAATGTTCTGTAAAATTCAGAATCCAAATAATAACTTATAAGAATGAACAGCTAAACAACTTTAGTGATGTAATTTATATATGTAATTTCTGTATAGCCAAATATTCTGGAATGATAAAATGTAAGAGCTTTGTATTAAACATCTTCAGTTACAGAAATTTGCCTCAAATCTTAAGTAATTTTCAACATTACTTTCTGATAGTCTTACAGATTTTCAACACTTAAGTGATATTTGGTTTATAACATAAGTCTCTATTTAAAAAAAATTATCTTTTTCTTTTTCCTATGCTTATTTTGCTTAATATCACATAAAATTATAATAGGCTCAAAGTAATTTACTTTTATATGTTGTGCCTTTTTAAAAAAACCTTGAATTTGGGGAATGGTTAGAAGTTTTAAGCAAATATATACAATTTCTGTAATGATTTCTCAAAGGAGTTAACAATTACATTCAATTTTTGCCTGAGAAAACTGATATGTATCATTAGTCGTATCTTCAGTCCATTTTATTCATCTCATTTTGTTTAGGGATTGTAACACATTTTAAGTAATTGTTAAATTCAGCAGGGAGGGTTTAGTTGGACTATCATCAGTGGCTGCAGAAGCTGAAGTAGTTATTTATTCTTATAGACAGAGAAAGTTATTGACAACCTCACTTTTTTTCTTGTTTTAACTGAATGAAAATTCATCTCATTTTCTTCTCCCTTGACTAATGACTAAAGAATGCAAGAAACAACTTAGCTGAAAAATGAAATTAAGCTATTGAATTTTAATGGTGTGTTGTCTTTATTTTTATGTTAAGAGGATCATGAATGAAATTAAGTGTGAAATTATATGGAAATCTATTGAACTATTTTTTTTCAACTAGCAATTGGTTTTATTTTATTAAAAACAGAATGAATATAATTTGAAAATGAGAAAAAAGGACAATGAGAATAATTTTAAGGGGATTAAAAGAGAATAAATATATCAAGCTTTTTGTACTTAGCAATAAAGTCAAAGTACAAACAATGCAGAAAACTCCAGAAAATTACAATTTAGGAATTTGTCAAGGTGATAACAGTGGTAAATAGGAAGTATCTAAATTGAAGTGTAAAAATTAAATACAAAATTAATACAGGAATTGATTTTAATAACCCCACTTTTATATGTTTTCAAATTGTAGAATATAGTACTAACCACACTGAAAACCATCTATCCCCCTTGTCATATCACCACCAGTTATCCACATCAATATTTTTTCATAGAATTTAGACAAAGGAAATGAGGTGGCCTAGGCAAACTTGAAAGCAGTAACTCTAAATATAAGTTAAAGTTATGATATTTAAAAAGAAATATGAAAAATCTTGAGATTAAAATTAAATTTTAAATCATTTCCAATATGTCAGAGTATATGTAAAATATTTTTGTGAACAAGCTGATGAGAATTCAGATAAACAAAAATTATGAAGACTTTATGGGCAACCTAAAGTGGAATGGGTCACTGTGATAGCTACACCAACCACCAGAACTGCAGTAGACAATGAGAGTAGTATAGGAGAAAGCTGAGATGGAAGTTAGTGTTGATTTCAACTTCATTTTGCACTCATTGGATATTTTGTTCGATTTCTCCTCCACAATTAGCTGTGTAGATTGGCTTCTCTTACCTACCTCCCCACTTACATCTCTATTAATAGCACAAGCAAAACATTCAATCACATATCTTCCTGGAAAAGATTATGGCTCTCAAATTGAGTATTAGTAATACCAGTACAGTGGGGCCTTGACTTACAAGTTTAATTCGTTCTGAGACCGAGCTCGTTAAGGAGCTCGTTAACTCAAATTACTCTGTCAACTCAATGCAAAAAATCGGCCAAGAGACAGCTGGTATCTCAAAAAACTCGTTAGTCGGGACACTCGTAAGTCAAGGCCCCACTGTATCTGTATATTATAGTGGACATGGGACCACATTACCTTCCCATTTCCCATGTGTGCAACTTATTTTGAAGTTCTCGATTCCAATAGACATATTCTATTCTTGCTGGAAGACAACTTTTCATAAATTTCTCACATTTTTTTTCACTTCTAGGTATTAACACACCCAATTTGCTTAGATTAATTTACATTCCAGGATAGTACAAATAGAAACTGGCCGGCAACCCAGGGGCATTCCAGGATGGTAGAATCCCCATGCAGATTTCCTTAGATTCCAGAGAATAAAGGTAAAGCTAGGAATTCCCATGCGGTTTCCTGAGCCCAGTGTCTCTCAGCTGTGACACCAACTCACATGCACAGTTGATCTGTGAGGCTACATCACTCCCCTTGGGACTTGGGGAGCAAGGGAAACTGATGCAAACCTGAAGCTTTGGATGTCTTCTCTGCTTAACCTAGTAAACCATCGCAATCTATTTGTGCCCATTGTGTCTTTAGTGGCCAAATCTATGAAATGTGGCAAGCCCACCTAGCAGCTGCCATAACGCACTACTTAGGGTCTGCTTGACAGTCCTCTTTGAAAGGCATGCAGTCCTCATGCTCACTTATTGGTCAGGCTTGTAAGGAAGGAGAAAAGTCATTTAAGCCTCTAATGAACCTTTTACACAAATGTAAAAGAACCGCAAAATGTCACTAACATTTTAGAAAATCCCACAGCACTAAAAAAGAAGAATCTCATTTAATAAATAGAGCATCCCTCTCTGGGGTACCAAGAAATAAGTCACAGAGAGTAAAGAACTTTAGAATAATTAAATTAAAATTTCTAAGGAAGTGGAAAAATGTAGGACATTTTTATAAAAAGAATCATTTGAAACATGTATTTTATTTCACATGATAAATAGTCAAAGCCAATGTTAAAAGGGGGTGATATGAATAAAACAGTGAAGGATAAATCCAGAAGGCCTAATGCGCTTCTAATAGAAAACCTATTGGCAAAATTGCAGGTGAGCTCTTTCCCCCCACCCTTTGCCTATCCACCCACCCTCATTTCTTCTTATGCCACAACTATCTTCTTCTTGGGTCAGTCACAGACATTAGCTCCAAGTCCAGGCCCAGAAAGGCAAATTCCCCTGAGGAAAAAAACACCTGGCAATCCACAGTTCTCCTTTGTACAATTCTCTCCTCTCAGGTTTTAGTCCATTCAATTCTCCTGGTTTGCATACTGATTTGTCCTTGACAATATGTGTGTTTTTTTGTTTGTTTGTTTGTTTGTTTGTTTTTTTGGTAATCTATTTGGCTGTTCTATATTTTGTCAGTAGGAATGTTGTCCTGTTTATTATTAACTATGATAAAATACAGTGTCTATAATGACTTATCATATAGTTTCAGAGACAAATTTAGATTCACATTTCTATCCCTAGCTATTACTAAAAAAAATTAAATTTGTATCCCAGTAATTCATGTAGATATCATATTTCACTGATTCAATCTCCAAGTTAACTGAAATTTCTATCTAACTTGCAGCACAGTCTTTTTCAATATGAAGAATGATTTTATGTACATTTGTACTTATAATATAGAGTGATCAATCCCCACTTTTTTATTATGGGCTTCTAATTAAATTTTACTCCATCCAGAATGTTCAGCCTTTTCAAATCAGTAGCACAAAATGAACTCGTTAGTTCTCATGTCTGTGGCATTTGACTTTTTTATATCCATCCCTCCTACAAATAAATAATTCTGTGTGTGTGTACAGTGAAATGTTTGGAGTCCAAAAGAACAGAATATATATTATCCTCAAAATAAATATATTTGTAGCTCCATAAAGACATAAACATAATAGTTTAAAATGTGTCTAGGTGTTATAAAATTAGGTGCATATATGCAAATGCATACAAACACACAAGTTAGAATTCTGTGTTTAAACACAAACTAGGAAGGGAAGAGAGGTCAAGTTAGCCTTTCAAAAGAGCTTGAAAATGGGCTTCATATAGGATATAAGGCATAAATAGGAACTTGATAGAAGAGTAAGAATTTATAGGGTGGGTACATCAACTTAATGTGGAAGGATACAAGTTATAGAGGCATGATATTTTCTGGTAAGTTTGTGGAATAGGTTTTATAATTTGATGAAGATATGAATGTCTCAGCCAAATGAACAATCTCCTTTTTTGTTAATACATTTTTATTGATTTCAGAGAGGAAAGGAGAGAGAGAGAGATAGAAACATCAATGATGAAAGAGAATCGTTGATTGGCTGCCTCCTGCACGCCCCCTATTGGGGATTGAGCCCACAACCTGAGCATGTGCCCTTGACCAGAATTGAACAGGGGACCCTGCCGTCCTCAGGCTGACATTCTATACACCAAGCCCAACCAGCTAAGGCAACAACCTCAACAATCTCCTCTCTTGACTAGGGCATTTACTTGATTTATTTAGTTATTTATTACTGACCAGACTGTAAAACATAAAAAGTCGAACTAGACTAAGCATTCTTTTTTAAATTTAGTGGTCTATGGCTATATTTTAGAGGATAATTGAGCCCCCTGATATCACATAAACATTGTATTTTACACACAGACACACAAACGTGCAATTTTTTTTCCTAGGGTAGGGGTTCCTATCCCTTTTTAGATTATCATTTCATTCAGTGCCTTAAAAATAACAATAAATGTAAAGTTCCAAACTTGTTTTAATTTTTCTCCTCCTTGACCATAACCCCTAGAAAGAACATGCAGCTGCCTGGTCCTTCTCTTTTGGACATCCAATTAGGTACTTGTTACTCTATAGATTTCAAGATAAAAGCACCTTTACAAGCCTTAGAAACCCAAGAGATATTGCCTCTAGCAAAAGTCTTTAAAACCTCTAAATCCTAAAATAGCACAATTTAGTTTATCTTCAATTTAGTTTATCTTAGTTCAATCTAGTTCAAGAAATACTTATTTAAGTCAACTCCTTCAATAAATACCTATCCCTAGCCTTCTCTCCTCTTACATTATTTATCACTGCACCTTTATGGGCATAAAGGAAGGAGGAAATATTCTCAGCTGCCACTGTAGCCCAGAGGAAAGGGGTGATCATTTGTTATTTTTTCTCTAATTTCTTCTATCTTATTAATCAAAATAAATCTCATGGTTTTAACTATTTTGCATTTACTTACATTTTTAGACATGTATTGATAGATATATTCCTATATTTTAAATCCAAAATGCTTAAGAAGACTCCTTGAAGTTGTGAGGGAAAATAGGTATACAATGTTCAATGTCATTTGCACACCTCAAGATTTTTTTTTTAATTCAGTGATTTTCAAAACTGTAAGAAGAAAGATGCCAGGCTTCTAGAAGAATATAAACCTTATCTAAAATATTTTCCAATAACTCTCTCTAGAAATAATAAATTAATTATTAGAAAGAATGTTTCTACTGTATATTATACATGGCATTTAAGGTCTTGAGGCAGATGATGTCCTGTAAAATATATGTCTATGCAAAACTTAAATAAATGTCTTCAATGTAATCTTGGTATTTTTACAGTACTAGCAGAGAAATGTACCCTTCTTAAGACACTTTAAGGTGTAAGTCAGCAGTAGTTTAGCAGGAGATGTCTTGAATTTTATAGACAAAGAAAAGAAATCTGACCTGTTGTAGGGTCCTGAGTAATCCCTCATTTCTTTAAGGAGAGCCCCCCAGTACTTTAGGACAAGCCCAGATTAGACTCGCCAGTCAGGGTGGCCCATGAAACAAGGCCAATTTTCAACTGGTTGCACTCTTGGGAGACCAGATGGGAAGAAGAATCTTAAGTTATTGAACCCAGACCTCACTTTTTTTCTCTTGGAGGGGATCTTTAGAGAACCCTCTCAAATGTGGAAAATAAATCACTTATTTTTTATGCCAGACACCAAGCCATATAGACATCATTGTCCATCCATTGTTTCATCCTCTGTGCTTTTCTCTGGCCCCAGAAAGAAAGTGTTCAGGAAAGTATTTATCAATCTAAATTATATATTTGTTGATGGCCAGAGGGAAGGAGTACAGGGACTGGGTGGAGGTGGGCAAAGGAGGGGTAATTGGGGACATCTATAATAGTGTCAAAAATAAAAATAAAGTTAAAAATAAAAAATTATATATGTGAGTTATTTTAAAATGACCATAAATATTTTTACAATCCATTCCATTGTTAAGCTTTATTTCTCATTTCTATTTTTGATGGAAAGTAATGGTTTCATTTGGATTTATAACACTTCATTTATATTTTTCTATATTATCAATCCTATATAATAAAAGGCTAATATGCACATTGACCGAACTGTGGAACCAGTGGTGCAATGATGGGTCAATATGATGTGCACTGACCACCAGGGGGCAGACGCTCAACGCAGGAGCTGCCCCGCCCACAGGCCCCAGGCCAGCCAAGGCGGATGACAGTGGGGGCCCCCCAATCGCCCCTCCGGTCACCCCACAGATCGGTGCTGATCGCCCACCAGGTGTAGGGACCCTACCCGTGCATGAATTTTATGCACCGGGCCTCTAGTATTAAAATAATGTTCAGTCTTCTCTGTAACTTTCGTATACTCCATTTCAAGAGTTCCCACCTTTTTTCCCTTTTCCCTCCAGGCTCAACAAAATGAGTAACCACTTATTTATTTCTGACCGGACTGTGTTTACGTGCTTTAACATGTTTTCAGCTGCTTCCTGATACTGGGCCGTCTTCTCTAAAATGTCTTATTGGTTGTAAATTTGAAGTTATTTCATTGAATTCCTTCTTTTACATCTGATATTATCTTACTCACTAGAGCAGAAAGAGCAAAATGCTAATGAGGATGTTACCAGAATAGCATAGCATATTTGCCACAATCTGGATTTTTAAAAAAAAAACAAATATAGAATTTATTGGCTATTTGGAAGAACAGCAGGCATAAAATTATAACTGTGCATTAGTAAATCTATTTAAAAATTTCTAGATTTTTTAAAGTTAATGAACACACACAAAAATAGAAGCTGTTAAATTGGAGAATGAATGTTACAGTCATTGTGATGCATTCATCAAAATTTATCCTTCAAAGAGCTAGCCCAACCATTTAATCGCAATGTAATCTTACTAATATAATTCTAATTTTTCAAAATTTTCCCAGTTTTTCTCATTTTATTATTATAGTTGACACTATTACAGATGTCCTCATTTTCTTATTCTTTGCCCACCTCCACCCAGCATCATGCCCCTCTTCCCTCTGGCCACCATTGCACTGTTGTCTGTGCCCAAGGGCTTTGCATATATGTTCTTTGACCAATCATGTCAGCTTCTTTTATCCAGTCCTCTGCTATCCCCTCCCCTCTGACAGCTGTCATCTGTTTCATGTATCAATGCCTGTTTCTATTTTGTTTGTCAGTTTATTTTGTTCATTAGCTTCCACATATAAGGCAGATCATATGATATTTGTTTTTCTCTGACTGGCTTATCACTCAGCATAGTAATCTCCAGGTCCATCCATTTTTGAAATATAACCAAATACCAACAATTACCAATATCCAAAAGGCATCAATATTTCTGCGTGAGAAAGAATCTTGCACAATATAAGTTTTTCTGAACTAGTAATCAAACTTTTACAGACAGAATTGATAGATATTTATTCACTTTTTAAGACTTGCTCTTCATTTTTCTTTAAATGAAGATTGAAAATATCACATTTTTTATAGATTATCCTTTTGGTAAAAAATTACATATTTTTCCTGTACTTCATAAATATATCATCATAATTTCTCATTTAATGTGAGGAACTGAAAAATAAAAGTGAACTTATATTAAGTGGTAAAGTTTCCATCAACATAGTACCTATCCTGAAGTGTAATCTTACTTTAATTCTGTGAGATAAAAAATCGATTGGATCTCAGTTTCTTCTTTTAGTCTAAAAATCTATATATATAAAAGGCTAATATACAAAGTGTCCCCTCGGGAGTTAGACTGGGAGAATGGGAGTTTGCTCACTCACTATGATGTGTGCTGACCACCAGGGGTTGGCGCGGAACATGGCAGGTGACCAGCAGTGGCAGCGGGGTGCTGAGGGAGCTAGGGAAGGAGGAGGCAGGGAGGCGGGTAGGTGGGGAGGCAGGGAACCTGATCGGCTCTGATCGTGGGCCAGGCCTAGGGACCCTACCCTTGCATGAATTTTGTGCACCTGGCCTCTAGTAAAAAATAAAATAAAGACAGCCTTAAACTATATATTGCCACAAGACCACTTTTACCTTATAAAATTGTAGGCAAATTATCTTAAGATGAATGTTATGCATGAAATGTAAAATTATCAGAAACATGCCACATTTTAAATGATCAGATTTCATTAAATTATCTGCACTTAAAATATAACTTTAAATTCAATGGCTTGTTCAGCTTTAATTATGAAACTGCTCAGTATAAGCAGTGAGTTATAATTAACCACATCTAAATAAAAAAGTTAAATCAGGAAAATGACTTTTAAATGTGCAGCCCAGCACCAGTTGTTCTATTTTCATTAATTGTCATGTATCTTGCCATGTCCTTTATCTGCTTGTGAATTTACAAGGAACATAGCAGGTTGTGAATTTTTAATAGGTTTTCCTCAAGGAAAGAAAAGGTCAGCATTAACATAAAATTCTTCTTAAAGATTTGTGGCACAAATGTTTCACACCGAAGAACAGGTGTTACTGAGGAACTAAAGCCTCAATAATCTGACATTTTTTTCTCCATTTAAAGAAAACTTAATGTCTCACATAATAAAATAGCACAAGGTCAAATCAATATAAAAGTTATTTCAAAGTAGATGCTGTAAGGTATTTGACACATAATTCATAATCCCACCTCTCAGTAATAGAAACAACTGATTTTATTCAGTTAAATGTTTAATAAATCCAAGTATTGATAACTAACATCTACACTAATAAAAGAGAAACATAGTAATTGGCGTATGACCGCTACCCTTCCCATTGGCTAATCAGGGAGATATGCAAATTAACTGACAGCCAAGATGGCTGCCGGCAGCCAGGCAGCTTGAAACTAACAACTAACATGAGGCTTGCTTCCTTCAGTGACGGAGGAAACCAACGTTCCCCGCCTGCCTTGCAGGCCTCTGAGCCTGCAGTTTGAACATTGTAACAAACATAGAAGCTAAAAAAAAAGCCCAGAAACCAGCTTTCAGCGAGCTGGGATCTCAGAGCTGGAGTCAGAGCTGGAGTTATACATTGTTTCGAACCGAAACAAACCAGATACCTACTTTCAGCAGCGGAGGCCTAAGAGCTGGAGCCTCAGAGCTAAAGCTGGCCCAGAATAAAAAAAA
>NW_005366834.1:2311670-2318084 GCF_000412655.1 Myotis brandtii
GGCATCGCAACCTCCCGATCCGCCCTGCTCTGTGCATGACAGGGGGCGGTGCCCCAACTCCCCAATCGGCCCTGCTCTGAGCCCGACCAGGGGCTGCACCTAGGGATTGGGCGTGCCCTCTGCCACCCGGGAGCAGG
Organism: Myotis brandtii; assembly: GCF_000412655.1. NCBI lineage: Eukaryota > Metazoa > Chordata > Mammalia > Chiroptera > Vespertilionidae > Myotis > Myotis brandtii. Next base: position 2,311,808 of record NW_005366834.1, read on the forward strand.
CCTAAGCCAGCAGGGCGTTATCTCCCGAGGGGTCCCAGACTGCGAGAGGGCACAGGCCGGGCTGAGGGACCGCCCCTTCCCCCCGAGTGCACAAATTTTTGTGCACCGGACCTCTAGTCCTATATAATAAAAGGCTAGTATGCAAATAAACTTAACGGCAGAATGACTGGTTGCTATGATGCGCACTGACCACCAGGGAGAAGATGCTCAATGCAAGAGATGCCCCCTGGTGGTCAGTGCGCTTCCACAGGGGTGGCGCCGCTCAGCCTAAAGCCAGGCTCACGGCTGGTGAGCACAATGGCGGTTGCAGGAGCCTCTCCTGCTTCTGCTGCAGGTGGGCGGTAAGGAGCAAGGAGTCCCGGACTGTGGGAACCCTGGACTGCAAGAGGGATGTCTGACTGGGGGCTTAAGTTGGCAGGTGGACATCCCCAAGGGTTCCTGGACTGCAAGAGGGTGCAGGCCGGGCTGAGGGACCCCACCTCCCAGTGCACGAATCTCGTGCACCAGGCCTCTAGTTCAAATATAAAAGTGAAGAGCAACAAGAAAGCTACAGTTTTTAGTATTAACATTCATCTGATATTACTTAGTACAGTGGTCAGCAAACTCATTAGTCAACTGGGCCAAATATCAACAGTACAACAATTGAAATTTCTTTTGAGAGCCAAATTTTTTAAACTTAAACTATATAGGTAGTTACATTGTTATTAACTTAATTAGGAAGAGCCACACTCAAGGGGCCAAAGAGCCGCATGTGGCTTGCAAGCCGCAGTTTGCCTACCACGGACTTAGTAAATGAGTTGAAATGTGAAATAAACACACATGAGGGAGAGAGACAATACCAGGGAAGAAGTAATTAAAGTAATAAAAAGCAACTTAAAAAGAAGAGGGGGGCTTAGGCAGGGGACTGTGATTAAAGAACTTTGTGCATTGCTCTTTTTCTTTAACTGTTAGGAAATTATCAATATCAACATCAATGTTATTGTTAGTTCTTGTCTCCCACTGTTCACCTACAGGAGGGAGCAACTCCCCAAATCTCAGGTCTAGAAATGCACCTCTCGGCATTATAATAGTATCTGTTGCTTCTTTACTGTCCAGTTCTCAAATATGTTTATTTAAAGAAGATTCTGATAAACATATGCTAATGGCAAGCTCCCAAACATGGTTACTTTGGCCCTTTAATCTAGTGTTAGTGATCAGCTGTTTCCCTTTTTAAGAAAATTTACTTTTTAGCCGGCCGGCGTGGCTCAGTGGTTGAGCAGTAACCTATGAACCAGGAGGTCATTGTTAGATACCTGGTTAGGCCATATGTCCTTGGTTGCGGGCTGGATCCCCAGTGTGGGGTGTGCATGAGGCAGCCAATCAATGATTCTCTCTCATCATTGATGTTTCTATCTCTCCTTCTCCCTTCCTTTCTGAAATCAATAAAAATATATTTACAAAAAAGAAAATTCACTTTTCTTTTATGTACGCTCTAATGGTTCAAGAAAATTTTATTGTAAGTCTAGATCTTTAGGCCAAAAGGTATAAATTCACAGGTTTAATTTATTTCTCTTAATTATGAGGAGGTTGAAATCCTCTTATTTCTCAAAACCACAGTCCAACTTCCAATCCTCATCTTTTTGATTCCCTAATACCATGTTCAATTTTCTAATCCAACAGGAACTCCCAGGATGTGAAATTTAATTTCCACTCTCTGTAGTATAAGTGAAAGCAAAAATCCTGCTGTGATTCATAGTCCAAAATGGAGCATTATTAAAATTAAAATATCACCAATACTAGCAACTTTTTTTCATGACTAACTGAATAAAATAGAACTGGTATTAATGATTCCCATCTTGCCTTATACCCTCTCTACTCCAAATCTATGTTCTATATTCATCCGGTATTTCCCCAGGAGGTATAAAATGCAAGCAAATTTCCAAGTTTAAACCTCTTCTCATTCTTTATCAAGTAACTTATGTGTTATATACTTAAGGAAACACTCCCTCATTTCTGTGGGCTAGTTTATGGGTTGTTCAGTGAATTTCCATTACATACAGTGTTTGAATCTTCCATAGAACTAATATGGAATTGCCGCTTTACTTTTAGAAGTACCTGATTCTTCTGAGAGTAAATAAATATTTCTCAATTAAAAATGTTGAAAGATTAAAAATGTTGAAAGATTAGACAGTAAACATTTTAACTGTCTACTACCAACCACAAATTTATCTGATCAAATGATTGATAATATCAATAATCTTTTCTTGAATTATGTTGATTCCCAGACAGAGTAAGAAATATGCAATGCTTATGCCTGCCATTTGGAAAATTACCCACTGTTTCACATCCATATAATTGGAAAGTTGCCCGGCAACTACATGCAATTTCAGTTACTAAAAAGCATCAGTCTTTTGACTTTTTGAGAGTGTTTCTCTGGACAACGCAGTCATTAGTTACTTCTAAGAGCTTTTTACTTAAAAGCAGGTGTTTGTTTCTTGAGTTTTCTCAACCTTGCTTTGTTGTTTATGAATAGTAAAATATGCCATAAAAATTGTCATCTGACGTCTTTTCCTCCAAAGTATATATCAATTTGGGGTTTACTTTATCCATTATGCCTGTAATAATGAGTAATTTTCCAGAAATAAAAAAATGGAGTCTGATCCAAATTTGATGGCTAAGTGCTAATTATTTCAAACTATTAAGCAAAAAGCAGACTGCTTTTGTAGACCCAACAATACTAGTAATACAATATATTAGGCATATTTGTGTCTCAAAATATTTATTTAAGGTAAACAGTTTTGATATTCATATAAAATGTTTTCACAGTTACGTTCATTTACAAGCTCCCATTAATGAAACTTTCAAATAAAGAAACAAAGTTCTATTTTAAAGAGAAAATAATCAGTTTAATATTTTCACATGTAATTAGATCAAAATGCGTGTTGATATGTCATCTAAAGAGCAAAAATCAAACCTATTTAGGTAAATATGTCTCTATAATTTTTTTGCATAATTGAAAAATATAGTCTCCAATTTTTAATTCTCTAAACTACATGTCAGTGTGCCTATAATGAATTATTACTACATTTTATATGAATATTAAAAAACACTTTCACGATATCTAAATTATTATAAATGCTTTATAGTTTTTATATTTTTTATCTGATAAAAAAATAAAAATAAATTTTAAAAGTATACTTGTTTATTGCAAATAATCAAACTGTGATCTTAGCATAGAAAATGTTTATTGATTGGATGGTACAATTAAAGAGATATTTATAATTCTTGTGTTTTACAAAGCCATGCTCTGTTCCTTTCATGGCAAGACCCTCCCCTCGGGGTAAGAATTCCATGGGAGCAAATGGATATTTACAATTGGAACCTGTATGTCCTTTTTTAGACTGTACTTGAGATTCTTGGGACCCATTTTCCCTACTCAAACATCCCTGCACTTGCTTCTTGGTCCAAGGAGGGTCTCTTTTCCAGGTCTGCCACCTTAAGGCCAGATTCACCCACTGTTATATTCACCTCTAACCCAGGCATGTGCCCTGACCAGGAAACAACCAGTGACCTCTTGGTTCTTAGGTTGACGCTCAACCAAGGAGCCACACTAGCTGGGCTCAACTCTCATTTAAAAAACTAAAATAACTGACCCCATTATTCAGTGATGGGATATAAGAAACTCTTTGAATTCTTTCAACATTGCGTGCCTTTAGACATTATCATGGGTATACTCTTTTTTTATTCTTCCTAGCTTCATTCAGACCAAGATAAAGGAGATGGATCACTCAAATATATTTTATCTGGAGATGGAGCTGGTACTCTTTTTATTATTGACGAAAAAACAGGTGACATTCATGCCACAAGAAGAATTGATCGAGAAGAAAAGGCCTTTTATACTCTACGTGCACAAGCTATTAACAGAAGAACGCTGAGGCCAGTAGAACCAGAGTCTGAGTTTGTGATCAAAATCCATGATATCAATGACAATGAGCCAACATTCCCAGAGGAAATTTATACAGCTAGTGTTCCTGAAATGTCTGTCGTAGGTAAGTTTATTTAAAACATTTATGTTGTTTTTCAAAAAGTATTAAAAAATCAAGAAATTCTCAAAATATTATGACCACTTAATTGAAATCACCATTGACTCCTACAAAAATCATACATAATATCCTCACTTAGGACAGGAGTTTTTGTATTTGTAAATCTTACAATACAAATAAGTGGACACTTTCCTCAAAAATCCAAGAAAATACCATTTAACTTAGTAGAAAACTATGAAAATATAAATTTTTGTCACATAAATTTGGATAATAGCTGTGTAATATTTTGACACCAAATATAAGTACATTTAGAACATAGGTTTAAAAAGAGTCTCTGCATATATAGTCTAGTCATTTGCCTTGAGTTTGTCTGGATTATCTTGACAATATAAATGATGGTGTTAATGAGATCATCCAATTATTTTACATAGACCACATTCATTTTTTATGAATAGAGGATTATAAAAAATTCAACATATGAAAACAGTTTTAGAGATATAGGTTTGGATTTAGTAAAATAGATTCATTTCTCAAATGTAGGACAAGTTATATAAACTGATAACAATTGGAAAAAAATTTGTAAAAGTTGTTATAGCAAAGTTTGAACTCTTCATTTCTCAAAAGCATTGTTCTGGGATTACTATTTAATATTTACTTCACTGAATCCCAAGGACTTTTGTCCATTGCCTTATTATAAAGCCTTTTTAAATGCCTTGAACTTTATGAGATAGCTTTTCATAGTTCGTGGAACTTGGGATCATCTTGGATTGCTTCTAAATTTAAATTTTAATCTATTCATAAAATTGTATTCTAGAGCAGATGTTAATTATTTTTATAGTTAATTAGTGGAGAGGGGGAAAGGAGCATACTTACTCCTTTGTGATTAGATATGCCCTTTACATCAAACAAATCTATTATGAGAAAATTAATTTAAGTATCAAACCTGAGCATTTGTAAAGTGACTGCATTTTTAAAAAATCTGATACACTCTATCAGTATCTATTTGCATGCATAAAAATAAACTTGTTGGCTACATAAATATGTACTTGAACTCAGAGTTAACTCTCGGTATGATTTTCATCTAAATTATCAATACATGTTTTTTTAAGAGGTCATGATTAAAGCCAAAAATCATTCAAGTCTTCCATGAAAACCAGTGCTTTTGCTCCTCCTTCTGGTACTGTGCAGAACTAAGCTGAATTTGGATACTTCAGGTACTTCTGTGGTGCAAGTCACAGCTACCGATGCCGATGACCCTTCCTATGGAAACAGCGCCAGAGTCATTTACAGCATTCTCCAAGGGCAGCCGTATTTCTCTGTGGAGCCTGAAACAGGTCAGGAACCATGAATTGGTTTGTTAATTTAATATTCTTTACGATCTTTACAAGTAGAAAAAAGGTGTGAAAATAAGAACAAACATTACCATTAATACTCCCAGCAGAGTGATGACGCCACACGTAGAGATTTACAAACTCCAAGTTGAATGATTGAGCAAGCTAAAGGCCGGGTAGGGTTGTGATGGGGTGGTGGGGGGGGGGGGAAGAGATCAACCGAAGGACTTGTATGCATGCATATAAGCATAACCAATAGACATAAGACACTGGGGGGTAGGGGAGGCCAGGGGATTGTCAAGGGCGGGGAAAAAAAGGACACATATGTAAGGAAAAAAAAAGGAGACATATGTAATACTCTTTGTAATACTTTAAGCAATAAAACAAAATTTTTTAAAAAAGAAAAAATGCCCGTTTTTACGTATGGGTTTGCGTCACATGGGTTTAGGTCATTATCCAGTACCTATGGTATTCTTTAAGAATTAGGAAAATGACCCAAATTGTAAAATATCTGCATTGGATCACTTTTACAATTTCTAGACAATAAACATTAATAGCAAAAAACATATCTTGTCTTTTAAAAGTCTCTAGTTTGGACATATACTTTGTGAGCTTAATCAACAGATAATTGAGATTTCAGTGACGATAACAAATGTTTTTATATTTTCTTCAAGGTATCATCAGGACTGCTTTGCCAAACATGAACAGAGAAAACAGGGAGCAATATCAAGTGGTTATCCAGGCCAAGGACATGGGCGGCCAGATGGGAGGCTTATCGGGGACTACCACCGTCAACATCACGCTGACAGATGTCAATGACAATCCACCTCGCTTCCCCCAGAGTAAGCTGCCTTTAATGGTCTTTCTGCAGGGTAGAAGCTTTAGAGTAAAAAAAAATCAGAAAAAACTCTCTCTCTCTCTCTC
>NW_005366834.1:2318104-2345222 GCF_000412655.1 Myotis brandtii
ACTCTTCATCTATAATTGTAATCTAAAACTATTTCTTCCAGTTAGCAAAAGAAAATAATGTTTTATTGGACAACAAAGTAAGAGATAATTCTACAACAAGTCTGTTTATTTCCACTTAGAATTTAATAAGGAGGATACTAACTTGAGGGTACATTTTTTTCAATAAAAAAATCTAATTGGACAGATTAGAAAGGGCTACGTAGGGAGCACTAATCAGATTTGCATTTGGATATCAGTGTCAGATTTGCATTTAATCTCTCTGCCTTTGGAATGGCAATCATAAATAAAACATTTTGTATTCCTATCTATTTATAGGTCTATTTCGTGTTATAGAATTAACCTTCAAATTCTCAAAATAGGTCATGAATGGCTTAAGAATCATTAGCTTCTGACATTATAACACAGGTTTTATTCTCTTTTCTTATACAAATTTAGTAGACCTGCAAGTAGAGAGGATGTTTATTAGGCCTCAATGGACACTCCAAGACTTAGCCAATTTCCTGCCAGTCTAAAAGATCCTATGCTCAAGATGAGATTCTACATTGTTACGAATGTGGCATAAAAATGGAGGCTTTAGTAAGGTCTTTGTACTTAATTTTTAGCATTTACTGTGTATTAACTTCTGAATTGATCCCCTAATTTTAAGTGAACCTTTGTGATAAAGTTTTAAAGTACAGCTTCTTGTGATATTTATATTTTTACACTAAAGTCCATTGCACAGAAAGAATTATAGTCTAAGGATTCACTGTATTATTTTGGCTCTTTAAAAGCATTTTTCCTCTTTTCTGTGCTATTTTTGTCTAATGTTGATAATTGAAAGTGCATGATTGGAATTGAGTTTTTTTAAATCACATTTGTGGAAATATGAAATTCAAGTAGAATTTTGTTAGTAGACTAATCATATGCTTATGTATTTGTGACAATTCTTTTGTTAGATATTTCAGGTACATGACAGTCATGTCTGCTATTGTGGTGTCTGGCCCAAAATATAGGGAGGAGGGTGTTTACTTATACTGTTTTTAAATAATCAGGTTTCAGCTCCAAGTTACATTTAACATTGGCAGGGAATAGGAAACCAATTATAATCCTGTATAGTTCTTTCAGAACAGGTCTAAAGAGGTGCCTCTTTACATAAAACTTAAATTTCACATTTTATATTTATTTCTGATTGTCCTTTAGTGCAAGCCTGTCACCAGAACAATGGCCAGACAAGTTCAGGAGGGAAAAAAAAATTGTCAAATTGTGTATTCTGCAATGATCAAAAATATTTCTGAAAAATATTTTATTAATAATAACTGAACAGCCTGGCCAGTGTTGCTCAGTGGTTTAGGATAAACCCATGAACCAAGAGTTCACCAGTTCAATTCCAGGTCAGGGAATATGCCAGGGTTGCGAGCTTGATCCCCATTAGGGGGCGTGCAAGAGGCAGTTGTCTCTCATCGATATTTTTATCTCTCTCTCTCCTTTCCTTTTTCTTTCTAAAATCAATTGAAAAATATTATATTTAAAAATAATAATAACTAACCATTAAAAGGAGTACTGTATTTTAAGTGAAGAGGAAACATGTGTACACATGTGTCTTTATGGCAGTCCATTAAAAAATGGTGTATTCGATAAGCAAATTAAGATTCTAATTAAATAAAAATGGACATTTGAAAGTTAATAATGCCTGAAGAAAATATTTTTATCTGTTATAACATCTTTATTAATTCAATAATTGTTTTCTTTTAAGTCAGAATTTGTAATTGGTATCTGGTAGGCATATCATACAAGACCTGAAATAATAATAATAATGTTAATAATAATAAAGCATAACATATTTTCTCAATAGCACTTTTATTGGATCCCATACCAAGTTACTTACTGGTCTACTTTATGTAATCATCCAAGTGAGTATTATGACCTCCATTTTACAAATGAGACAATAAGAGCCACATTGCAGCTAATGGCAGAGGTGGGTAGACATCCATGTTCAACTCCAGATGTACAAACCAATTCATTTAGAGAAATTTTAGAGTATACTGTATCTTGTCTCATTATTTTGTAATCATAGATGGAAACATAATTTTTGAACTTTTATTTTCTCAATTGTCTTTTCTTCAATGAATATCTTACTATTGGGAACACTGAGTAATGGCAATCAGAATGTTACTTGATAATTTAAGTCATCTAACACCCAAAACATTAGTTTTTAACTTCTTTTTTAAAAAATATTTTTATTGAATTCAGAGAAGAAGGGAGAGGGAGAGAGAGATAGAAATATCAATGATGAGAAAGAATCATTGATTGGCCGCCTCTTGCACACCTCCTACTGGGGATCGAGCCCATAACCAGGGCATGTGCCTTTGACTGGAACTGAACTGGGGACCCTTCAGTCTGCAGGCTGACGCTCTATCCACTGAGCCAAACCAGCTAGGGCTAGTTTTTAACTTCTAACGTCATTACATTAAATAGCCAAAGTTTGGAGAGGCTTCTACAGTTTATGAAGCCTTTCAAATGGGACATCACTAAAATCTCACAACTAACTTGTATAGACCCATTGATATTTTTCTTATACCCAATGTATAGAAGAAGTAAAGGAGGTTCCAAGTGGAGATGATAAAGAAAACAAATCGGTGTTGCTTCATAGAAATATATTGCAAACCAATTGTGTGTGCTACATATGTCATTTTACATTTTCTGTCAGCCATATTTTAAAAATGAAAAGAGAGGACATTTATTTAATCACTAGAGGCCTGGTGCACAAAAATTCATGCACTTGGGGAGGGGAGGGGGGGTCCCTAGCCTGTCCTGTACCTTCTCGCAGTCCAGGACCCCTTGGGGGATGTCTACCTGCTGGCTTAGGCCCACTCCCTGGGGGATTGGGCCTAAGCTGGCAATCAGACATCCCTCTTGCAGCCCGGGAGCCCTTGGGGCTGTCCACCTGCCAGCTTAGGCCTACTTCCTGAGAGAGCGGGCCTAAGCCACAGTCAGACATCCTTAGTGCTGCTGAGGAGGTGGGAGAGGCTCCCGCCTCTGCCGCTGGAACATTTCACCATGTCTTGAGACATTTTTGCTTCTCTGAATTGGTGGGTACTACTGGCATCTAGTGGGTGTAAGCCAGAAATACTGCAGATGTCCTTAGAATTCACAAAACAAAGAATTACTGGGCCTCAAATGTCAACAGTGCCAAGAGTGAGAAACTTTGATATGTTATATGAGGAGCTGTTCAAGTGAAATCAACTTTTACCTAAAAATACTTATTGAGAATGCTATTGTAGAAGTTAGATGTATGCATTTTGCTTAAAAAACCACTGGGTTTTTTTTTGTCCCTATGATATGTTTCATTAAAGCATGTGAGGCAGGTCATACATAAATAGAGACATTGTATACATACAAGGTATTGGCTCAGTTCTGGGTAAAGGAAGAATATGTGTGTGACAGTAGGAGGGTAAGATAAGGAAATGTCTTATTTAAGAGGTACTATTTCATCAAAATACTTTAAGATAAAATAGATCTAGCCATACAAAGAGATGGGAACTTTCTCCAAGCGGAGGGACTAGTATGGGAGAAACTCACAGGAACATTGACAATAGTAAAATTTCATTAGTGTTAACAAACATAACTGTGTGCCCGATCTAACTTATCATTAGGATTTTGTGGTTTTAAGGGGAACGTTAATATGACACGTGCACCATAGTATGGTTCTAAAATAAAGGCAATGGATTCAAAGTTAGGGGTGCATCTGAAAACTGAGTTCCAAAAGTGTTTTCTGCTTTTCACTAGGTATAAATTTTTCACTCTCAAAAAAAGATCTCTCTGTTGAAATTATTTCAGAATCATGAGTTATTTCAAGTGCTATAATTTAATTTTAAAAACAATAAGTAAAGGAAAAAAAAATCTATTGCTTACCTTCCAGGAGCAGGCACTTTATTTCCAATTAATCATATGAACATAAATAAGTCTTGATTTCTGATTACGGGTGGGTCACTGTCTAGCACAGCGGTTCTCAACCTGTGGGTCGTGACCCCTTTGGCGGTCAAACGACCCTTTCACAGGGGTCGCCTAAGACCATTCTGCATATCAGATATTTACATTACGATTCATAACAGTAGCAACATTACAGTTATGAAGTAGCAACGAAAATAGTTTTATGGTTGGGTCACAACATGAGGAACTGTATTTAAAGGGCCAGAAGGTTGAGAACCACTGGTCTAGCATGATGTTTTAATATGAAATGACAAGCGTGATAAAGGAACAATGCACAGTGTAATGGGCGTACAGAGGAGCAGCACTGGTCCAAATATCGGGGGTGGGGGTTGGGGGACCCAATGCCTTTTATAGTGGAAGCTATTTTTGGAGAACCTATTACCTGACCTAAATCCTTTCTTAAAACTATACTTATACCTACTATAAGCCATAAGAATAGGAAGAGAAGGAGAGGTCATCAAGTTGGAAATTAGCAAAGTTACCTATTTATGAGTGGGCTTATTCTGCACAGGAAAAAGAGGAACATGCTTCAAAGTGACCATAATGATTACCTTTGGTGATGAAATAGTAGATGACTTTAATGATTGCTTTTCTGTAGTTTCTATTTTTATATATTTTTGTAATTTGATAATTCTAACAAAAAGAGAGTAACGGAATGGAAAGGACAAAAGAGACAATAAAATGAGCACTGGAAAACAGCCATTGGAATTGATATAATGCAGGCAATTGTGGATGATGTTTCCCAGTTAGTTTTAGTTGAAATCCTTTTGGAAGAAGCTGGAGGATAACAAGTTGAGGAATAAAAGAAAGTCACAAAGAGGACTAAACAAATAATCTCTACCCGTTAGGTACACGAAAATAAAATAGAAAAGGAGTAGAGGAAGTTCTGAATTAGAGATGTGTCACTAGATAATTGTTTTAAATTTAAATTCTTTATCCTTTAAAGTATTACATGAGTCTCCTTTTTCCCCCATTGACCTCTCCCAAGCCACTCCCACCCCCAGCACATGCCCTCACCCCCCTACTGTCTGTGTCTATTGGTTATGCTCATATGCATGCATAAAAGTCCTTTGGTTGATCTCTTACCCCTTCACCCACCGCCTTCCCTCATAGGTTGGACAGTCTCTTTGATGCTTCTATGTCTCTAGTTCTATTTTTATTCATCAGTTTATGTTGTTCATTATATTCCACAAATGAGTGAGATCATGTGATATTTATCTTTCTCTGACTGGCTTATTTCGCTTAGCATAATGCTCTCTAGTTCCATCCATGCTGTTGCAAATGGTAAGAATTCCTTCTTTTTTAGAGCAGCATAATATTCCATTGTGTATATGTACCACAGTTTTCTAATCCACTCATCTGGATAATTTTGAGAGTCTCCTATATCCCAGGCTTTAAGCAGGAATTAGGCTACAGTGGCCAGCAAGGACCTGAGCCACCCATTGAAGGCGTAGACAAAAAGTGATAACCACATTGTATTTATGAGGTCTAGCAGGGTGGTAAGTGCTGTGAAGAACATAAAGCAGGGAACATGACTAGAGAATGGCAAGGGTGTTATTTTAAAAAGAATTAATAGAGGAGAATACTCTAAGGAAGCCTGAATAATTACAGAAACTGAAAATGCATAAAACTAGGCAATTTATCTTCTCTAGACCTCAGTTGCTACATATGCAGTTCTTATCTCATAGGGTTACAAATAAGAGACATGATTTCATACATGGTTCTCCATGTATGGATTTCCTCCCCTTCCCCTTTCCTTTTGAAGGAATTTGTGTCATGTTTCCAAGGTTATTGTTTCCCTTGCTATGATACCATGCTGTTATTCTTGTATGGCCAACCAAAGATTAAATAAAAGTAACATAAGTCTGGAGAGACCTATAAACTTGGATGCCAAAAAAATGAATGTACTTACCATGTTTGAACAAATAAGTGCTTCTATGCATGAGGAGTCCAAGGCAAATTTCCCTGCTCTCCAACCAGTCGAACATCCAATGGTCCTTGAATTTTGATGTATTTCATTGTCCTAAGATAGAAAAACTTTCTAGTCCCTTACCTTAAATCTAACCACATGGTACTCCTTCTTGGATATTTGTCTCATTCACCTCATTTTCATTTCATTCCTTCTTTCTCTAAAATCAGAGAAACAAAAATAATCTCCGTGGCAGAAGTCTATAAAATGTTAAATTACTGGAACCTAATCATTGTAGGGTTTGGTGAAATCAATTGGATAACAGGATTTGTGCCCAAATGGCTTTTTTAAAGCATTTCTGGAAAAAAGTAAGGTATTGATTTTCATCCAGATCAGATGCAGTGATTAAGGTCATTTGATCTGCAGAAGCCAGGCTAGCAGGCTAGTCCGAGCGTCTTTGCCTTAATAGACCAGATATTGCTGTGATAAGACTCTCAAATCTATTAAACAAACAAACCCACATACAAACAAACAATAGATGTCAGAAAGGAAGTCCAGGTCCAGAGAAAAAGAGTTTACAAAAGTACTTGAGCAGATGGTCAGGGTCCCAGCCAGCCAGCTGGTGCCTAGGATTTGGCTCTAGTTCTTGGATAGGGCAATATTTTACTAGGACTCAAGAAGAAGGAAGAAGAGTTAGCAGCTTACACCCAGGCCAAAAGTCCCAACCCACAAATGAGACAATTCTAGAACATTGTTCAAGGAGATCACAGCTCTTTATTCACATTTAGCTACGTTCCAACACATCCTATCACAGAGACAAATGACAAAGAGACTCGATTAATTTTCTCATTCTTTTTAACAGATGGTATGGGCTCCTGAGAAACAGAGCTCTCAGAATCATGTCCCTGATCTATTAACATCATCACAGACATGTTCAGATCCAGCTTAGGTGGACAAGTGGTAGTCAGGATCAAGTAACAAGTACACTTACATAATGTCAGCTGAGCTGAGCCTTTATGAGGGGGGAAATATATGAATTGCAGACAAAATATATGATTGATTGACAATCATATTTGTATTTATTTATCTTTGGCCATCTCAAAATATGTTCTAGGATATATTTTGTTAGGTAATATCAAATTTATAAGAATTTATATCCTATATAATAAAAGCCTAATATGCTTAGTGTCTGGTTGACTAGTCGGCCATTCAACCAATCAAAGTGTAATATGCTAATGATATGCTAAGGCTGCTCAACCACTGTCTATGACGTGCACTGACCACCAGGGTGCAGACGCTCTGACTGGTAGGTTAGCTTGCTGCTGGGGTCCAGCCCATCAGGACTGAGTGAGATGGGCCAGACACACCCTGGGGCCCTCCTGTGGTCCCTCCCTGGCTGGCCAACCTCCCACATCCCTCCCTGGCCCCGATTGTGCTCCAGTGGGGTCCCTCGGCCTGGCCTGTGCTCTCTCAGAATCCGGGACCCCTCACGGGATGTCGGAAAGCTAATTTCGGCCCAATCTTGCAGGCCAGGCTGAGGGAACCCACTGGTGCACGAATTTGTGCACAGGGCCTCTAATATATATATATATTTATATTTCAGAGAGGAAGGGAGAGGGAAAGAGAGATAGAAACATCAATGATGAGAGAATCATTGATCGGTTGCCTCCTGCACACCCCCTACTGGGGATTGAGCCACAACCCAGGCATGAGCCCTGACCAGAATCAAACCATGACTTCCAGGTTCATAGGTTGATGCTCAACCACTGAGCCATGCCAGCTGGGCAAATTTATATGAATTTAATATGGTATTTATTATTAAGCTTCCAGATCTACCCTGAGTACACTCAAAAGAATAAATTTATTGCTGTCTACTATATATTTTTTTAAATTATTGAGAATAGTATAAAAAATCAATTCTTTACCATCTGATTAAAGTAATACAGATTACTTGTAGGCAAGTTTTTATTAAAATAAAAAATAGATGATGGGATATTTTGGGTGGGCAGATACATTAACTCAGACTCCAATTTCCTGAGTATTTTGATATCATGTCTTTACATTTTGCACCAAACTATCTCTAAAGATTATACATAACTATAGACGTTCAGAAGCAAAAGTGAGCTATTCCAGAATCACTCAGAGCTTAAAAGATATTTCATGCATATGTTTGTTTCTTTTATCTGAGTTGCCTTGATTGGCTACTAACTTTAGTGCTTTAAATTACATAAATATGGATTTTATGGTTTGCCTAAATATAAATAAAATAAAACAGTGTTAGAGTACATATTAAACACTATGGAATATAATACAAATATTAATTAATTTAACTTTCACAACATTTGTATGAAGTAGATATATTTTTGTTAGTTAAAATTTTAAAAATTGAATCAGAGAAACTAAAGTCACTTGTTCATGGTTCTAAACTTAGGAATAAATAAAAGGTTGGGGACTCAGCTGCTTTGCCTCAAAAATCCGTACTTCTGACCATCACACCAAGAAAGAAATTGGTGCATCTAAGATAGTTAATTTCATGATTCACTACTTGTACATATGTATTATAGGAACAAGTTCAGGTGGGCATACTAAATTCTTAAAATGTCTATTCATTTTTAAAAATTCATTTTAGAGAGAAGAAGGGGGAGAGAGAGAAAGAGAGAGAGAGAGATATCCATCAGTTGCCTCCCGCATGCGCCCCAACCAGGAATCGAACCCAGCACCTCTTGGTGTATGGCCAACGCTCCAGCCAACTCAGCCACGCTGGCCAGGGCTGTCTGTGCATTTTGATACTAACACAGGAAAATCATACCTCGGCTGGTTGGTGCTTTTACCAAACACAACTACCTTCTTTGCTGGGATCATTTAAGTAAACCAGTTTGGGCAGATAAATAAACAAGTTTGCATGAGAAAAGGTTTTTCAAGAAAATGTCTATATGATATACATAGGGATTTAAGACACGTTCATTCAGTGGGTTGTGAGACTACCTTAATCCCTGCCTGGTACAAGAGAGATCTGATTTAATAAGTCCCGATTTTCACTCTGTAAATAGAGTCAACCTCTCCTCACCTGGGGATTCCGAGGTAATGTGAGCCCCAGGCTTATCTGCATATTTCAAAATCATCAAGCACATTTCAGCGAGGGCAGCAGTCAGGTATTTCCCAAGGAAGATGCTTTAGCAAGAGAAAGCAGGAACTTAAATTAAAAATGTCTCCTTTTTCCTTTTTTATTATCTAGGAAAAAAATCAATGTATTCAAAAGTACTGTTCTATAATTCATACTGTTTCATATAACTATGATTTTTACTGTAACCATCAAAATACCCTCAAATATCAGGAGGATTTCTTTGCCATGGTTTCAATGCCTATAATTTGTAAGAATTAGCAATAAATAATGTTATTAAAGCATTCCCTGATACATTAAACATTGACTGAAGCCCTAATACATGACAGGAACTATGCTAGGAAATAATAGTAAACTAATAATAGTAAAATGAGAAATAAGATACAGAATACATCCATAAATGGTTTGGATTTTGAAAGGTTATGCAGACACAACCTCTCTCTTCTTCTCTCTCTCTCTCTCTCTCTCTCTCTCTCTCTCTCTCCCCCCCCACACACACACACCTTTAATTTGTTACATTGTAGCTGTTAGTTTCTCTCACATACATTGTCTCTCATTTTATTTGTGTATGTGTTTTTATATTTAGATATAGGTTGTATGTATATTATGCATAAATATAAGTATATGTGTGCATATTTGTGGTTATCTATACTAATAAAAGGGTAATATGCTAATTAAACCGGGAGACCTTCCGGGAGACCTTCCGGACAAAGCCACGGTGGTGGGGCCGAGGCAGAGGCAGTTAGGGGTGATCAGGCCAGGAGGGGAGGGCAGTCGGGTGTGATCAGGCCGGCGGGGCAGGGGGTAGTTGGGGGTGAACAAACCAGCAGTGGTGCCAGTTGGGGGTGAGCAGGCCAGCAGTGGGGGGCAGTTGGGGACGATCAGACCGGCAGGAGGGGCATTTGCAGTTGGGGGTGATTAGGCCAGCGGGGGGGGTGGGCATTTGGGGGCAATCTGGCCAGCAGGGAAGGCAGTTGGGGGCAAGCAGGCCAGCAAGGGGGGGGGCAGTTGGGGGTGAGAAGGCTAGCAGGCAGAGTGGTTAGGTGCAATCAGACAGGCAGACAGGTGAGCGGTTAGGAGCCAGTGGTCCCAGATTGCAAGAGCGATGTCCGACTGCTGGTTTAGGCCCGATCCCTATGGGATCGCTCAAGGGGTCACAGATTAGAGAGGGTGCAGGCCGGGCTGAGGGACACCCCCCACACCCTGTGCACGAATTTCATTCACCGGGCCACTAGTATGTATATAAACGTATGTACACACATATAAATGGAGACTGATGCAATAACATTATGTGCTAAAATTATCGATTAAAACCCAAACCATAAAATGATAAGCTTTTCAGGTCAGGGAGATCAGGACAAAAAGAAAATTATTTGAGAGTTTTCCAAGGAGGACAGCAAGGGGCATGGAGGGAGAGCATTCTTGTTGGGAGGAGAGGATGAACAAAGGTGGCATTCGGGGAAATGTGTGCAACTTGATATGGCTGGTCCCCAGGGTTTGAAGCAGGGGTTGGGAGTGATGAGGATGGAAATGTAGGCAGTGCTGGCATCATGACGTGCATGGGATACAAACATAAAGTGCCACATATATTATCTAAGGAACCATTTTTAAGAGAGACAAGGCATGGTTCTTCGTTTTGACCGAGTATTCTGGCAGCAGCTAATTATTCTGACCCGCACACTGCTTGGATCGGGAGAGCAGGAGTTGAGAGTCTGCACTAATGCTGAGGAGAGCAGAGATTTGAGAAATATTTAAGTGGGTGATACACAAGGCATTGTAATTAGGTCAACAAAAGGTTTGAGGGAGAGAGGGGAGCAAAATATACTTTCTACCAGGAATGCTTGTATGGAGAGAGAGACAAGATTTCAGTTTGACTTGAATATTTTGAATGGAGACGCCTGCGGAAAGGTAGCGGGGCTTAGCTGTCTAGTAGATCGTGAAATGAGGTGCACACATGACATGTAAGTGAAAACAGACGTGTATGATATCATGCTAAATGCTTAGAGTGATATAACTGGGGAAATATAGGATCTCACCAGGGTGATGAAATATACAGGGTGGGGCAAAGTAGGTTTACAGCTGTTTGTATGGAGAATAACCCAATAATCAATAAACTAAAATAAAATGATAAGCTCTGTTTGGCATACTCACAACTGTTGACCTACTTTATTTCCCACCTTGTAAAATTCCCTAAGAGAAATAGAGTTGCATGGAAATTAAACAAAAATCCACTTGGGACTGTCCAGTTATTCTAGTGGGAAGCTGCCTTAGACTGGACTACTGGGCATTTTGCATAATGGGATTCAAAGTTTCTATGTATATGGCTTCCTCTGGAAAAAACGTTGGAAATAAACAAACCCTGGGCAGATAGAGATATATAGATATAAAGCTAGCTGTGCAAATATGTTTAGACTCAATTAGACTGCTTTTACAGTCTTCACTATGCCTGCTTGGAGACACATTGCAAACAGATTGAGTACCTGATACATCGTAATGTGTTTATGAAGGACTAATTTAAGGTTATGTTAACCTCCCCCAAGTCTATGCGCTTGTTATGTTTCTACACATTGCAATTGTGTGTATCTATCGATGCCAATCAACGTAGAGACAATTTCAAAGAAATATACTGGAATGGATCCCCTAGGCTCTGGGGATCAATGGTAGCTTCTCTCAAAGCTTTGGTTTGTCACTTTCCTCAGTGGCACGAACAGGAAACTGAGACATCTCAGTTTGCTCTAATTTAAATTAAACGCCCAAAGCTAAGTTGGTGATCACGTCTCCAGTGCTCACAAATTGAGGTTTCTGTCTTCTCCGGTGAGAGTCTTCAGTTCCAGAGCCTCCTCCGCTGTCAGTCTCCGGCGTGACTTTGAGCTCTCCTCTCCTTTCTCCTAAATGCCCATTTAGTGTTGCATAATTTCCTTAACTACCCGCAGTTCCCTCCAAGGAGCTTTATCTTGTTTTTAATGTCTTCCTGTTAAGCTCATTAAAAAACATATTTTAAACATTATACAATGGAATGGTTTATAAACGTGCATAATTGTGTCATTTTTCTTAAAGCAAGTGTTGTTTGAGATTATTATGCAGCATAGCGATGTTACAATAAGATTACACATAAAACAAATTAAAAAATTAAACTAATGTTAAATTATTGTGTTGATTCATATATGTGTGGGGTTTTTTTGGGTTTTTTGTGTGTGTTTTTTTAATCTCAACTCTGGAAAAGCAGACTTCTTATGCAAATGTGGGTAGAAACAAGGGCCGGAACAAAGGAAAAAGATAAATTATCTCCCTTTGAACCTCATTGTTGTTGTTTTTTATCAGTAAAACAGAACAGCAGTTATCTGTAGCCAACCTCAAAACCTGGCTTTGCCCTGTTGCCCTCTCTGATGTTTCCTGGCATCTCTTTTGTCTTTCCTGAGGAACTCACCCTCTCCCATCTCTCACTAAGCCTGTCATGTTTTTCCTCCAAAGCCTCTTACATTGAGCAATCAATTACTTCTAGTTCTGGTACTAAATCTGCAGTGCTTTTAACATTCATGTGAAAAGGTCCTATGGATAAAATTTTGGCTAGAACAGGTGATCTGGAATACTTAGTCTTGATTCCCAAAAGGCCTAAAAGATAGCAACATTGTTTGAAATTTTTTATTCAAAAATAAAAATGTTTAATAATGAAAAGCCCGATGCGTGAGGTTGTCAGCAGCAGTCTCCAAGTGCACTTATCTAAAGAGCCATGTATTTTGTCCAGGCCCTAGAAGCTGTTGCAATATTACTTTTTTTTTAGATGTTTACTTCTAAATATAACTTTCCCCACATTTCACAGAAACGTCAGTTACCTCTTTCCTCCTCATATTTATGCCTTTGTACTTACGTTGATTACCAAACTAAAGACATAGTCATCGGGAAGAAATATTTATCTGCCCTAAGCATTACAAGAGAAGCAGATGATTCATTCTGACACCTGGGAATGAATTTAAAATAACTGTAAATTGGAGTGGATAGGAAAACGGAAGCACACCACATAATTAAAGCTCCATCAACTGTAAGATAAAAACTAAGGTGGATGACAGGCACTACTTTCCCTTTGTCAGTGTGTGCATAGCAATCCGTCTCCTTTCTGGATACCCCCCTGCTGCTTGCCCTACACGGTAAACACCCTTGCAGGCTCTTAATTAAAGTAATTGCATTTTGCTTGACAAACTAGGATGGTTGTCTTCAACAGACTAGTCTTGGAAATAAATAAAAGTAGCTCTTTCATCCATTTAAAATATAGAAAAATACTTTTTAACTTTAAAATAGATAGACCCAATAAATCTTGTCACCAAATTGGTCTATGAGCATGAATGTAATTCCAGAGAAAGCATTGTTGAATTATTTATCTTGGGCACTGAGTAAATATGTGTTGAATAGATTAATTACTAAAGTTACCATACAATCAAAACAATCATGAATGTGTGTATTGTATGTGTGTATGCAACATATATATTTATAATACAGCTTTTTGAATTACTTAACAAAAGAACTAAATCTATACTATTTTGATGAATGGATCAATCATGGCTTTTCTGGAAATTATGGATCCTTTGAAAACACGTTTATTAATGTTTCTGGGGAAATTAAATATATGAATGTGCATATATTAACACACACAGCTCAACTGCTGTGTGTGTGTGTGTGTGTGTGTGTGTGTGTGTGTGTGTGTGTCCCCGTTCCAACAAATTACTGAGGAAGAGAACTGTTCTACACTTTAGGCTTATAAAGTACATATGAACCAATGCAGCAGCATCACTTCCCTGGTTAAGTCTCAGAAGGTACTGAAAATTAACATGGATAAAGCTTACTCCAAGGAAAATGAAATAAACCTGGGATGAAGGTAGTCTGAAGTGATAAATAAGTTTGGATCCTTGACCAAAACTATAATAAGCAGGCAGATTTTAGAATTTAAGCATGTGCCTAAAAATACAAGCGGTTTCCAAAAAAAAAGTCCAAGCTAAAAATAAAAAGTGGGAGAACGAATTCTCAGAGACAATAGAGTGAAATCTAAGTGACAATAAAGTTAATTAAACGATGAAATGTTTCCTTTTTTCTTTTGTTCTCTCTCTTCTGTCTGTGTCTCTGTGTTCTCCTTCCTTTTTAATTTGGAGTTTGTACTTATTTTTAATACCTTGTATTTCTGTCTCTATCTATGATCCAAAAACTGTTTTCAAGCTACAAAGTTGAACTGAATTATCTAGCTTGCACCACCAGAAACCAAGTCTAACTTAATATATTCTAATCAACTAAATGATCTTATAAATGATCAGATTTCAAACTGCTGACCAGTAGAGGCAAGAAAATTGGTTTCTTTGTACTTTTCTATGATCCAATTAATCCCTGGCAGAGCACCTAATTTCTCTCTCAAAAAATCCTGATCTCAATTTCCTTTTCATTCCTCAAATTTAGAAAGAACAAATCTCTAAGAAGACTTGGTTTATATTATAGAAAAACACTGTAATAATTACAAGTGTTTGGGCATCAGGGTTTTGATTCATGCTATTGAAGTGGGATTCTAAGCCTTTCTGAGTGACAACAATTAAAACAAAATGTGCAGCTGATTTACAAGAACAGGTTGTAATCGGTTCTAGTATCATAGTCTTCCTACTGAAATACTTTTATTCTATTACAATATAAGATTTTCTCTTATGCTGAAAAGTTTTAAATACTATTATTGTAAATCATAGCACTCTAAATTCCTTTTGAATGATACAGATATTTTAATTCTAAAGCAAAGATCAATTAACATATTAATAGAAAATAACTTACTGTTATTTACTTTTTTATATCAAAGACATAATTAGATTTCTTATTTCTAATACAAATAGTTACCTTCCTTCTTGGCTTTTTGACATATTTGCATATATGAAACAAGATTTACTCCCTTTACTACAATTTTTTAATATAATCACTGTTCCAAAATTCTTCGATTTGGTAAGACAACAAATTGAGACCCGACCAGAAATTTTGGTATCAGTATCTAGTAAAATCAGGTTTTTCTTAAAATCTGTAGTACCATGATTCTCTAGTCTCAAATCTAGAGTATATGTGAAATACAGCCACACCAATGTTTTATTTTCCAAGAAACGATCAACCACAAACCACACCAAATACATCATAAATAAATGGAAAGTGTAGCAAAATAAATAAACATAGTACAGAAGGTGTGAATGATGTGTATAAAAACCCTGCATGCACAATCTAGGGAATAAAGGTTCAATATATAAATTTTGAGGGGCACAGCCCCCCAAACACTCAGCCGATAACAGTGCTATTTTATCAGGTTTGTTTAATTGCATTATGCAGGTAATGGGGTGAGGGTGATTTTACATGAAGGAAGTACATGTAAAAAAATGTAAAGGGGGATGTAGGAAATCAAGTTTTGACAAGAACACTTAGGAAAGTCCAGTTTGAAGAAAAGCTTTCATGGACGTGATTGAAGGAAAAATACATTAGGAAAGATATACTCTGGCAAGTGTTTAAGCATTCTGGACTTCATTATGTATATTAAGGAGAATTGCTTAAGGCTTATGAGCAAGAAGCTGCTATAATCAGAGGTGCTTCAGGTCTATTAATCTGTCAGTAGCATAGTTCAAGATCAAAAGCTAAAACATAAATCTCATTAGCAGTAGAGGTTGTTCAAGCTGGAAACGTATCTATATGCAAGAGGGGATTGGATAAATTCTTGTTTTGCTCTGGAATCTAGGGGAGTTTGTCACAATTTAGTGTTTTTATATTGATACTGTGAAGGGCACTTTGTATTTCTCCCACAGACTAACCTTTTGTTTCTTCTGTCACAATAGAAATAATAAAGAACCAGGATTCTTCCTGATTATGGCTTATTTCTTGGAATTTTGTAATGTTCTGCAGCCAGAAAGCTAAGTAGTATGTAACTAAATACAACTTAGGAACAACAATTAACAAACATTCACTGCTTATTCTGTAGTTTGTTATAACTACATAAACACACATATGTACATATCTTCACTCAACGCTGATGTCTAGTTATTTGTGCAAATGCAAAAAAAGTCAAATTGCTAATATGATTAGAGGTTGGTACTCGCTATTCATAATATGAACAAATACCCCAAAGTTCTACTTTTCTTTCCTTAGACTTTAATTTAATATAATTTTATTATGTGTATTCAACTTATTAATCAGTTATCATCATGCCGTGTTTAAGATTTATAATGTTCTCTCATAACACCTTTGAATATTCTATTGAGAAATCTCTCTCTCTCTCTCTCTCTCTCTCTCTCTCTCTCTCTCTCTCATTTTCTTCATTCTTTGCAGACACCATCCATCTTCGAGTACTTGAATCCTCCCCAGTTGGCACAGCTGTTGGAAGTGTAAAAGCAACTGATGCTGACACTGGGAAAAATGCTGAAGTTGAATACCGAATTATTGATGGTGATGGGACTGACATGTTTGACATCATAACTGAGAAGGACACACAAGAAGGCATCATAACTGTGAAAAAGGTGCACACCATCAGCATACGTTATCACCCGACTGTAGGAAGGAGAGATTTCAATATGTAGTCTCCACTCATGCATTATCCATTCAGAAATCTCACCATCGTGTTCAAATGTAATTTATATTGTGCATAGTCTGAGAAACACAAAGCCAAAGATCTTGGACATTTTGACCAAATGTTTTCTTTAATGAAACAAGAAACCTGAGATTTCACAAAATTTACAAGACAAGTTAATATACAAGGTGGGGCAAAAGTAGGTTTACAGTTATTCATATGGGGAAATAACACAATAATTAATACATAATAATACAAGAATAAACTCTGAGTTTCACATACTCACAACTGTAATCTTATCTCTGCCCCATCCTGTATGTGTGATTATATTTCTGAGCCACATTAATAAAAGCCTTCCATAATAATATTTTCTTAAATAAAACAGTTAATAGCTAGTAATGTCAATATATTATCACAGTTGGAGGCACAAAAAGTAGCATACCTTCTATCCAGATGTATGAAGTAATAATTAAGCTGCTAATAAAAATAAATAGCATGGATTGGAGAATAATTTAGTTGTTCACATTTTCCCTTCTGCTACATAAATTAAACTTTTCTGCCAAGATATGTTTATTAATATGGTTTAAAGGTAACTGCTTGTTGTTGTTTTTTTATTACAGAGTCAGTATCATCATTATAAGAAAAAATAAGACACAATAAAATTTAGATCCAATGAAATATCCTAAGCACTCTATGCATAAAGTGACCACCTTAGCACTGGTTAATCATAAACTATCCTTATATTCTATTGCACAGCCCAAGGTACACAAGCACTTTTAAATGGACAGTAACAGCAAAGGGGAAAGCAGCTTTCTCATTACTTTTCATGACTGGGAAGTAATAGTCATGCAGGTGGAATCTCATATAGCTGTTGAAAGTTTTATATTAGTCTTCACAATTTCTTAAAGTACAAGGAGCGCATTAAACTGAATAGAAATATCACAACTTAAATTTAAAAAGATAACTGAATTTTTTCTTAGAAAAAATTAGCAATGGCCAACCTCAACCCCCCCGCCACACACACACACAATCTATCAGCCTAATTTTGTCACCACCTTAGGTTTTAATCCTTTCTAATTTTTCCAAGATTTAAAATTTCATTTTCCTATGCTCTAAAGCAGCGGTTCTCAACCTGTGGGTCGCGACCCCTTTGGCGTCGAACGACCCTTTCACAGGGGTCGCCAAAGACCATCCTGCATATCAGATATTTACATTATGATTCATAACAGTAGCAACATTACACTTATGAAGTAGCAACGAAAATAATTTTATGGTTGGGTCACAACATGAGGAACTGTATTTAAAGGACTAGAAGGTTGAGAACCACTGCTAAAGTATCACAAATTGAATATATTAAAAAGTAAATTTGAATCCTATTGATATGTTAACATATTTTAAATTACTTTTATTTATTTACAGTTAATGGACAACTTAGAACTCAATCATGCTTTAAAAATCATACTGTAACTTGGAAGGTGCATCTACTCCATTTTCCCTCACTCGAATTTCATGGTTTATTTTTTATTAAACAGCCACTTGACTATGAGAGCCGAAGACTTTACACTCTGAAGGTGGAAGCAGAAAATACCCACGTGGATCCACGATTTTATTACCTAGGACCATTTAAAGATACAACGATTGTCAAAATCTCTATAGAAGATGTGGACGAGCCTCCCGTTTTTAGCAGATCCTCCTATCTGTTTGAGGTTCATGAAGATATTGAAGTGGGCACAATCATTGGGACTGTAATGGCAAGGGACCCCGATTCGACTTCTAGCACCATTAGGTAATTATGCATATGTTTAAGATGAACAGAAACAGAATTGAAGTAAATATAGATGTCATGAAATTCTATTAAAAGCATTTAATGCACTGAAAGATAAGAGGGCCTCTCAATAAGTTGTACATAACGTTGTCTCTGTTTTGGGGCAGGACATGCACAAATTTCATAGTTCCCTTCAGTTCTAATCATGCTACTGAGACTAAAACGTGTCTTGTATCGTCTGCTTGTCTCTGTAAGGCATTTGTTGCTCTGATCCTTGGTATAGATAAAGGGCACAATTTTACTATTTCATCTGTACGTTTACAGTGCAACTAAATCACATTATTTGTGCTTTCAAGTTCTTAAAGAATATGTGAAATTGAGAGGAGCAGTAAGTTAAAATATAATTATAACAGTGTTTCAATACAGTTACATTGTGGTGTTAGAAATTCTCCCATACTGCTGCCATCAAAGCAGAAGTGTTTTTTGGTTGTTGTTTGGCTTGATCAACAAATATTAGAACATTCCAGGAAGACAAGAGTAAATGGCACAGTTTTCTAATCCACTCATCTGCTGATGGGCACTTAGGCTGTTTCCAAATCTTAGCTATGGTGAATTGTGCTGCTATGAACATAGGGGTGCATATATCCTTTCTGATTGGTGTTTCTGTTTTCTTGGGATATATTCCTAGAAGTGGTATTACTGGGTCATATGGCAGTTCCAGTTTTAGTTTTTTGAGGAAACACCATACTGTTCTCCACAGTGTCTGCACCAGTCTGCATTCCCACCAGCAGTGAAGGAGAGTTCCTTTTTCTCAGCATCCTCTCCAGCACTTGTCATTTGTTGATTTGTTGATGATAGCCATTCTGACAGGTGTGAGGTCGTATCTCATTGTTGGTGCGGGGGTAAAGGAGACATATGTACTACTATTTGTAATTCTTTAAACAATAAAGAATAAAAATAAATAAATAATAAAAGAGTAAATGGCAGCCGGAAAACATATGAGATGTGATAAATGCAGAAAAATATGAAAGACTCAAAGTTTTCACTATGTCTTGTATCATTTTGAAGAAGTACAGATGTCTATATATAACACTCAGCATCAAAATGACTGCTCACTGTAAACTGTTAGTCTGTCATGTGTTTTGAACTTCCTGTGCTTCTCTAATACCCAGCAGGCAGATTTTGCTTGCCCCTTGTTCCATGCGGACCCATCACACAGGAGTTCACATGGCTGGTGGTTTCCACGTGCCCTGTCCTCTGCCTTCTATGTTTGCAGCAGTGGAATTGAGAGAGCCTCTGATTTTATGTGCCCCCTGACTCTGCAAATCTTCAATGAAGTCATACTTTATATATTAACATTACTATTTGATTTATATAATTTACCCAAATATTTTCTTCTATTCACATGCAGCATCACAGGTTACATATTGTCAGAAGAAATGTGTACATAGTAATCACGTAGAACTCCCATCTGCCAGCATCACCTTCCCATAAATGCCTCTTCTCCAATCCATTTATCTTCATTGAAATTGCTGCATTTTTTAATTTTTTCCCTTTGAAGCTTTTAAATAACCAATATACACATTTAATCTTCCTCTTTAAATACGTACCCAGCATTTTCTTGGCATAGCTCCCAACTGACTTTAACAGGCTGTGCTCTATGTTCCTGATTTTAAAATGACCTTTAAAAAGAAAAGAAATATAATATTTAGAAGAGGTCAATTTAAATCTAGTTACATTAACTGGCAAACATAAAGATATTTCTCCACACAATGAAATGGATTTATCATCCTCTTGTTGACTGATAATTATTTTATGTCAAAATATGGCTGTGGAGTTTTGAAACAAAAAATAAAATATTTTACCTGGATGCAAGTATTAGGACTAGGAGAAAAGAATCCATTTATGTATCCTATGTGCAATAGAATTAATAACTGTATTGATTATTGACAGAGTCTGTACCATGAAGGTTGTTGTATACTTGAATTTATGCCACCATGATTTAGAAAATGCATTGATTATTGACAGAGTCTGTACCATGAAGGCTGTATACTTGAATTTATGCCACCATGATTTAGAAAATGCAAGTAAACATTCTTGAAAAACCATTGAGGTTAAAATTATTTTTAAAGAAATAAAGTAGCTTTATGAATGCAATGTAATTACAGGATGGATAATATGGATATATTATAAATTGTCATATATTATGGATCTTGAAGTAATAATCAAAGGGATTTACTTAAAATGTGTTTTGAAAATGATTTTAAAGAGGAAAAGGAAAATTAACAC
The DNA here is from genome assembly GCF_000412655.1 of Myotis brandtii. Taxonomy (NCBI): domain Eukaryota; kingdom Metazoa; phylum Chordata; class Mammalia; order Chiroptera; family Vespertilionidae; genus Myotis; species Myotis brandtii. The sequence continues at coordinate 2,338,719 of NW_005366834.1, forward strand.
ACAATTTGCCAATAGGTAATTGAAAAATATAATTATATCAAGTTTGAACATGAACCAGGGTCTCTATCTTCAAGATAATTTTACATAGCCCTCTAAATTTTGTCATTATTCCTTTAAACTAAACTACAACAAATAATTAAAACAAAATATGCATTCATAGATTTGGTGAACAAAATGGTGTTTTATATTGATTTACATATTGCAACTTCATGTCATATTTCTATAGAAATAAGGAACCCTATAATTTGCCATTTATGCCAAAGAATGCAACTAATATTTGCGGATCACCATATCATATATTAATGTCTTTCTCAAGGAGTTCTTAGTCTGTTAAGGAAGATGATTCAGTATGAGAAATAATATTCACTGAGTGCCTACTAGACACCAAGTAAGATGCTTGGTGTTTTCATGTTTGCTTTCCTGTATGAGATGTGAGATGAAATGAATTCCTACTGCAGTGTGTTAAATGACAGGGATGAGTGGTGAACAGTACTTTATGATAAGTGGGGGCAAATAGATTCTACTTCAGGTAATAATGGAACACTCCAAGGAGGAAGTAATGTATGTTGTCTTTCAGAAGTAAAAGAATTTTGTCAACTTGGGATAGAATTTGTGAATTATTCCAGATAAAATGATACAATGCTTTGCTTTATTTGTAAGTGGTAAGATGTTTAGTTTGAATATGAAACTGAATTCATATTATGTTAATAGAAAAAAATGCTAGAATTTACTAAGGAGATTTATAAATTACTGGTATGTTCTATTTAGAACTGATTTAAGTAAATTTTCATTGATTTTGGTAAATATTATACAATTTTGAGACACTACAAGGGAAGAGTTTTATGGCACCATTTAATTATTTGTATTATTACTTACAAAACACACTTTAAAACAATATTTCATTAATTTTTCCTTAAAATAAATGAGTTATGGCTTAGGAAAAGATATACCATAACTCAATATTACTCCTCATCTTGTCATCTTTGTTTTGTTTTGCCTTTTTTAAATATACAGTATTAAATATAACTGGAGGATCATGCTTGTTAATTTAAGAACTGTGAAACATTTGTAAGCCACTACATTTGTGAAGTGGCAGCAACCGATGAGGGGTAAAGCTGTTTTAAACCTTGACCTACAAACCAAAAAAATAATGCAATTATCCAAAGTACATCAACCTGATTGATAAACCTGCTGTTTGGCTCTAGAATGATATCCAACACAATTCCGTTAATCAATTTGCAGAATACATATACTAAGGCTTCATTTGATATAAATGTATAAAAACTTATATCCCAAACTTTTCTGTTTTTAAAACATCTCTGGTTAATATGTATACATCTTTCAATGATACATTTGGTGAAGAAACTGAAGCTACATAGGTAATCAGTCCATGAACTAAAAGAAAAAAATCATAAATTGTTGAACTACTACTGTGAGGAAAGTAATATTGTCTCCAATTTTCTGACTAAGAAAATGATTTTGCTTCTGGGAATGGTCTGTTGCATTGGCTCCTTATGATAATTCCTCAACAGAATTCTCAATAACTAGGTAAAGTCAGTTGATAATGTTACCATATGCAATACCAGCAGCTGTTTTGTCAGGAAATACATCAAGACCAGTTGAATATGGAAATAGATAATGATAATAACAAAATTTAGAAGAATAGAACTAGGATGCAGAACAATTTGCCAATGCATGCATTGGGAAGAGGTGTGTGTGTATGTGTGTGTGTGTGTGTGTGTGTGTGTGTGTGTGTGATAAATTGATAAAATAATCTGTGTTCTAGATCAATACTATTCCTGAAATTATTATATATCCCTACATGTGTGTCTTTGCATTTTACCATTTTACCCTACAAACCATCAGTGACACTGCCACCTATTTTTCTTGGCCCTCTATGTTCAGATTTTCCTTGGATCGTCATACTGACCTTGACAGGATCTTCAATATACATTCTGGAAATGGATCCCTTTATATATCAAAGCCACTTGACCGTGAACTATCTCAATGGCACAATCTTACCGTTATAGCTGCTGAAATCAGTAAGATAAATTTTATGAGTACAATATTTAATATATATTTTTAGTTTTAATTTCATATTGAACATAATTTATTTTTGTTACAAACATGATATATATTTTAATCTAAGTTTTTAAAAAGTTTCTGAATGCCTATAATTTCATCAATCATTTTTATATATACTAAGTAATAGCTGTGGGTCTAGATAAATTGGCATTTTATATTAATTAAATAAAAATCTATAATTGGGAATTAAAGATAGTCTCTGTTGGGGAAATAATATGTATTAGATGTGTTTCATGGACACTATGAATTAGAATCTGTGCTAGATGTTGGATGTATATCATTTAATTTTAACAACAAACATGCAGGTAGATACTTTCTTTTTACAAATAAGGACACCAAAGTAATTGTAATAATACTAACTAACACTCTGTGCCAGGTATTAGTCTAAGGATTTTAAATTAATTTTCTCTTAATATTTTTATTGACCTTATTCAACAGAGAAGGAAATACGTTTCCAAGGGTTTTAGGAACTTGCCTAATGCCAGAAGTGTGCAGGGGCCTCCACAGTGTTAACTAGACATGGAAACAGCAAAGCATTAAAATAAGTTTGTGGCCCTCTGAGTGTGAGACACTGAACAATTGTGCATGCCCACGAAACCAGCTTTGTCCACACATGTAAACCTGCTCATGGTTTCTGAATCCTGTACTATGATGTACATGAAGTAGAGCAACACCTTTACTTTCTTTAAAAGCCACACTAATGAGGGTCCTACTCATTGTAAAAAAATGAGCCTATAAATTCCATGTCTGAAATAACACGCTGAATCCACAAACATATACCAAGGTCAAGGTATTTTAAATATCCATTCCAGGATTTGGAAGGCAGAACCTTGAGGCTGAATACCAAGTGTCTCAGAAATATGGAGCTAGGCCAGATAGATCACCAGCACTGAGTGCAAAGCATCAAGATAATAGATTCAGCTCTCTCCTTGAATCTGGCTCAGATATATGGGTTAACGTAATGATCCATTGTTCCCACAGTGAGTTATAAATGGCTGTTCCTTTTAAGGCTAACCGAAGTTTTTTTTTTTAGTTTTTCTTTAAAGAAAGCTTTTATTTCTATATTTGTCTCCATGTCACCATGGTTAGAAGTACCTGATAGGATCCAATCTGGTCATTCCAGATAAATGTTTGTTTGTCTCTCTGTTGCTTCAAGATCCTTCTTCAAGCCAGTGAGCTAGAAATTGCATTTTCCATTTCAGATACTGTGAGAAATTTAACTTCCAAAGCTAGTTGAAATAATTATGATTCTGTAAAAGGCTAAGCCAATTACATTCTTCTTTTTAAAAACTAAACTTATTTCTTTCCCTTAAATGAATCAATCTATGGAGAAACTGCTGGGAATGTCTACCTGCCAAACCACAAGTAGTCAAAGGCCCATTATGCTGTTCCGGTTATTAATGGGAATGGGGGTAAGAGGGAAACAGCACACAGGAAATTGTTTTCACTAGATTTTAAACACTGGGTTTATGATACCCATGTCATACACCAAGCCCTAAGCAGGGCAGAATGACATATAAATGTACTTCTTACCAATGTGTTTCCAGGCCCTTCCTCTAACCGTTTAATTCTACAGTCCACAGCAGTATATCCCATCATATGGCAAGTGCTACTTCAGGTAATTATTTAGTGCAGTATACCATGAATAACTTATGTGCTTCTTCTTTAAAAACTAATTTTAGATACCATGTGAAGAATAAAAATCCTAAAATTAAGGTCACAATCAGGGATCGTAGGACACATCACTGTAGAGACCCATGAGTTCCTCCACCACATCTGAAATGTTAGCTATAATCATTGCAATTCGTTCTGAGGACAGTGGAGTAGAGTTTATGCTGAAGGACTGACTTCTTACCTATACCTAGTTCCTTATTAGTGTCAAGTCTTGCCCTAAGCAGATAGAAAAGATGCATCTCTCTAAAGCCTGAGATTTCTCGATAATGATAATGATTTGATTTCCTCTTCTGAGAGATGTGGAAAAGCCTGTGGATACATAGGCACAGATTCATCTTTGGACAGAATTTTAAGATTCTTGACTGCTGATGCATTCTTGCTACAACAGACTTGGCCTTGATGACTGAGAGAGACTCGGGTGGTAAATGCATGCCACTACTCTTCAGTGTGCTCCTTCCTCGGAATGCTTTATACTTTTACTTATACAGAGGCTGCAGCATACGCCAGTAAAAAGGATCAGTGCAAGCACTGTTTTTAGAATAGGCGACTCCAGGCTTGATGCTTTACAAAGCACGTTTCCCCTGTGGCTTTAGCTTTTCATTGGAAGAGCCTTGAGTTCTTTGTAAAGAGCCCAGAGAGTCTCTACCTACAGGGGGTGGGAAAAGTAGGCTCACAGCTGTGAGCACGGAGAATACCACATTTATTCTTGTATTTTTTTTATTAATTAATTATTGTGTGACTTATTTGTATTGCAACTGTAAAGCTACCTTTGTCCACACCTGCATTGTTAGAGAGGAAACGGACATAATAGTGCAGTTTTTTAGATATGAGACTGTCTCTTTCTCTTGACTCTGTGACATAGTTAGAAAGTGAATTGCTACTCACAAAAGATTTATTTTTAGGTCAAGACTTTGAAAGAAAAATATTGCTATGTCCACGAACTATGTAAGTAGTTTAACGAGCATGTTCTAGAAAACATGGAAGAATCATCCCTTCCCGCTCTTCTCCAAGTAACTTTAGAGAGTTGAGGGTTCATATGCAGGTGAGCACTGTGCCTCTGGGTGTTAACAAATGGTCTAGAAGCAGGAGAGGTGGAGAGTAGTTGAAAAACATTTTTCTCCTCTCTTCACTTTTCCCCACAGGTGCCCTCTTCAGACCCACATGAATTGTAGGAAAGCTAGTTAACAGGTTTTATTGTGTGGATGCTTTGTATGGAGAAAGAACATAAGCTCTTAAGTAATGTAAGGAAATGAAGAAGATATGGCTGTGATAACAGGGACAATCTTAATAATAATAGTCAATACCAACAAACTGAAACTCTGCTCAGAAGTTTCGTGCATTAACACATCTAATTTTTCAAAAAGCTCTACAAGAAGTTCTATTTTGATTCCTGTTGAGTAAACTGAGGCATTAGAGAGATGGAATAAATTGACCAGAGTCACACAGGAAATGAGTGGTGGACATGGGAATCAAAGCAACCCTCTGTTGGGCCCCAGGAACTGAACTCTTTAATTACCCGACACAGTGAGAAGTAAAATATGTAGCAATAGATTAGATGAAACCAGAATCTGAGAACTGAACACATGTGGGTTAAGAAGACTGAGGTAAGACTGAGTGTTAAAGAAGGCAGGCCTTTGAAAAGTTCTCTTGAAATAAGAAGGAAAGTAAATAAACTTCAACATGGATTTAGCATTCAGCCTGCCTGCCTTCATACTATTTCAGCCTTGTAAATGTCCCTGCTGAGTAATCAGTTCTTACCCAATATTTTTAAAAAAGTGCTAATCTCTTTATTTTAGCAACATTATAATTACATGGAGAGAAGGGAGAAGAAATACATTCTTTTGAATAGTGACACACTCCCTATTTGCCCGTGACAATATATTTACCCTTGTACCTAAAAAATTATTTAGATAAAATTAGAAAGTCAGATAATCTAATTTCACTCATAACGCATGTTGATAGAGGCCATTAAATAAGATTGCTGCTGTCCCTCAGCTCATCTGCTCTTTGTATGTTTGTTTTGCTTTGTTTTAGCTAATTATCTCTTTCTCCTTTTATATTGATCTTCAGCTTGAGTTCACCAAAGTTCATCCAGAATTTGAACCATATCCAAAGACTGAGATTTTGATATCACAAAGGTTGATGAATATAACCTGAATTTAAAATGTCAAAACGCTCTCAGATATCAGTACCTAGAAAAAATCTATAGTGAAGATAATGTAATTATGATTGATATTAGGTTATTAACCAAGGCTAAGCTTAATAAACATTTCTATTGTAAAATTCCATTTTTGGAACAATTTTCAAATGTATGTTTTTTATGTGAAAATGTTGATGCTCTTGATTTTAGCATTTGTAGCAAAATAATAATAATTACAATACTGCATGTTACTACTGAGCTAATTTTGTTACACAGAATTGTGCCTAGATTGTTGAAACAGTACTAGTAATAATTTTATATTAATAAAATAAATTTCATTGTAAATTTCTATCTAATTTGTAAAATTAGTAGCTATGTATCAAAATTTCCAAAAGGAGAGTTGAGAGTAGCTATTGGAATACATCTTAGTAATAAAAGTAGACAGGTAAGTTGTAATATAATAGCTACCACTTAGGAGCTAATAACTTTGGGGGCAGTACTAATTTATTAAAAACTACTTCTTCAACTAAAAAAATCAGGAAAGATTAAGTAATATAATGATGTCTAATAAAGCTTTATTAAATATTTGTTATATATATATACAC
>NW_005366834.1:2345235-2357810 GCF_000412655.1 Myotis brandtii
TGGATGGCAAACCACAAATATAATATGAACTCAATTACACTGCATTGTGCTTTTAAAAAATATTTTCCAAAATAATAGTACACTTGAGCCCAATAATAACTGAATTCATGACTATATAATTAGGCTCTTAGTAATTGTCTTTATTGCATTTGCTCATTATGCTAGTAGAATTGCCCCGATGCTTATTTGTGTGTGAGCACTTAATCCATAGATGCTTATATAAATAAATATAGTGCAAACTGTGTCTTTCTAAACAAATGTTTCTTTTCCCTTTTCTAGATAATCCCAAAGAGATGACCCGTGTGGCTGTTTTTGTGAGAATCTTGGATGTTAATGACAATGCCCCACAATTTGCTGTCTTCTATGACACTTTTGTGTGTGAAAATGCCAGACCAGGACAGGTGAGTACTCCTAGGGTTTAAGCATAGGAAGATTTTTAACGGCATGATTAAATGTTTTCTTTTCCCAATCTTGAGAGGAATGAGAAAGTGGAGATAAAAAACAACACTCATTTAAAGTGCCAGTAATATAATTAAAAACAAACAAATGCTGATGTTTTTAAGGTTGGAGATGTTATAAATAACAGTAAATTTCTAATGTATACAAGATGTTATCATTGCCACAAAAGTTAAATTGTAAGAGTAAATAACTTTAGATTCTTAAAAGTTCAATAACAAAAACAGATTAAAAAGCAAACAAAGGAAAACCTCTGATATTCCATTAGATAAATATTGAAAACTGATAGAGAGATGGGAAATAAAAGTTGGGAAAAACACAGACAAATGCATGGTATTGGCAAAACACTTAATCAACTTTTCAATGTCTGCAAACACGGTTTTGAAGTGGGGCTGCAGAATTTTCTCCTTACCTTTGCACTTGCATTTCATCATTATAACAACACATAAACTGCTTAATGACTTAGTTTTCACCCTTTAAAACATTCTTCCTGCATCAGCTTTGTTTATAACTCTTTATGCCTTGTCCTCAGTGGACTCATTTTGTTCTTTGAAAAGCTTCAGCATATATGGCTGGAAGAAATGCTCTTAATTGGTTTAAGTGCTATCTTCACAGAAGGAAGCTGCATGTTATAAATAATAATTGGGCATCAAATTTGTTTCACTAAAGAAAGGGAACCATCATAGAACTATATGGTGTTTTGACATCATTTGATGCTCTTTATAGACATCAATGCCATGGTTATATTTTTATGTAAATTATTTTGTGGAATAACTGAGATACTTCCTTCTGAAGATTGTAATAGGGATTCAATAGCCTGTGTATTGTTTGAAATGGTAAATTGTTCAATATGATTTCTTTTTTCAATTTGAAAGTATTATGGAAATGTGTAATTTGAAATATTTAAGTGACTTAGCTACTTCCGACCTACTTCTTAGTGAAACAGTGTGTGCCCTAAAAATACCATTCCAAATAGTCCTCTGCTTTCGAGGCTCAGCATGATATAAGTTGAAGCTTTTTCTCTAATAGATAAAATACCCACTTAGCAATTGCTGCAGACATTGCTTCCTCTATGGTTATTTTATTTGATTTGCAAGAGATATCTTTTCAGAATATTTGAGTCATTATAAATACTTATTTACAAATGTGTTCAAAGTATACAGATCAACTGTATACAAATTGCTTTCTTTCTTTTTTTAATATATTTTATTGATTTTTTACAGAGAGGAAGGGAGAGGGATAGAAAGTTAGAAACATCGATGAGAGAAACATCGATCAGCTGCCTCCTGCACACTCCCTACTGGGGATGTGCCTGCAACCAAGGTACATGCCCTTGACCAGAATTGAACCTGGAACCCTTGAGTCCACAGGCTGACGCTCTATCCACTGAGCCAAACCGGTTAGGACCCAATTGCTTTCTTTTTCCATTTTTTGACTTTATCTAGCACAGTGACCTTATATTTTTGGACTTTTAAATAGCAATTGGTATAGAGAAGGAAAATATAATCAAATCAAAGATGATTTTAATAAAAAGTAAGTTAGCCAATTTTTATGAACATGATTAGAACAGCATGATTAATAAATTTTGTCTAATTGGCTGCATGTGTAATAGTCTCTCATGGCAGTTATTTATATTTTTTTTATTTTTAAGATTTTTTACAATTGATCTTTACAGAGATAGATAGAAAGGGACACAGAGAGAGAAACATCGATGTAAGAGTGAAATATCAGTCAACTGCCTCCTACACACGCCCTACTGGGGATCGAACCCACAACCCTGATATGTGCCCCAACCAGAAATTGAACTGGCAGCCTGTTGGTGCATGGAATGACACCCAACCAACTGAGCCACACCGACCAGGGCTCATGGCAGTTATTTTTAATAAGACCAGTTTAGTAGATGTCATTTTGGTCTCATAGACTTAAACATTGTTGCTTAAACTAAACTGTTAGATATTCTATGATGGAATTCTAGGTTATGACATCCCAGCAGGAAAAAATCAAAAGGTTATTTGGTAAAGTCCTTCTTCACTGATCCTTCCTTGAAATTCATTTGTTAACTTTGTCTTTTATCTTCCAAAGAAGTAAGAGCTATGTTAGGACTTCTGTATTTATGGAGTATTTCAATCCACTCAATACTCCTCTGAAGTAAGTGTTCCTTAAGAGGAACATTTAGAACAACAACATGGGAAATAATTTCATTCATTTGGTGTTTGGACAAAATGAGGAGACAAAAATAAAGCTAATTGCCACCTGCAACCACTTTCTTGCCTATTCCTTGCTGTAATGGTAGAAACCTATCCCCCGCCCTCCAGTCTGGGAAATGATATAGCTTAGAATTGACATAGTATTAATATTTAATATTCCCTTCTTTTTTCTGAACTAGGCCACTTGATTTTCCTTTTTTTTCCATCTCCAAAACAGGGTAGGAACCTTAGGAGAGAGGAGAAGAGAGGACATGCTGTTTTTCTTTTTATATATTTTTTTCCTCATACTTTCAGTCAATTAACATATTTTAACAATTTTTTATCTCTATGAGAAGGAAATAGCATTTCAATCTCATAGGAGAATTCCCAGGGAGGAGTGCTGCTTATATTACCCATCAATAGTATCTAAACTCCAGGCCCTCTCAAACCCAAAATATCATACATGTATAGTTTAAACAATGTTTAGTTCCTTCCCTAACAACTGAAAAAGTATCTGTATACTAGAACAAAGGCAGTTTTTTCATCAACAGAAATAGATACCATTGTAATTAGCTTGTTATTAATAATAACAAAGGGGCAAAAGGAGGCCAGTCATTATAAGTGTGGCCATTTGGGCAGCTTCACCAGGAAGCTGCAGTTTCACTCCTCAGGGAATCACCTGCCCATTCCCTGCAGATCACTGGGGGAAGGGACTGGACAAAGGGGAAGAAAGATGCATGTACAGTAAAGTTGGGGATGCAGGGAAGATGATGCCTGTCAGTCATACCTGGGGACAGAGATCATTGGCTAGAGGGGGCAGGGCCAATGAAAGCCCCCCAAATAATCCCCTAGTCTCTGTGTGGCTCTTGGCCATTGGTGCTCTTATGGCTCTCTTGCACTTTCCCATGACCCCCAACCATGCAGACCCCACAAGTAATGGGCTGATGGACTGCAGTGGGGAACACAAACTAACCTAGTCTGATGCTGGACTAGACCTGTGCTCCAACATGGAGTGGAAACTCAAGACACTGGTTTTGATCTAGTTCTGTGGAAGCCACAGCTATACTTCTATGGTGAACTGAGGGAAATGAAACTTTGGAAACTCAGGGTGTAATTCCTCAGAAATAAAGCTTTCTACAATATCTCATCCTCCATGGGAGCCTCAAGAGCTTCTCATTCCAGTGGCACCCCAAGAACCCCAGTTCCACAGACAACAAAACTATCAGTCTTTCCAAATTAAAATGTAGTGACCAGTTTTCTAACTTTAAACATCTTAAAATCCATTCATCATCCTACACTCCATTATAGTTTGATCACTACAATACCTTGCAAGTTGATTTAAGAGAATAGCCCAGTGAAAATGTAAACAAGTTATATAACTGGTAAGGAGATAAAATATAAGTGACGTATCTGTGTCTGTTTTTCAAGTGCTTAAAATGAATACTGGACATCATTAGGATATTTCCCCTAATTGTGGCAACCTCGTTTTTTGAAAGTGGGTCAAAATGAATTTATCATCAGTAGAAATAAAATAGTGAGTGTTATATAGAGAAAGAGAAAATAGTTTTATCTGCTTCTTGTTGCCAACTTCTGATTTCTATCACAATACTTTATGGTAATATACATAAACAAAATATTGTGATTTTTTAATGTATGACTGGAAAAGTAAAGGAAAACTAGATTTAAAAGTAAATGCTGGATATGGAGAAGTTGGACACTAGAAGCCAAGTTGTGTCTCAAAGAAAAAAAAATGTGAAAAGGAAGTACGTGCTTCCATCTGCAATAGAGGAGTATTAGGGTCATAAAAATATATTGTAATTTGACATAGATTTCTGACATGTGATTCTATCTTATCTGTGTTGTTAATATGAGCTTCACTTATTTCCTTCATAGCATTTAATGAAGATGTACCAATGAACCACTGATTTTAAAATCTACAATGCTACTATGTTTTATTACAATAATACATTTTAATTTAGAATTCTTAAGTAAATGTTTATAATTTATTACAGATACATGTAAAAATGTGGCTGTTTTTTTTCTCTGAAATATATTATTTTGGTCCATAAATGTGAGACATCATAGATTTTATTTTTAAAGATCATTAGCTCTACTTTCACATTCTCTGTGTGTTAACCTATTAATCTTAGTGACTTTTTATTAGTCTATATTTCATGATATGTTATTTCATTTATGTCAATTTTTCCTAACCTACTTTTTAGTATAAATCATGTTCAAAGCAATGACATAATTATAATTTAAGGTGGAGATTTTTCTACTTTGTTAGCAGGTAGATTCTTCTGTTGTCTCTTATTGCAGAAAAACCAGAGTTGGCCCTTATAATATAACCATTCCCCATAGTATGTATATGTTGAATTTTAAAAACATACAATTTTATAGACAGTACAGATGTAGTGAACTGTTACTATTAAAGTAGTTAATAAAATGTTTGTGCTTCTTTTTTTAAAAAGTATGTATCATGTTGTCTATAAAATCTTTACATTTTTAATAGCTTCTGATTTACTTTGATGAGGAGGAAAGTCATAATCAAAATAAATTAAAAAATATGTTCCTACATTAGATATATCTTTCCAGATCAATGTTTAAATATATATGAAATAACCTACTTACTTCAAATCCTATGTCTAAATGATAACATTGCCAAGAATGTAATATTACCATGTGTTATTTTTAAGGAATGGATAATATTTAAGAAAATTTGAGAGGGAGAGAGAAAAAAAGATAGAGACTTTGTTAAAAATCAAAGTAATAATATGAATGATGAAATAATTCAAATAAAGATAAATGCATGAGAAAGAAAGTCAATTGTCTTTAAAATATTTTAGACAAAATTGGATGTCAAAAAATTACGTGGTATAAGGCATATAATACCCATGGAAGTTTGAGAAATATGCATTTTTCTCTCTCTTTTTTTTTTTTTGCAGCTCATACAGACTATTAGTGCAGTAGACAAAGACGACCCTTTAGGTGGACAAAAATTTTTCTTCAGTTTAGCTGCTGTCAATCCAAACTTCACAGTACAGGACAATGAAGGTAAATTGTAGAACGTAATCTATTCATTGTGATTTAGGGTGACATTAACAAAAAATTTCACCCAAAGTAACAGTAACCATATACATGATGTATTAGCTTATTGATCTGGATTACAAAATTTTGTTTTTATCAGATATTTCTTTACTCTCTTAAATTTTATAATAATGAAATATGTGAAAAAGTCTCTATATGAGTCTTAATTAAAAAATTGAATCTTGAAAACAATAGAAAGACTGGAAATAATCAGTTCCCTTAATAAAAGGGCAGGACACAACAAGAGGAGTGAGAAGAAAGAGAAATAACATTAACTTGTCATTGATCAGCTTCCTCCTGCACACCTCATATGGGAATAGAGCCCTAAACAGGAATTGAACCATGACCTCCTGGTTTATAGGCCGATGCTCAGCCACTGAGCCATACCAGCCTGGCGTTGTGAAGGGATTGAATGCGGAAGTGTAATTGCAAGAGCAAGATATACTATTCTCCTGCATAACACGTGAATTTTATAATGTCTCTGTGGTCAAAAATACTGAAATTATTTTTGCATTCTCAAAAACATTAGAAATATATTTTAGAAGAAGAGGATATGTTAATGGTTACTATTTTTACAAAAAAGGTGTACAGCTTTTTTTTGAGAATGTGTATGGGTAATTGGTCTCGTCTAAATACAAGTATGTAATTAGAACTTCTCTTTCCTTCATAAATCTGTTAAACTAATTACAGGAAAAGGGAGGGGTTTAAGAAAGGTCAGCATCCCACTACCTACTTTTTCCTGTATGACTATTAGACACTAGACATTAATTGTCTTTGAGCTACACCAATACTTTGAGTTATGCAGTATATTCATTTTAATGGGTGGAAATCAAAATTCAAAAATATTGACTGGGACTCATAAATTTATTGTCTACATTATTGATTTTAAAAGTGCAACTGTTCTGAAATTTTATCCAATCTTATTTCTGCATGAGTATTTAATTAATGTGTTGTGTGTGTGTGTGTAGACATACATGCTCATTTGTAAATAAGAAACATTTACTAAGATTTTTTGTTTGCTTGGTATGCATAATATTTGTTTCTGAAAACTATGCTATTATCTATGTAGTCTTGATAAATGATTCACTTACAAAAATTCACCGTTTTGAAAACATCTGCGAATTAGTTGAAAATCTAATATATAAACAATCATAGTACTGGATTCCTCAAACTATCTACTTTATCTTATATTTGTATTTTAATTGCATTGCATACAATTTATAGGAAAATTGATGTTAAGTTTTATATTTCCCATAAACATTGGTTTATTTATATGTTAAAACCATGGTGGTCAGGATGATCTGTTTTTATTGTTCCAAGTCTTTTGTAATATTTTAACATTTACTTTAGATAATACTGCCAGAATTCTAACCAGAAAAAATGGATTCAATAGACATGAAATAAGCACCTATCTCTTGCCGGTGGTGATCTCAGACAATGATTACCCAATCCAGAGCAGCACGGGCACGCTGACCATCCGCGTGTGCGCATGCGACGGCCAGGGCAACATGCAGTCCTGCAGCGCTGAGGCCCTGCTGCTCCCCGCCGGCCTCAGCACCGGAGCCCTGATCGCCATCCTCCTCTGCATCATCATCCTGTTGGGTAAGAGGCTGCAGAGAACTTCGATTGCTTACTTTAATATACTTGCAAGCAAGAAATGTTGCTATTAAAATATATTCCCCAAACTAACCCCAATGTTTTAGATATGAATTATCCAGGGAATATTGCTTATATTAATATATTTTATCTGATCAGAGTTATTACCGTCCTTTGTTTTTTTGTTTTGTTTTTTAATAATGAAACTGAAAATTAGAGATGTTCAAAACGTTGTCTAAGGTTACACCGTTTCTGAGTGGCTGAACCAAGGCAAGGCTATCGGTTAGTCACTGTATGTATAATTTTTCAGTACATCTAAAGTTTATTTCCACCTTTTTTATGGCTGGATGGAGGTCTCACTATCTTACCTCTTCACTGAAATAATGTTCAAATAGTCCTTTTTACCTGGTTCACTTGTTCTTAAAAAAACATACTGGATTTTATAACCTCGAGCAAATTGATTTTTAACTGCTTTTGAATTAAGAATCAGGTTTAAATTACTCTGTAATTGCATTATCTTAAAACTATGTGAGTATTTCTGTGTCCCTAATCAAAAACACTGTACAACACTGTACCTGATATTTTAAGAAGCAGTGAAATGAAGTTGGATTTTGGAGCCAATCTTAGTAAGTTTCATTATCCTCATTATTAGAACCCTTTTTTTTTTTTGCTGGGTAAGATTATTTGGTTGATAAACAATCTGAAGTTTAAATTTTTTAAGTCAAAATTCATGCGTGTGTATGAATACATAAATTTGGGCAAAATAAATGTCATATTTTCTCCCAAACTTGAAGAATAAATATCTTTGTTCTCTAGGAAGTGTCCTAATTTTTTAATCACTTTGAAGGTCAAAAATGTTTATCAATGGATTAAGTTTTTCTTTTTTGTTGCATTAAAAAAAGTCTCCTGTTTGCCCTCTTACATACGCTTAAAGGCAAGTAGCCTGACATTCTATGTCAACAAGAGAAAACATAACTTAATACCACTTCAAAAATACTATAATTGTCTTTGTCAGTTTGGACTGCTATAACAAAACACCGTGACTGATAGATTAAATCACAGAAATTTAATCCTCACAGTTCTGAAGGCTGAAATCCAAGTTCAAGGCACTGGCAGGTTCTGTGTTTGGTTGAGGGCATACTTCCTCCTTTGCAGATGACTATCTTTTGTGTCTTCACGTGGCAGAAAGCAATGATCTCACCTGTGTCTAATCCCACTCATGAGCACTTCACTCCTGTGACTCAGTTACCTCCCAAACACCTGACCTCCAAATCCCATCACATTGGGGATTTAGGCTTTAAAATGCATTTGGAGAGGACACATTCAGTTCATAACTAATAAATTCCATATTCTTTAAATCTTTGTTATAAGAAGCTAAATACAAAGATATTTCTTCATACATATGCCTGGTAACATATGTATCCTCCCTTTCCTCATCTAATTGAATTTACCTCTGTTTCTTCAAATCTTCATTTTAAAAGATCATGACCAAATTGAGGATGGGAAACTAATACAACCAGACGGAATTTGATATTATCTATATTCTACTTTTATGCCATTATTAATAGTATGATTTAAATTATTATTATTCATACCTTGTTCTGGAACTAGGGATACACATTGAGTGATACACATTTCTACTTGTGGACTACACTTAAGATGTATCTAGCCAAGGTTTTTGTAGTTAATTCAATGTATTAATTCTTTCTTTGCCATCATGTGATCCAACAATTATTTTTGATCTCATGTGTGATATATATTTCCATGGAAAACTTCATAATTTCTAAACTAATGATGTCTAAGTAATGTGGCCATTTTCCCCCTATAGCAATTAAGGTCTTTTTCTACAATGTAAGAAAAACAAATCTATGCAAATTCATCAGTAAAGCTATTTAACAGAAACCAGTACTCCATATCTTGTGAAAAATGCTGCCTTTAAAAAAAATTTTTTTTATTGGTTTCAGAGAGAGGAAAGGAGAGGGAGAGAGAGAAACATCAATGATGAGGAAGAATCATCAATTGGCTGCCTCCTGCATGCCCCCTACTGGGGATCAAGCCCACAAGCCCCTCACATGTGGCCTGACTGGGATTCAAACCATGACCTTCTGGTTCATGGATCGATGCTCAACTACTGAGCCACACTGGCCGGGCAATGCTGCCTTTTTTCAATAATGTATAAGTATGTGAAAAACGTAGACATATTTTTGCCCTTCTTAATTGTTTCATTTTAAGCTGAATTTAATGTGTGTCAATTTTAAAAATATAACATCTATGTCACTGTTTAATGCAAAGTATAAATAATGTCTCTACAATCAAGAACTATCTTTAAACAGTTCTTAGCAAGATAAAATAAGCCACTGGATTTGGGAAATTGTTTTAAAAATAAGTTAGACACTTAAACTCTACCCATCCTAGCTAAATCCATTAATACCCTCCCCCGACCCCTCCACCCCCACAAAAAAAAAAAAAATTGATCAAAAAGTACAAAATTAATCTTAAATTCTAACCTGTCCTGGAAAACCCATTACTTAAACTCCTTTGTATTCCTACCACTCGTTCTGTATATGGTGTTGTAGCTGGATCTTTAATGTATCTTTTTTTTTTTTCTCTCCAAGTGATAGTAGTACTGTTTGCAGCTCTGAAAAGACAGCGGAAAAAAGAACCTCTGATCTTGTCTAAAGAAGACATCAGAGACAACATCGTGAGCTACAACGACGAGGGGGGCGGAGAGGAGGACACCCAGGCCTTTGATATCGGCACCCTGAGGAACCCCGCAGCCATCGAGGAGAAGAAGCTGCGGCGAGATATTATTCCGGAGACTTTATTCATACCCCGAAGGACTCCCACGGCGCCAGACAACACGGATGTGCGGGATTTCATCAATGAACGGCTGAAGGAGCATGATCTCGACCCCACCGCGCCTCCCTACGACTCGCTGGCAACCTATGCCTACGAAGGGAACGACTCCGTGGCGGAATCTCTGAGTTCCTTGGAGTCCGGTACCACTGATGGAGACCAAAACTATGATTTCCTCCGGGAATGGGGCCCTCGGTTCAACAAGCTGGCGGAGATGTATGGTGGCGGGGAAAGCGACAAAGACTCCTAACCTAGGGTATATATTCTGCTCAAACAAGAGGAAGGCACTTGGCCAACACCGTCTCCACTTCACAATATTCGACATCCAGGAGAATTTTCCTGCCACTCAGCACAATTTTTTCCCCATTTGCTTTTTAAATTTGTTCGTTAATCACATTAATTCTTTCCTGTAGGATGTCTCATGGAATATATACGGCATTTTATTTAATCACTTCCAAGAGCCAAAGCTATGGAAATTCAGTGGTGTCCATTTTAGAAATAAAAGATAATTTCAGAACCGTGAACAGGAATAGTTCTCCCTTAAGCAACCTCACAAACAAGCCGCTTCTGTTAGATACATGCCCTGCCCTTGCAAATGAAGCTTTTAAAAAAGGTGAAGACAAATTTTAAGGTATATCCTGTTCTGTACATTAAATTAAATGTACATGTGGTGTTAGTAGGTGTGATATGCAACCTGGTATACAAAACGTTTGTGCAATTTCATTTCATCAAATTCTATCTGCTAATGTTTTATATTTATATTTTTGTATTTATTTTTAAAAAATAAACCAGTTTTTACAACTACATTGTCTCCAGCTTCTTTTTTTCCCTAGGAAGAAAAGGTTTCCCATGGGCTAAATATCTTGGTACAAAATTACATGGAACACAGGTAAGAACACAAAGTCATTATCATTGCTGTTTAGAGCTCTGACCAAATTAATATGATGTAGGTAAGGATCCTTTTTCCATTGAGTTTTGTTATGCCGAGATATGTGAATTAAAAGTAATAATCATTTTTAGACCATTTAAAAAATTCCCATGTAAGCAAATTTAGAACATGGACATCCTTATGCTGAATATTCCAAAATGCCAGCAACGTACTTACTTTGTTTTGTACATATTCACTAAAATAATGTCTGAAAGATTAAAACATTTATTTTTGTATGACATTTTTGCTATTGAGGTTCATAGGCAACAGAGTTCAGATGGATTTCAGACTGAAATAATCCTTTAATGGAAAACATATTCACCTCCCATGGTGACTTTGAAAATGCCTAGTAATGAGAGTAATAATGCTGAATATTCCAGTAAGAGAGAGCATTGTAATTATATCATATTTTCAAAAATACATTGCATATTTATTTATTTGCAAAAAGTCTATTTTTGTGTCAATGAATGATTTACTATAAAGCAAACAATAACAACAACAAAAGTCAAACTGGCAGTTAATTATTCGGAGATCCTGAGATCTTAAGGCCAACTGATTCTAACTTATCCCTTCTTTCACAAGCTCCAAACATGTTCATTTATAAATAATTTGGGACCACTTTGCTGGACCTACACTAAGAAGTCGCATTAAGAAGTCTCATTCCCAGCTAAGTATATCGTAAACAATACCAAGGATTCGTGTTCTCTCTAATTAGTGAGACTGCTATGCTTCTGGAGTGAGTCAGAGTGCAATATTGACATATCCTTAATGCAGAATTAATTATTTCCATCTCCTTGAATGATTTTCTTTCTCCTAACTTCCAGGCTGAAAAGATACACATCCCTCTGACTACAGACATGTGAGTTTGCATAGTAATCTAATTATGAAAGAAAACCTATGTGGTCTTAGTTAAAATTACAGTCACACTTTAAGTCTAAGCGGCACTTTAGATCATAGTAAAGCCTAAGTTGGTTTATTTCCTATATTCTAAGAACCTATTTATGTACCCAGAAGGCTGGCTGTAAAAAGCTCAAAGTTTAAGGAAAAATAAAGGTTTGATCATATATATTGAACTGAAGGAAGATAAAACCCTCAATATCCTATTATGATTATCCATTCAAATAAAGTCAGCAAAAAATAAAAAAGATAAAAGAGGGTATATATTGTGAGCATTTCACATTAGTTATGATGCAAAATATCATACTCATTTGATTGAAAATTAGTTTTTAAGTTTCCAGCATTAGCTATTTTTATTGATATTAGATGTCAATAATTAAAGTTCTTATTTGAATATTTTAATTATCTACACTAATAAAAGATAAACATGCAAATTGACCATACCTTCGCTATGCCTTAAGCCACGCCCACCAGCCAATCAGAGAGACTATATGCAAATTAACCCAACCAAGATGGCGGCAGGCAGCCACGGAGCTGGAGTGAGCAGGAGGCTTGGGTTGCCCCTGGCG
>NW_005366834.1:2358733-2393941 GCF_000412655.1 Myotis brandtii
CTTCCGCCTCCTCAGCAGCACTAAGGATGTCCGACTGCAGCTTAGGTCTGCTCCCCACTGGCAAGTGGACATCTCCCAAGGGCTGCCTGGCTGCCAAGGGGATGTCTGACTGCCAGCTTGGGCCTGATCCCCCAAGGAGCGGGCCTAAGCCAGCAGAGGTGGACATTCCGAGGGGTCCCAGACTGCAAGAGGGCATAGGCAGGGCTGAGGGACCCCCCAAGTGCACAAATTTTTGTGCACCAGGCCTCTAGTCATCATATAATTCACGCTGACATTAACTTACTCTGTTATTTATTTTATTTGTCATCCATTTTTAGAAATATCAAGAATTATAGCAGTTATCTCTGTCATCATCCAAACCATGTTTCCAAAAATTCTCTTTAAGGAGATTGATTAGCAGACTTATTTCATAGTATAACAATTATATTGTATAGAAATCATTTTGCAGTATACTGAAACTGTCCTTGGTAACAAATACCTAATATATTTTTTAATAAAGGTGATATATAATTAATTTCTTAGACAACCTGAAATTGAAAAAAAAAGTATGCCTATAACGAATGACCTGCTCAAACTTCCTCAATAGTCTTTCTTGCATGATGCTCTCCCAAAGAAATGTCCAATATGTAGATTATTCTATGTCCAAATTTTTTTTCATATGGGAAGTGGGGAAAATATCTCTCAGTGTCATGTATTGATTCAGTAGACCACTGTGGACCTTTTTATTTATTCATCCATTTATTCCCTTCCATCAGATATTTTGAGCATCTGTCATAAAAATCAAAGGGTGTTCTAAGCCCTAGAGATATTATAATAAATTATATATAAGTATGTAATTCCTCTATTAGTAAAAATGAAAAAGGGGAGAAATTGTTATCAAAACACTCAGAATTTATAACAAATCATCTAACTTTTATTATTATTACTTTTTAAACAGAAAAATTATTCTCATCCTTTTGTATGTTTTAAATATTCAGATAAGTGAATAAAATGATTTATAAACCGTTGGTCAGTAGAAATGGTGATTAAGTTACTCAATCTTCAATGGTTCTAGTTTCAACAAAATATTAAGGAAATTTTATGTAATTATAAATTTGTCCTTTTAGGCTGAGGTTTCTCTATATATGTCAAGTGGATACTGTCACACAAATGCAAGAGTTCCAGACATTTTTTGTTAGACTTAAACATATACACTATGAGTAATTAGATATATAGAATAGTCTAAAATAAACTTAGGATTTAAGATTGAGAATTAGGTATATCTACCATCTGGGTTCACTTATCAATACATTTACCTAAGTGTCTATATGTAATGCCTTCACCAGCTACAACACACCCTGATGCCCATTTGTTTGTTGCCTGGCACTGCTTCACCTGCTGGCTTGTATGTGGACTTGCAAGGGCATCACTGGGTGGCGCTGCAGGACTGCTTGGGCAATCTGCTGCTATTGGTGGCCATAAAGAGAACCTCCCTGACTCACATCTCCAGATCTGCTAGAATTGCAGCCTGTCCCTAAGCTTGAAATAAAGTAGACCCTTGATCTCCTTTTATCCCCTGGCCAGTCTGCTGGACCGTTCAGTGCTTTGAAAGAGTGCAGTATTGGCCCACAGAGAGCGGTCAGGCGCCCACTTTAGTCACCAGGTCAGCCTGCAGCTTATCAATAGTATAGAATAGTAGCATCTAGTCATTTATTCTGATCAAAGCACACTAGAGAGCCCAGTATTTCCCCCTTTCTTCCAAAGCTATATTCAAGTCCAAGACTTTGTGGTTGTTATGGATCCTATGTCTTCATGCAAATCCTACATCCAAGAAGTTAGATTTATTTCATTTAAAAATTATACACAGAATCTCACTACTTCTCACCATTTTCATTCCCTGGCCCAAGACACTGATACAGTACTTCTTTTCTCCGTAATTAGGAGCAATTAATTTCCTTAACTGGTCTCTCTCCTGTCGCCTTGCCCCACTTACCCTCCACTATCAGCATTGAGGTCAAATAAATATTTTCAAAATGAATTTCCCATTTGATTGCCCCCTGTTTTTAAATGCCATTCCTTCCTCATTTTCCTCAGCATAGAAGACAAAATCCTTAGAATGTCCTTAAAGTCTTTCCATACTCATTTGACCTCTTCTGCGAGTTATTTACTGGGCTCCAGCCTCTAGCTCATTTCTGTTCCTTTCTCCCCTCATTTGTTTACATTGACCATCCCTTTCTCCAACTTGTGTCCTTACTTCCTTCAAGTTCTTTATCAAATGCTATTTTTAATAGAAGTCTACCCTGTCCACCCTACTTAGAGTTATAGAATTTCCCTAGACTTCCCGATTCTCTTAGACTGCATTTTGCTCCCTAATAGTACCACTTTTTCAACATGTTTTTGACTTACAATTATTATTTTCTGTCTCCATCAAATAGGCTGTAAATTTCATGAGAGCATATATTTTGTCAATTTTGTTCATTGTAATGCCCAATAAACAGAATTATGTCTATCTATTTAGGTACTCAATAGACATTTGTGAGAAACTTCAATTAATATTATATCTTTGGATTTATCATGTATTATGCTTAATTTTAAATATATATGTATATATACATATTATATGCATATGGTATTTCTACTTCCTTTTGATGGTAAAATTATAGGATATATCTTAGTGATTTTTTTTTTTGGTTCAATTTCTGGGAAACCTTTTTCTTCAGGGCTGGTACAGGATAAATGAAAATTTATCTAGTTGTTATTTAGCTAACAATTATTTTGGTCAATTGTTTTAGAAGAGTAGAGATAAATCTTAAAAAACACACAAATCTGAGAAAGTCAAAACATTATTTTAAATGAAGTTATATCGAAAATGTGTTTGAGTTATTTGCAATGTGCCAGAGATTATGAGAGTTGAAATTGACATAAAATAAAATAAATGCTGTAGGCAGAGAATGACTACCTTTTTGGGTTCTGTTCTGGTGTGGTTGAGTTCTGGGTCATGATTTTGGGACCTCAATAATGCTATAAAAGGGTCAGATAAAGGGAGTGTTGATCAGGGAAAGTTTTGAGGAAGATTATGATGAAAGGGAATGTTGAAGTGGAAGAGAAGACCAGAGAGCCCCAAGGAAAACTCTGGTGTTCAGTTTTTCAATTTACTTATTTCTTATATTATTTTTGTTTGTTTTCTACATGCCATAATTACTATGTATAAAAAGTTAGATTTCATGCTCTGGTTTCTCTTCAGACCGCATAAATCTTTCGCCTTTTAAAAAGTTATATTTGTATTTTACTGATTACCTTAAAGGAATCTCATTTGTTGAGATCATTATTAACTAGAGGCCCAGTGCACAAATTCATGCATGGGTGGGCTCCGGCCTACCCAGGCTGGGCCAGCTGGGGGGAGGAGCCGCTGGCAGTTGGCGGACCAGCCTCACTCCCAATGAGGCGGGGCAATCAGGGATGGGGCCAGCCAGGGGGAGGGGCTGTGGGCGGTTGGCTGGTCAAACTCCCAATCAAACTCCTGGTCAAGGGGGCAATTTGCATATTAGCCTTTTATTATACAGGATATGCAAAGAGGACAGTCTTCAAATTTACCTATGGGTGGACTCTAGACAAATTTTGAACCAAGCCCTAGCTGGTTTGGCTCGGTGGATAGAGCGTTAGCCTACGGACTGAAGGGTCCCAGGTTCGATTCCGGTCAAGGGCACATGCTCAGGTTGGGGGCTCAATCCCCATGGAAGGCTTCCAGGAGGCAGCCGGTCAATGATTCTCTCTCATCATTGATGTTTATATCTCTCTCTCCTTCTTCCTTCCTCTCTGAAGTTGATAAAAATATATTTTTTTAAAAAATCTTGAACCAAGAACTCACATCAAAACCAATAAAAGGAGCTGAGAGAATTGATGTGAATGAGCTAAGGTACGTACTAGAGCCAAAGGTAAATTTTTATGGTTAAAAAATTAAAAATTACATATATATGATATATCAAAGCACTTTCATTATTTCTTTAAGGCTACAAATATAGTATTCTTCTAAAAAAAAAAAGCCAGAAAAACTCATATATTATTTAGTTCACTCAAACATTTATTATACATATTACAATTTGCATTCAATTTTCCTGATGTTCTCATTATTTCTTTAAGGTTTCAAAAACAGTATTTACCTTCATGCTTAACTCTTTATTTCAATTTTAGATGTGGAAATTAACTAAGCACAAGAAGAGGGGAGAGGGGACTTTTCACAATTTTAATTAGTAAGAGCAAAAACAAAACAAAAAAAGCAAAATAAATATACCCTTGTACAACCTTATTACCTACTATTACTATAAATGGGATTATTGTAGCATATGTATAAAGTAGCACAATGGACATTCTTTATTAAAGGATGTATATAGGGAAGGATTAATGATCAACAAGATCATAATAGAAAACTAGTAGTCGGCATGTGAAAAGTCTTTTCCAGCTGTGAAATTTTCCTGAATTTGGAACATGACGTTTACAATGCCACAGGAAGAACAGCACTTCATTCCCAGATTTATCTGAGCAAACCTCCCACTCAGTGTGTAATATTTAGCAGCATTTCTAAGACTCTTGCCATGATCTTTCCCTCTCTTCTTTTACATTCAAAAGGATTTTAAATGGATTTCTTTTTATCAATGTATAAAATCCATGCCACTCTTCTACAGTTTATGTTAATTTCCATTATCTCCACTAATAATATAGCTTAAAATAAATTTTTCCTAAATGATTTTACTCATGTCAAGGTATCTTTGTAAAACAGCCGAACAGTGATGGACTCTGGCATACTCTTTTTTTTTTTCTAAGAGATGATGCTAACATTAGAAAGTTACTATTTGTTTGAAAATATATTTATATATTTTTATAATTTTATTAAGATATCTGACCTAAAGCATTGCACAAGCTTAAAATATACAACATAATGATTTGATATATGTATATGTCTTAATTATATAACTTGTAAGTTTCTGTTTCTTTAAAGAGTTAAATTTTATTATAAGCAGAATATGAGTCTACATTTGTAATAACTGAGTCTAGGTAATATTCATTCAAAAGGGCATATGTACTTTAGTAGTTCCAGCATGTGGAACATTCTCTTGGCAGAACTGTGCAATTTATATTAAAGCAACTCTTTGAATTTTAGGTTACATTTGGTTAAACACTTAGACCTAATAAAATTCTAGTTCTAAACAACATATTGGACACCTAAGTAGGTATTACATAAATACTTATTGAGTGATTGATTAATCTTGGCATTCTAATACTTTGTTTTCTAATTTTGGCACTGTGGAAAATGTCAGAATTTTCCCTACCCTCAACCAAAAAGGCAACATGTTTCATTCATATTTGAAAAAGCATATTCTAGAAATGTCACAGTAACCTTTTAAGATGACGGTGTCTGCCTAGGAATTCTTGACAGCAGCTATGCGCAATTATGCCAGCTATATATTGAAACTTTCTTACATCATCTTCCCAAAAGTGATAGCCTGAGCAGACAGCATTGAGGTGACAGAAGGAAATGCGCATTGATGCACTCTTTTATAAACCTTATTTTTGAGCCAAAAATAGAAAAAGTAAAATCCAGTTTCTGGTTTATTTATTGTCAGAGTAAATACTTTAAGTTACTTAAAGATAGCCATATTATCTCAATTTTTCTATCTGTGAAGCTAAAATCTCAGTGCATTTCGAATGTAGAATATTGCACACAATTAATTTTGTGCCTGATAATTCATTGGTATAAATATTTCGATGTTATTGAAAAGTAAGAATAAAACAGACACAAAGGTTATTCTCCAAATTATTCAAAAAAGAATAATGCATCTTTTAAATGGTAAACATAAGGACAGAAAATGTCATAATTAACAATACAGTGGGGCCTTGACTTACGAGTGTCCCGACTAACGAGTTTTTCGAGATACAAGCCTTCTCTCGGCCGATTTTTTGCTTTGAGTTTCGAGCTAAAATTCGGGTTACGAGCCAGCTTCAGATATCCCACCGCTAGTTGGCGCAGTGAACGTCACAGTGAATGCCACAACATCAGCCCAGCATCACGTGTCTCACTCATTCACTTTTTGATTTGACATACGAGTAATTTGAGTTACGAGCTCCGTCATGGAACGAATTAAACTCGTAAGTCAAGGCCCCACTGTATCTTTAATATGAGTTCTTGGAAAACTTATACATGGAATTGTAAGGTTGTAGCTAATTTATGGTAGTAGTAATGATTAATATGATAGAGATGATGATGATGATAGTAATTAAAATGTATGTGCCCACCCTAGCCAACTTGGCTCAGTGGATAGAGCGTCAGCCTGCGGACTGAGGGATCCCGGGTTCAATTCTGTCCAAGGGCACATGCCTGGGTTGTGGGCTTGATCCCCATTGCGGGGCGTGCAGGAGGCAGCCGATCAGTGATTCTCTCTCATCATTGATGTTTCCATCTCTCTCCTTCTCCCTTCCTCTCTGAAATCAATAAAGAAATATATTTTTAAAAATAAAATAAAATAAAATGTATGTGCCCATTTTATGCCAGGGATTGTTCAGTGTCTTACATATACTAACACATTTAATTGTCACAAAGACTCTGTGAGGTGAGTACTTTTATTATCTCCATATTACATATTAATAAAATACCACTAAGAATTACATAAAATTGCCCAAGTTTCTATTCTTTTGACATAAAGGACACAGCTCTAAGGTTAGTGCTCTTAAAGCCGAACCTACTATTGATAAAGATAAAATAAGAAATCTTGATATCTTTGGGAGTAATGACAGTGAGGAGATTTCTACTAACAGAGTTATTATGTAGAATGAACCTTTTAATTTGTCCTTAGCTTTACAACTGGTATGGGCCATTGTCTGGGCCAATACAATCTGTATAATTCTTATCTCTAAGCAATTTGGTAGGGGCTTGTCTAACGTACGTGGGTCACATTGCATAATCCACCTTCTATCTGGTTGTGAGTGTGGAAGATGGCGAGATGATTTAAAAAATATCAAAATGGTAAAGGGAGCATTTACTGGGGAGAGGATGTGAATTCTGTTCTCTCTAATGTCAAAGGAGTGTGGGCTCCCTTTTGGGTGCATTTGGGTATCCTAGCAAGGGTGTCCTTGGAGGAGACTGGTAGTTGGTGTGGGGGATTTGAAGACCCAAGGACCAGCAATTAAGCAATATTAAAGCTTGGGGTAAAATATCTATCCATTTGTGGTGACAACTTATTGTTTAAAAGTTTGAGGACAATATCTTTGAGTAGTAGACCATTGTGTCTGGCTGCTTGGAGCTGATAATCAAGGAGGAAATTCCACAAGGTTCCATGTTCTGGAGCCCATGAATGTACAGTTTGGGAGGTGAAATGGGTAGCTTGATTTAAATATTTAAATCTGGCTGGCCAAAGGAGATGAGCACACACTTGGCTAAGAAGGAAGTTACAAGGTAGCATCCAGCATTTCTGGAGGGAGCAGCCAACAGGACTCCAGAGAAAGTATCACTGATGGTGGTTGTTACCTACCAGCTCCAGCAGAGGGCAGCAGCGGTCCAATAAAACCAATTTGCCTTCTGAATAGGGTCTGTCATCCAGGGCACATGTTCCCACCTGGGAGCCTTCCAGGGGCCTTGTTTGGAAGCAAAGAGGGCAACTATTTGCCACCACTTTGGCTAGAGCTGTGGTGTCCCCATGCCTGTATTCCCAATCAGTGAGTGCTGTCACTCCCCTAAGGTATTATGTAATATGGGCCCATTCTGCTAGTAGGTATGGCATCTCTGGAGGGATAGTTGTATCTAGTATTTTAGGAGGTAGAGTTCCCACCTGGGAGAGAATGAGTAAGCAATTTCCAGCTTAAGGCCATTCCCTTGTGGTCCACTACAAGCAAGACTCAACCCATTCTGGTCCATGGTGGACAATTTCAATAGATTTATTTAAGGTTTTAAAAATAATTTCTAAAGAATTTTTTTTGATATATATATATATATATATATATATATATTCATTCTGTTTGTTTTGTTTTCTTTAAGAACTCCAACTATATCTCTAATTACAGGTAATAACATTTTTGTAGCATTCTGTTTCTTAGAACACTAGAAGGAATGGATGTGTGTGTGTGTTTCATTACTCATTGCTCTTATACTTTTGGGGGGAGAATTTGGGGAGAGAATCAGATGCAAGCAAACACTATTTCCTTCAGAGCCAAAGTTCTCTTGTGTATCATTCTTTACCACTAAAGGGCTAACATTTTCCTATTGCTCAATCATGCACAGTGCTAGTAAAGATGGATTTTAGCAGGGGCGTTAATGTGATAAAACCAACTGTACTGTCACTTTAAAAGATTTTTAAAATATATTTTATTGATTTTTTTATAGAAAGGAAGGGAGAGGGATAGAGAGTTAGAAACATTGATGAAAGAGAAACATCAATCAGCTGCCTCCTGCACACTCCCCACTGGGGATGTGCCCGCAACCAAGGTACATGCCCTTGACCGTAATCAAACCTGGGACCCTTGAGTCCGCAGGCTGATGCTCTATGCACTGAGCCAAATCGGCTAGGGCTATATAAGTTTTTTATTGCTTTTAGAGAGAGAGGAATGGAGAGAGATAGAGAGATAGAAAGATCGATGAGAGAGAAACACCATCAATAGGCTGCCTCCTACATACCCCCTAGTGGGAACAATCCGGTCATGTGGCATATGCCCTAACCAGGAATCGAACTGGTGGCCTCCTGGTTTCGGGGTTGATGCTTAACCAGTGAGCTATACTGGCTGGGTTGCTGTCACCTTTTATTTATTTAACTTCTAAGTACTTGTTGAGACTGGCTAAAGTAAAACTAAAATGATTTAGGAAAGCAAGTATGTTTCTTTAGAACTAAATAGAATTGCTATCGTTAAAATATATCAGAAGTAGCAAAAAGGCAAAACAAAATGCCATATGCAAATTCCTATTTTCATATGTTAATCAAAAGATCACGCCACAATTATTTCCTCTCTCAGTTCCAGTCCCAATTTCCTCTTTGAATAAGAGGGCTTTGAACTAGATGATCACTCAACAACTGTACTTTTATGCTTAATACCTTTAATTGCTTTTTATTTCTAAATTGCTTTTTGTTTCATGTTTTGAATATTCTCCTTTTACTTTTTCTAATATTATACACACAAAGAAATGCACACACCCGCACACATAGACGTGCACACATGTTGCTTTGTGTTTGTTTGTTTTTATTGGTGGCTTACTTTCTTCAGCATCTTTCACTGTGACTGTCTTTCCTATTCATTTCTAATGTTCATGGATTTTTCTTTAGCTAATAATGCCTAACGAGCTAGAAGAGGGATATAAGTGTAAGCCCTGTCTTCTGTTCTTTTAATTAAAATTACAGCACTCTTTTGAAACTCTTGTTTTATTGCAATACCCTATGGAAAACATATTTTCATAAAATATTTTAATAAAGTAGCAATACTTGTATTTACTAAAAATGTTTATTGAGTGCCTATAAAATACCAGTTATTGATGCAATCTGACTTTCTAGGTCTCAAGATTGAGCAAAACAGACCAACATCTGTGGTCTTATGGGGTAAGCATTTTACACAAGTCAAATTAACATACACACACATTTGAAAAGTAAAACATAGATATTTCATGAAAAAAAAATACTCATGGTCACTCATGTGATACACTTGCTGTTTCAATTCACTTTCATTTTACTTAAGCACACACATTGTGGCCCACTAAATGGTTTTGTGAACTACAAATAAGATGTCTAACAGACTGGAAAACACCCTTTCAGTGAGGGATGATAATTTATCATCACTGCTATTTCAGGTACTACACAACCCATAGACTGCAATTGTCTGTTGTAACTGACAAGCTGTGTGAAAATGGTGCATGCTGGTGAAAGGGCGAGGACTACGCCCTCCATCTTACCCTGTGTCCTCCATTTTTTGGGCAGCCATGTGCTCAGGAAAGCACCTTCTTCCCGGAAGCCCAAGCCTCTGCTAGTCACGCCCAGGATTTCTTTAAACTAACCAATGACAATCAAGGGACGTGCGCGCCATAGATATGACCATATCCTGTGTAACAAGACCCTACTTGCGCCTGGCCAATCGGCAGGGCCCACAGTCATCTCTCCTCCCCTCACTCCACCCCCTCCTATTAACCCCTTTTTTCCCACGGGCGGACACTCTCGTCTCGCCTCTGGGTCGGTGAAGGTTGGGAGCCAAACCCCGGGTTTGATAATAAAAGACTCTCTGCTTTTGCATCGGACTCGGCTGGCTCCCTGGTGTGGTCTATTGGGGATCTTGAAATCTGGGCATAACAGCTGGGAGGTAAATTGGAAGTAACTGGAGGGAACACAGACATACTTACTTTACTCATTGCTGGTACCTACTTATCCAAACGGGCTCCAGAGATGTCCTATTCTTTGTTATATGGCATTGGCTATGCTTTCTTGTTTTCAGTGAGCCAACAAGTAGGCTAAGTTTACTCTTGGTCAATTTGCAAAGGAACAAAGACACAAATAATATAATTTCCCGAGCCTGTCCTCTATCGTTATTGGGTGGCTTCTTGTCCACTCCCATAGTTTGGGTTTTACCAAATATATGTGTAAGCAGATTTAAAAAATCATGATCTGGGAGAGTTCGCGTGAGGCATTTGGGGCCTGGAGGAAGTGAGTGTGAGACATGACAAACTGAAAATAGGCAATGGAGGTGGCAGGCCCCTATGTGAGCAGGACAGAGTCAGAGCCCTCCAGGATGTGGTCTACCCCATGGCATAAGATCTAGATGAAGGAGCCTTATAACAAAGATATATATTTTTTGAGACATGAAGAGGGGATGCCTTGCTCCTTGCCTAGAGGCGCTACAGCCCAGGGGTATACATCCTCTCCACTCCCAAATATCGAGGCACTTGATTTGGTCCCAGCCATCTGAGCTGCCAGCTCAGGGCACTCGGTTCGGTTTTGACGGGCCTGTTCAGGTCCTCTCTGCGTGTATCTCTTTCCTACAAATAAATCCTTGCCTGCTTTTGCTGCCATTTTTAGTCTCTTGTTTGAATTCATTCCTAAAAGCATTGAGGGCACAGAGTGCTGTCTCTGGCCAGAGGTTAGCTCGGTTTGGTCCCAGCCATCTGAGCTGCCAGCTCAGGGCACTCGGTTCGGTTTTGACGGGCCTGTTCAGGTCCTCTCTGCGTGTATCTCTTTCCTACAAATAAATCCTTGCCTGCTTTTGCTGCCATTTTTAGTCTCTTGTTTGAATTCATTCCTAAAAGCATTGAGGGCACAGAGTGCTGTCTCTGGCCAGAGGTTATCTCTGCAGAGACCACCCTCACCACTGCTGACATCTGCAAGTATAACCCCCACACTGATTAACCCATAGTGCATTTTCATCGCTGCTGTGTTCCTCAGTTTCATTGCATCCACTAAGTATTATGTGGGATAGTGGTTTTTCATATATATCATTTATCATATTAAGGGTGTTACCTTGTAGACCTGGTCACTGAAGGTGTTTATCGTGACTAGGTTTTGAATTTGGCAAATGCTTTTCCCACCTTCATTAAGATGATAATATTGATTTTATTCTTTGTTCTGTTAATGCAGTAAATTACACCATTGATTTTGAATTTTGAACACATTATCTAAATCATTTATATATGTGAACTCATTTAATTCCCATAACATCTCAGTGAAGGAAGTACCCAAGGCCACACAGATAATTGTACCATAAGATTTGACACTGTAGATTTAACACCCGAATCTATGCTCTTAACCACTCCTGTACTTAACAATAATTTTTCTTTATCAGTCATAAGCACACAACATCTATATTACAAATTAAGTTATGTAAGTGCTTTGAAATTTTCAAATATACAACAACATAGCAAAGGCCAAACTCTTTCTAAAATCGCCTCTAAGTCTGAGTATTTGGGGAATTGAGGCATCCAATCTCCATGGAGGGGGGGGGGGTGCAGGAGGCAGCCAATTTATGTCCTCTCTCAATAGATAACGCTCTCCCTTCCTCTCTCTCTAAAATAAATCAATGCAGAAATCTTTAAAAAAAAGAAAGAAACTAAGATAAAGACAACTAGTTTATAAAAGAACATAGACATTTTCTCCTTTAAAAGCAGACCATTATTTTAACTGATACAATATGCTACACATAATGGATATTCAGATTATTTTGAAAATAAAATTTCAATCTCCAATGTTGTTGGTTGATTCTTTTTATACATGCAATTCTAGAGTCATCTTTCTGAAGATTTTTAAATTATATTTATTCTAAAATCTCCTATTTTCTATCTTCGTTCTGTTTGATCCTCCTGGTTTAGTTTGTTACTTTTGTCTCTACGTAAAAGTGTTTTCCAATATTTGGGTGACTTGTTTAAACTATTATCATCATTACTATTAAATCCTATTCCAGTTCTAATTTCCTGTGGCCTGTTCCCCAATGTGGTATAAAATGGACAGAATGTGCCGCCGGTACTGAGAGGTACATACCAGGGTCGTTTCTTGGGGATATGAGCTGTTCCCTCGCTCCTGGTTATAATTAGCTCCCAAGAACATTTCTCTGTCTTCATTCTCAGGCTGACACTCCCTGCTCCAGCTCAAGATTAAGTGCCACTAGTGCTGATTCTGAGCAGAAATTGGAGGAACTCAAGTGGTCTAACTGTTTCAAATCTATGCTCCCCATTAGTCTCCTTGACAACAAATGTTTCCAAGTCCAGTGCTGCCTCTTGCGTGCATGGACTCGACCTGGTACGCTCCAATCTCCTGCTCACTTTTGCAGCAATTATCTGTTGTCTGTATTCCAGAAGTGGTTTCTTCACATTTGATATCAGCGCAACCCAGGCATGTGCCCTGACCTGGAATCAAACCGCAACCTCCTGATTCATAGGAGGATGCTCAACCATTTACCCACATCAGCCAGGCACCTTTTAGTTTCTTGAGGCGTCTTTTCAGTTAGGAGCATGCCTAAATATTGTCAAAATAATACTGATTGAATAAGAGAAAGAAATGGACCTTCTTTGCAATACAATATTAACTCACTCAACAAAATTTTCTTGAATCTGAGCTTTCATTTTAAGACCACATATGCTTAATTAAAATGTATAAAATCTTGTTCATGCCATTGATTTTTTTATGTGAAAATTAACCAAAGGTACAATAGAGTATTAAGTTTTATATTGTTACCTAAATTCTGTCTGTGCCTATTGAGTATGTGGAATTCATATCCCAACTTGCATTTCTGAATATGATTTTGATATTAATTTACCTCTTGCTAAGTGTAAATTCCTTGAAGATAGGCACCATTTTCATTTGTGTTTTCTTCACAGAAATTGTGCATGAGATCCACCGTGTAGTATATTTTTCAACAATGTTTTATGAATAAATGAATAAAAAATATTATTTACAAACTTCTTTAAAATAGTTTATTCTGTGGGAACAATGCAACTTTGAAAAATGAATCTTTAAAGAGAGCAATTACTTTACTGTGCTAATTTGTTTCTCAAACTACTAGGGGAAAAAAAGTGTTAAAATAAAATCAATTATAAAATCTGCTTCAATTGGGAAGGTTTCAGGAAGTAAACTATTTCAACATGATTTTCAAAGAGCAAAGAGAAAATTACTTCTTTTTTTTGTCCCTGTGTTCTTTCTTGCCCCGGTTCTTCCACATATATGACATTATCAGGGAAGAATGTTCTTTTGAAATTATTAGGAGATGGTCTGACATCTAGTGGGCACTCACTAAATGCTTGTTGAATGATGTTATGAAAATACAAGAGAGAAAGAAGGTAATGTCAACAAAGTATGTAAAGCATGTTAAAATGCCCAAGACTGGAGCTGAGATAGGGAGAAGGGGCTGGATTGGGGACACTCCTTGGAAACACTCTTTGAGATCATTCTCCTAGATGCTAATACTAATGTCCTGGTGTTTTAAAACTAACAGGGGATTCAGAATATGTCATGCTAAACCAAATACCCACATGCATATTAAAAAATAAGATAAATTAATAAAAGAAACATGTTTAGGATTAAGTGGGTAAAATAAATTATAAATTGTAATTTATCCAGGCAACTTGATATAATAGAGAAAATGTGAGTTGTGATCTGAATAGCTTATAATTGGAATTTCACAGACTGTTATTGAATTAGCAATTCTGTGTTTACTTAAAGGTTTAAAATCAATAATACTCATGCTACACAATGGATCAGTGAAAGAATAGGAGAATGACGAAACATTTTACTTAGAACAACAGATTAGGTCAAATGTAACTAGTTTAATAAATGCATGTCTGTGCATTGTTATTATTTACAATTCAATTTTTCATGAAAGTTAGTGAGCATTCTATTACTCTTTCTTGGATTTTATTTTTTTATTTTTTAAAGTATGTTTTTATTAATTTCAGAGAGAATAAGGGAGATGGAGAGAGAGATAGAAACATCAATGATAAGAATCATTGATCCGCTGCCTCCTGCACACCCCCTACTGGGGATCGAGCCCACAACCTGGGCATGTTCCCTGATGGAGAAACAAACCAGTGACTCTTTGTCAAAGCTCAACTGCTGAGCCACACCTGGTTGGGCTCTTTTTTGCATTTTTATATGTCAACATTATTCAAGTTTAAGGCCTTTATAGGAGATAATCCTATGCATAGGATAATCCTATCCAATGTGTCTTCATTGCTCAAAAGCACTGCTTATCCATTCATTTTTGGCCTGAAACCATATCTTATATAATAAAGAGCTAATATGCAAATGGCCATCATGCCCTCATGCCATCATGCCGTAATGGCTCAGACACTCAACACTGGGGAGAGAGGAATGGGGACCAGCCAGGCTGCGGCCCAGAAGAAAGACAAGCCGCACATCCCACAGTCCCAGGCACCAGTGGTTGCGGCCCGGGCGAAGCCAGTCCAGGTCCTGGGTGCCTGCAGCCGGCCAGAGGGAGGGAAGCCTGGGTCCCTGCAACTGGCCAGAGGAGGGAATCCTGGGTCCTGGGTGTGAGGCGAGGCAGAGGCGGTTAGGGGCAATCAGGCCAGTAGGGGAGCAGTTAGGGGCATCAGGCAGGCAGGCAGAGTGGTTAGGGGTGATGATTCAGGTAGGCAAGTGGTTAGGGGTGATCAGGCAAGCAGGCAGGTGAGCGGTTAGGAGCCAGCAGTCCAGGATTAGGAGAGGGATGTCCAACTGCTGGTTTATCCAGGACCCAAGGGATCCTGGATTGTGAGAGGGTGCAGCCTGGGCTGACAGACACCCCCCCCCCCGGGCAAAAATTTCATGCACTGGGCCTCTAGTTTGATCATAAAATTTTGAATTATAAAACAATATTATATAACTACATGAAAATATTAGAGAGTCACCTGATTTTTCTGAATTAAATAAATCAAATGAAAAAAACACATGGGTTAGATGTCCCCCATAAAGGAAAATACCAAAGGCTGATTTGTTTTTCTATATAAGGTAATTTAGTAATGTAATACATACTGATTCTTTCCCCCCTTTAATTATTTTTAGACTTAGTTCAAGTTACATAATAATCAGCATTGGCATGTATTAATAGCATTTTTCTAGCCTATCTAACCATATGAATATATAGGCTTGAGAATGCTTTGTAATTTGGAGTCAATGAGTCCAGGGACAACATTTTACAAAGTCAGCTCTGTTTTACAAAGTAGTCCACCTATCGTTTCATACTTAAGCTGGCTAGTTAAAAAGATACATAAATCTTTCATAATAATTTATACTCCTGACCACCCATGTGTATATTTACATTAATAAAATGAGGGAGACTGATTTTCATTTATTCAGCAAAAATATACTGCCCAGTGCTGGGAACCAGGCACTTGGTTAGCTACGCCCTCAACTCAAGGAGATCATTGTGGAGTGTGACAGCTTTAAAAAAGTGTCTCCTGGAAACTCACAGAGGCTTCAAAAGCAAGACACTATACCATCTCAACTTGAGGGAGAAGTTGAGTGTTATGAGTGGATAAATGTGGAAAGACTTTTCACACTGCAGGGGTGACATTTGAAAAGGAGGAGGCAGGAAACAATGATTATTATTTCATCAAAGATTTTCACTCAGGGGGTAGGTAGCATGTTGATCTTTGCTTAATGTCTTGCAGTATTAAACTTATCTGATCCAAAATATACCATTTATTCATCCTCCACAATCATTCTTTTTCAGAATTTCTCTACCAGCCACTCATTCATTCAAAATAGACTACAGGGAACACGTTTACTTACACTCCTCTTTCTCATTCACCACCAATAGACATAGCTCTCACAGGGGTCCTCTCTTCTCCATATCTACTTCTATTAGGAGATGGTGTGACGTATGGGTGAGTATGAAGTCAGATATCCAGGGGCTAGAATGCCAACCTCACCTTCCACTGGCTCTAGGACATTTCACAGATTATCATTGACCCAAACTAAATCTAGATTGCATGGGCCCTATTGTGATGGTAATTATAGTGTCAACTTGTCTAGGCTATGGTGCCCAGCTGCTTGCTCAAATACCAGTCTAGATGTTGCTGCAAAGTCCTTTTTTCTAAATGTGATTAACATTTACAATCAGTAAAGTTTGAGTAAAGCAGACTATCCTCTTTCATGTGAAGGCCAATCAGTTAAAGGCTTTAAGAGGAGAAACTGAGCCTGGGTGGTTCAGTGATTGAGCTTTGACCTATGAACCAGGAGGTCACGGTTTGATTCCCCATCAGGGCACATGCCCAGGTTGAAGGCTCCATCCCCCAGTGTGGGGGCATGCAAGAGGCAGCCAATCAATGATTCTTTCTTATCATTGATGTTTCTCTCTCTCTCTCTTCCTTTCCCTTCCTCTCTGAAATATATATATGCTTAATATGCAAATCGACTAAATGGCAGAACAACTGGTTGGCAGGGGACAGGGCTGGCAAGCAGGCGGCACCAGGCCAGCCAAGGCAGGTGCCAGCAGGCAGAGGGAGGGGACGGCGATCAGAAGGGGCAGTAGCAACTGGCAGGGGTGGTGGTGGGGCAATGGAGGGTGGGGCTGGTCGCTCCCTGGTGGCACTGGCCCCCAATCGGCCTGCCAGTCGCCGCCCATAGACAGAGGCCAGACTGTGGCTTAGGCCCGCTCCCTGCCTAAGCTATCAGTCGGACATCCCCGAGGGCTCCCTGACTGCAAGAGGGCACAGGCCAGGCTGAGGGACCCCCGCCACCCCAAGTGCACAAATTTTCATGCACCGGGCCTCTAGTATGTGTGTGTGTGTGTGTGTGTGTGTGTGTGTGTGTGTGTATGAGCCAGGGTCATAAGGACCAAGGTCTCGACCAGACCGGAAGTCAGTGCTGGGTTACCATGGTGACCCAGCACTGACTGGGGCCACTGTGGAGCCCCAACCCAGCACTGCCTGCCTGCCTAGGGGCTGCTGATCAGGCCCGGAGAGAGGCCTGCAGAGAGAGAGGCAGGGCCTGATTCGTAGCCTCTGTGGCAGCTATTGATCAGAACTTGCCTCTCTTTCTCTCCCAGCCTGGTCAACAGCCGCGCCTCCATTTCTCTCCAGCCTTCCACCGGTGCTGCTGATCAGCCTCACCTTTCTGATCAGGCCCCGCTGATAGGCATAGAAACTGACCAATCAGAACCAAATCTGGGTGAATGTAAGGAGTCAATGGCTGCCTAGGAGGCAGAGCTTTTGACGCTGACTGGCATAGAAACTGACCAATCAGAACCAAATCTGGGTGAATGTAAGGAGTCAATGGCTGCCTAGGAGGCAGAGCTTTTGACGCTGACTGGCATAGAAACTGACCAATCAGAACCAAATTGGCTGGCAGAGGAGGGCAGTTGGGGGCGAGATCATGCCTGCAGGGGAGGGCAGTTAGGGATGATCAGGCAGGCAGAGGCAGTTAGGGGCAATCAGGCCAGCAGGGAAGGGCAGTTGGGGGCGAGATAAGACTAGCAGGGGAGGGCAGTTAGGGGTGAGATCAGGCCAGCAAGGGAGGGCAGTTAGAGGTGATCAGGCAGGCAGAGGCAGTTAGGGGCAATCAGGCCAGCAGGCAAGGGCAGTTGGGGGCGAGATAAGCCTAGCAGGGGAGGGCAGTTAGGGATGATCAGGCAGGCAGAGGCAGTTAGGGGCAATCAGGCAGGCAGGCAGGTGAGTGGTTAGGAGCCAGAGGTCCCAGATTGTGAGAGGGGTTCTGACCACCGGTTTAGGCCCGATCCCTGTAGGATCGGGCCTAAACCAGCGGTCAGACATCCCCTGAGAGACCCCTGATTGGAGTGGGTGCAGGCTGGGCTGAGGGAACCCCCCTCCGTGCACGAATTTCATGTACTGGGCCTCTAGTATATATATACACATACACATATATACATATATAATTTTCTGACGGAAAAGGAATTCTTCCAGAAGACTAATGTAGAAATTCTGCCTGTGTTTCTTGCCTGCCAACTACCCTACAGATTTCAGACTTCCTAGCCCCCACAGTCATGGGAGCCAATTCCTTAAAATCTCTTTCTCTCTCTTTCTGAGGCACTAAATAAATTTAGATAATGTTCT
This sequence comes from Myotis brandtii, assembly GCF_000412655.1. Taxonomy (NCBI): domain Eukaryota; kingdom Metazoa; phylum Chordata; class Mammalia; order Chiroptera; family Vespertilionidae; genus Myotis; species Myotis brandtii. The sequence continues at coordinate 2,377,227 of NW_005366834.1, forward strand.
TGTTTTTATGTTCTATACACTGGATAGATGTAATATGCTAGGGAAAGTTTCCCCAGCCAGCAGTGTCTTCCTCTGCCAATGAGTCCTCCACCCAGATTTTGGAATGATCTTCCAATGGAATAAAGCCCTAATAATAATAATAATAACAGCAAAAACATTGATAACTGAAATTTGATTAGAATTAGATACTATGTTTACTACCTAATTTTTATTATTTTACTTAAACTTGACAAACCCATCAAAGATATATTTATGTATTCCCCATATTTCAAATATGAAAATCAAGCCTTATAGAGGTCAAGTAATTTGTCCAAGGTGAAACAGTCATTACTGTAGAAGCTGGATTCAAGCCAAGTTCTTCCGTCACAAGGTTAACATTTAAAAGTTTTTCTCCAGCTAAGGCACCTGGCTCACATCCTTCACCTTCCTTTTCCTCAGTAACACTTTGTTCATTCTGCCTGAAAAATCCGTGCACTTTAAGATTGTTTGTATCTTTCCCCTATTTCCTACCTGGTACATCTGGCAAACTGTTTCAAACACTGTAGGATCCTTTAAGAGCAGCTTTCTCTGGGAAAGCTCCCCTGCCAACCAATCGACCTGAAGACAGCATGTGTCCTGCTCCTCTGTGTCAGGGAAGCAACACACACACACACACACACACACACACACACACACACACACACAACTCACCTCTATTATAGCAGTTGTTATATTCTGCCTTGACTATTTTGCCTGCTTCTTAGGAATCTATAATATATAAAGTCAAAAGAAGGGCATGCCCTATTTTTCTTTCTATTCAGTTATCTAGCTGACACATGGAATGAATATTTGAGAAATGAATGCATGAATGAAGTGAGTTTGGGTACAAATTTTTTTTAAAAAGTTTTTGTTTTTAAAATGCCAGCAATGTAGTGATTAATAAATTATTAATTGATTTTTAGCATATTGGTTAAGAATGTTGATAATAAGAACTAGGTTACAGTGAGATAAAATATATGTTCTTGATTAAATTACATATTTCTTGAATTTACAGATTTTTTTAGAAGCTAACTGATGACTTAAATTGATTAGACATTCTAGAACTTTTGAAATCCACAAGATAATTATACAAATTTCTACATAGCTTTATATCTCTGACCCAAGGGTCAAAAAGAAAGAAAAATAAAACTTTCTAACTTCAGGCAAAACTAAGCAGCCCACTAATTGCTAGGAGTCATTTATATTACATAAGCATAAAATTCTGCTATTAATGAACTACTTTATGTATGCCTAATTATTCTAAAAAATGTAAATGGCTTTATGCAAATGCAAGGAATCGTAAGAAGTTATAAGAGAAAGTATGAAACACAGGTTATCAAATAGAACATCAGACTATAAAGTCTGATGATTTTGCTTATTTCTTCATGTGATACAAATTAAAACAATCTTGCATGTGAAAAACAGGATTTCTTTTTTATTATGAATGTGCATAGTAATTTGAGATTCTGCAGACAAATAAATTTAAATTTCCTTTTAACTCCAATTCATTAGTCAAAGCACAAGTCCATAGAACAGCTAACAATAAAAGAAAATCCTATGGGGCATTATCAATAATATGCTTCTTAAAAAAGTTTTAATTTTAAAAATCCCAGGTTTAGTCTCTGACCTTTTTTTTAGTATTTCTGGGCTTAAAGACACACTATGTCCTTAATATACCCCTGTTTTTAAATAGGTAATATGAGGATGAGAATAATTTATTTTTTTCCAATCTCACAAGGTTGACAGAAATGTAAAATATAATAATCCCTATGAGTTTTAAAAATAATAAAACATTACATTTATATCACTAATATAATATTATTAATTCTATGATTTTTTTTTACAAAAATGGGAGATTACTTCAGAACACAAAGTGAAGAATAAGAATGGAAAAATCATGAAGAAAGAACATTTAATGAATGTTCGCATGTTTCTGGGAAATGTGGGTTGCTTTTTTTTTTAACTCTGGTTTAGAAGTTCATACTATGCTAGATTTTTAGAACAGTAGTGTGAAATACATGTTTCGAGGAAAGACTTTTTTGGAAGGAGACAAGTTATACATTCCTCAGATTGGCTGCTTCAATCCAAATATCGATGACTTGGCAGGACGCTGAGGCTGAAGCAGTACATTTTAAAGGAGTCCTGATCAAGTAACAAGACTCAGAGTGTGCAAACCGTTTGTGTAGGAGAAAGACAAGGTCTCAATGGAGTCTTTCTGTCAACTTCAGAGACAAGAGATGGCATTGAGTTAGGTTGTCTCAGATGATTCCTGAATAGAGCTGAAGAGGGAATCTTTTCATTCTGGCTCTTAAAGCAGAGACCTGATTATTTTTTTAAAAATAGTTAGGAGCCACCAGTTCTGGATTGCGAGAGGGATGTCCAGCTGCCAGTTTAGGCCCGATCCCCCTGGTAGTCGGACATCCCCTGAGGGGTCCCGGATTGCAAGAGGGTGCAGGCCGGGCTGAGGGGCCCCCATCCCTGTGCATGAATTTCATGCACTGGGCCTCTAGTGTATATATATATAATTTTTTTTGTTATTCCTCACTCAATAATATTTTTCCATTGATTTTTTTTTAAGAGAGAGTGGAAGAGAGAGGGCGAGATAGAAACATTGATGTGAGAGAGACAAATTGATTGGTTGCCTCCTGCACACACCTTGACCAAGGTATGTGTCCTTGACTGGAATCTAACCTGGGACCCTTCAGTCCATGGGCTGACACTATATCCACTGAGCCAAACTGGCTAGGGCTAGAATATCCTATCTAATAAAGATGGAATAAGCAAATTGACTGTTACTTCGCAACAAAGATGGCAGTGCCCATAGCCACAAGATGGCAGCGCCCAGTCCCCTCAGCACAAACAAAGTCGCCCAGTCTTTTAAGCCCTTGCTGCGGGCTCAAGGGGCAAGCAGCAACCTAGTCCCCTGCAGCGAGCAGATAGCAGGGCGTTGTTTGCCCCTCTTCATGGTGCTGAGGGGAAGAGAGGCCCCCACATAGAGCAGATACCAGGGCCTGCATTGGCATCAAACAGGCAGGTCCACAGAGAGCAGAGAACCATGAGGAGTGGGCGTAAGCCATCAGTAGGACAACCCCTGAGGGCTCCAAGATTGGAGAGGGTGCAGGTCGGGCTGAGGGACCTGCGTCCCCATGCACGAATTTCGTGCACTGGTCCTCTAGTATTTTAATTAATTTCAGAGAAGAAGGGAGAGGGAGAAGGAGAGAGGAAGAGAGAGAGAGAGAGAGAGAGAGAGAGAGAGAGACATCAATGATGAGAGAATCATTGATTGGCTGCCTCCTGCATGTCCCACATAGGGGATCAAGCCCGCAACCTGAGCATATGCCCTTGACAGGAAACAAATCCAGGACCCTTCAGTCCACAGGCTAACCCTCTATCCACTAAGCAAGACCAACTAGGGCAAACTCCCTCTGATTTCAATGTCTTTGCAATAACCACTAGCACTTGCCTAATAAAAAAGGTATTCTTATAATTGAACTTATGTGGAGAGAGGCACTATATGACAATGAGGTATTATCAAAAGGAAATCCAGTTTCTCTTGATGTTTATGGCAAAGACTTCCTGCATTACATATATTTTGAAACACTATACATTGCTCGTATGTAGTTATATGTATTTCGTATATGTATTTAGATGAAATTATGTTGTAGTATTCTTCTTAACAAATGTCCCTATAGTAAAAATTAAGTTGTTTTTATTGCTAATTTTAAAACAAAACACATTTAAGAATTTTATAGTAGTGTGGTGTTTGAGGGGATAGAGAGGTTGGGTGATATGAAGGAAGGTATAGGGAGATAAATGGTGATAGATGGAGACTTACTTGAGGTGGTGAACACATTATAAGGTGTACTGATAATGTGTTGTAAAATTGTGCACTGCATAATTTTGTTAACCAGTGTCACCCTAATAAATTCAATGAAAAATTCTTTTAATAATTTTATAATATATATTTTGCCAAAAATCTCAGGAGTTTAATGATTATAAAGTGATACATGAACAGATATAGGATTTAAATATAATTCAAAATAAGACTAAGCTCTGAACTATATTATAGAGGCTCAGATGTACACATTATGTTAATAGTAATAAATATTAAGAAGAGAAGATTATATGATGATAAAGAAGAAAAAGGGGATGAGGAAGAAAGTGAACTCCAGTCTTCAGGACTCAGCCTAGACTTCTCTTCCCTGATCTTTTACACATTTGGTACATGCTACTATATACCCACTAGCACATGTTTCACTGCACTGTATTTGTTTATTTCATTGCCTATTTTCTCCATTACAGTTTTAGCTGGAAGAAGCAAAGGCTCCTTCTTGATGGCCCAGGTTGCATGCTCATGATGCAACACATGGTCTGACACACTTGAAGTAATTAATCAAGATTTTAAAATTAATTACTGAGGAAGAATGTGCAGCCAAGCAAAAGTGGAGTGGGGTGGGCAGGGGGATCAGAGAAAAAGAAAAAATCAAGATGGTTGATATTATCCTATATAATAAAGAGTCAATATGCAAATTGACCATCACGCCCTCACACAAGATGGCCACCCCCATGTGATCACAAGATGGCCACCACAAGATGTCTGGCAGGGGAGGACAGTTAGGGGTGACCAGACCGGCAGGGGAAGGCAGTTGGGGGCAACCAGGCCTGCAGATGAGGGCAGTTGGGGGCTACCAGGCTGGCGGGGTTGGGGGGATCAGGCTAGCAGGGGAGTGGTTAGGGGGTGATCAGGCTGGCAGGCAGAAGCAGTTAGGGGCAATCAGGCAGGCAGGTAGGCGAGCGGTTGGGAGCCAGCAGTCCTGGATTGTGAGAGGGCAGTCGGATATCCCTCAAGGGGTCCCAGATTGGAAAGGGTGCAGGCTTGGCTGAGGGACACCCTCCCCCCCCTCAGTGCACAAATTTCATGCACCGGGCCTCTAGTCAATAATAAGAGAGAATCATTGATGGGCTGCATCCTGTACACACCCCACTAGGTATCGAGCCCACAGCACAGGCATGTGCCTGGAATAAAATGGAACCATGACTTCCTGTTTCATAGGTTGACATTCAACCACTGAGCCACACCAGTTAGGCATTATTCAGCTCTCCAAATAAGAAACAAGAGGATCAATGAACTACTAATAGAAAAATACACACCAAGTGAGCACACTTAGAGTAATGAGTGGTGAGTGGAAGTCACTGAATGTGATAGATTGTTATGTAAGGGCAAAAATAGTTGTGCCAAATGTTAAAATTAATGAAGTACCATTAATTTTCCCTGAGAACCTATTAAGAAATGCAAAGTAAATATTTTACTTTTTCTGATTGTATAGTCAGTTAGAAAAAGTTTGTTGATTATGGTGGGGAGAAACATTGAAGCAAGAGAAACTTTCAATTAGTCATGAGTTGCCTGAGAGGTTTTGCTTGATTGGGACAATGGATTTGTTTCACTTTAGGTCTGTACTGTTAGGAATGGGAAATTACTGTTTGAGATATGTACTCTGTGCCAATTCCAATTCACCAAGAGCAGAGCAGCTGTAAATTTCAGAAAAAAATCTATTCTGGGGCACCATGGGAAAAGTTACAATAAGGCTGATGAAGGTTAAACAGACCATATCTTTTAGATGATGCTACAAATCTATAGCAAGTTCAAGCCAATAAAAACAAGCTATGTCTCTGATTGAAAAGGAATGAAAAAAAGCCTGTTTAGGATTATTGCAAATGATAAAATCTTTTTAAAAAGTGATTAAGTCTGTGACTTAATGAGAACTTATTTTCTGTGGCATTTATTGTATCTGAATGTGTTTTATTCTGTGTGTGTTTTTATGTTTATGTTTAACTACCTGTAACTGTGTTTTATTTTTTTAATAAAGTTCTTAAAAAGTGATTGAGCTTAGTATTCCCTTGGCTTACAACATCTATATCATAACCTTGCATGTAGTAGTCACAAAATATTTCAATTGTAATCGTGTCTGTTAAAAAATATTATTAATAAAGTAAACAGAAGGTCAACTGGGCAGAAGAAATTTCCCCAGATATTCCAGCAATAGAGAAAGAGCAAGAGCACATTTTGGTTTTTTTTAAAGGCATGTAATAGGAAGAAATCTACCTCTGAGAAGATATTGATTACCATTATGTGTTAATTGGCACATGTAATGCTAAAGTGGAATTCATTTTCCTATTTCATTAGATTCCATGTTTTTCTTTGAGATGTACTATTACTTCTGCTTTCTACCTCCTACCTGATTCTCAAATAGTTTGTTTTTTTTAAGGTAACCCTCTACAGTGTTTTTACATGTCTGTGATAACTTTTGTTCCCAGTTCTATTTTCAAGGATGTTTGTATAGCAAAGAGCCTTAGAGGATAGAAATAGTGTTCCCCTTTGGGGACAGAGGACAGATGATGAGTCTGAGAAAGACAATGTCTCCATCTGGGGCAAAGTTGATCAGGTTTGTTAGTAACCATCTCATAAAATGTTGTTTTTTATAGACTTAGAGCTCCTCGCCTGTTGCACAGATCCCCTGTCGGTGCACTCTGTAGTCGGGATTACTTCCAGATTGTCCCACAGTAGAGCTTGGAGGGCCAAGTGGAAGCCAATGCAAATATAAATTCATGCTGCCTGCTGCTGTTCAGTGAATAATAAACTCCCTTATTTGTGGTCCAGGAATCTCATGTCCTCTGCCAGAATCTGAAACTGTGGCAGATTATAGTTCTTTACACATTTGTGACGGCAAATTCTTCTATTTTGAGGAATGGCACAAGGAGAACACATATGGGATATATGTATGTCCTGCAAACCCGATGATAAATAGCAGAAGTAATAGCCTTTTGAATGTAATTAGAAGAATAGGTTTATTTTAAATATACCAAGAAATTCCTCTTTGAGTAAGAAAAGTCTTTGTTTTAAAAAAAAACACATAAAAGGGGACATCTGAGATACTTTCAACAATAAAGATAACATTAAAAAATAATATTTTGATAACATCCAAAAAAATGAAAAATAGTAGTTATTTTGGATAAACAAGTTAATAAATGTATCTACTTTGTCCTGGGACAATGTGTGTCAATGGACAAAGATGAATAGTCCTCTGTTTTTGTAAGAAGGTGAGGGGTGTTCTTAGGAAACCTAAGCTAAGATTAAACTGTGATCATCCTGTAGAACTTGTTTTTTTTAGATAACATTAAAATAAAATTAAAATTTTCCATTATTTCCACATTTTGAACAAACAACTAGAAAGGATTCCCTTTCTTGGTCAAAACTATCTGAGCAGCCCAGCCGGTGTAGCTCAGTGATTTAGTGTCGACCCAGGAACCAAGAGATCACAGGTTCGATTCCTGGTCAGGACACATGTCCAGGTTGCGGGCTTGATCCCAGTTGGAGGCAGCCAATTGATGATGTTTCTCATCTCATTGATATTTCTATCTCTCTATCCCTCTCCCTTCCTCTATCTTTAAAAGTCAATAATAACATTAAAAAAAACAACACTAACTGAGTATTGGTCATTGTCATCTCTTGTGCCCCAACCACATTCATCATGAAGGTGAATGTTCAGACTGTGAGAGCTTCCTGAGAAGCTGTTGACCAGTTAGTTGGATGTCACCTGTAATTCCTTCCTTAGTCACTGCACATATTCATGTGCCCAAAAATGGGGGTTGAGGAGAGTCCTCAGGATTATTCAATAGCCAACTAAAACATTTCACCGATATTTCTGATTTCTTCTGTCTCATTGACCTATGTTTTTCTGATTTACCTCTTAAAATACATTGGGGACATTTTATACTGAAAGGGCCATACCATAATTAAAAAATATAAATTCTTTTGAAAATCTAAATTCACAGTGATTTATGATGAAAAGCAGCTTATATTTTGTTGTTTAATATAGTCAGTGGGCTTCTATGACTATTTTATGCATCACAGCATTCTGTCTGCTCTGTGTGTGATATAATTCATATTGAATGAACCTAGAATATTACGTATATTTTTAATGAGACTGGTCTTTTTTCTTGATTTTCTCTTATAATTAAACAATCAAATGATTGCCCTCTAATTTGTCATCACACATTAATCTTATTTCAGTACATAATCAAAGAAGGCTTCTATTTATGTAAATACAAATATATGAGGTAGTCATCAACTAATTTTTCTGCAGTGAATCTAAGTGAAGATTCTATTACAGAATTTCCAACTCTCTTTAACTCATCCTGAGCATTTAAATTTGTTTCTCAACTTTAAATATATTCCTTTCCTCTCCAACCAAAATGAGGTAAATGTCAGACTTTGGATTCGATTTAAATTTACACCCAGCTCTTTCATCTCAAATGCACACATCTCATCGGTGGCTGCTTATCATAGAGATGACTGAAAGCAATTGCTTTAAGTGCCTAACTCAATATATCTACATCCATCTGTAGAACTTTGGTGCCACACTCATATATATCACCTTGCTCCCTGCCTCTGCGATTTTCTCTATGGAGAATATAAGTCTCATAAGACATACTCTTGGCATTTGTCTTGAGTTACTGTATTAACCTAACCCTGCTGCCTTTCCCTCACAAGATTGAATAAAGAAATTACAGTCAAGTGTCAAAAATTGAAGAGTTGGGAAAAGAATAATGACATACTGAGTATTTGTTATACAAATGAAAGCGAATACACACTTCTGAAGAAAAGATGCTTGAGTAGACTTTATTCCCTTAAGTACCAAAATGTTTTTCTTGTCCACTAATCAACTTCCCTGGTCAAGTGAAGCTGACCCAAGATAATTTATATGGTTAATTTTTATCTATGAGAATATAATACAGAGAATGAACAAAATAAGTAATGATCAAAATTCTCCTAGAATAATGAATCAATGTATATATATATGAAATGTAAATATGAATGTCAAAAATAGTTTTCACCTTAACAATATTATGGATTGATATCGTCACAGTAGTCTGGCCATGTTTTTGACAAGGTAATCATAGCAAATTTAAATATGTCAAATTCCTCCCTAGACACAGGCTCTTCCACCATGTAACACTCTCTCAGTGGTCTGTGAAATAATCATAGATTCTGGTTCAAAATAGATAGAAGTGAAATGAATTACTTTTCAAATTGTCTATTTTTTTTCAATACATTCCAGTACTCTGCTATGAAAAGGTTTTCCAAAAGTCTGTAAAGACTATCCAAAATGTTGTTGTGCTTATAGAATATCATTATTTGTTGTTTTTAGTAAGAATCGGATTAGCTTAATATTTTTATGGCAAACCAAATACTAATTAATTTCTCATAAGTTTCATCCTTGAAAATTATTTTTATATGAGTGACTTAGGTGTAAACAGATGTCACTAAATCTTCCTGTAAATCAGTTCCAAGTAAGGTGGCATTTACTGTGATGTTACATGTTGAACTATTTCCAAACATCATCTATTAACACACTATCATTAAGCCATATCCTGGCACCGGTGTCTTAGGTAAAATAACATTTCTTACCCTCAAGGTAAGGGGACCAGGACCCACCTGCAGTGGGACCAGGGAAGGCCTCTGTGGGCTTAGGAGCTATTCTGCCTTGTGCTCCCAGGAAAGGTCAAGAAACCTCCCTTTCTGAGGGAGCACCTCATCTCCTGTCCTGCACCCAGATTCTTGAGTTTGGGAAAGGCCCATCATGTACAAGTCCTTAGCTGCATTTGGGGTTATGGTGGAGCTGCAAGCACCCCTCAAGGTTGGATGGGGCAGCTTCATTCATAGCAGTGAACTTGCTTCTCTGCTTCTTTCTTCCAACCATACAGTGTTTTCATCAGTAAAATGCAGAGAAGTTATTCTGTCAGTTGTCCTGTCAAGACTCTGGTGTTGCTCAGTGGTTGGCATCCACTTATGAACCAGGAAGTCATGCTTCAGTTCCCAGTCAGGGCAACACCTAACATGGGGCCTGCAGGAGTCAGCCGATCAATGATTCTCTCTCATCATTGATGTTTCTCTCTCTCTCTCCCTCTCTATTCCTCTCAGAAATCAATAAAAACATTGGGGGAGGGGGGGAGACTCTGCTTCTTCACCTTCAGTTACCGTACTTGCAATAGCCCTAAAGAAATGAAGATTCTTGAGACAATATGTTTAGAAACCAGTGGAGCCTCCCAGTAGCTCTTTGTCCTGCTGTAATCAGGAAAGGATTTGTGCAGTAACCCTGGCCTGACGAGGGTATGATTGCTGAGGGTTCATGTCACTCAGGAGTGGAAACTTGGGTTATTCCATCAGGTAAGCCATTAACACCAGAGGAGGTGTTAGCTGCAGACGTGGGGGATTTGAATGAATAGTAGAAGAGGTAAGGGTAAGAACTGGTTACAGTACTGAGGCCAACTATAGGAAGTTCCCCCGCATTCCAAACCCCCCTCCCTGATGTTTCTCTCTCTCTCTCCCTCTCTATTCCTCTCAGAAATCAATAAAAACATTGGGGGAGGGGGGGAGACTCTGCTTCTTCACCTTCAGTTACCGTACTTGCAATAGCCCTAAAGAAATGAAGATTCTTGAGACAATATGTTTAGAAACCAGTGGAGCCTCCCAGTAGCTCTTTGTCCTGCTGTAATCAGGAAAGGATTTGTGCAGTAACCCTGGCCTGACGAGGGTATGATTGCTGAGGGTTCATGTCACTCAGGAGTGGAAACTTGGGTTATTCCATCAGGTAAGCCATTAACACCAGAGGAGGTGTTAGCTGCAGACGTGGGGGATTTGAATGAATAGTAGAAGAGGTAAGGGTAAGAACTGGTTACAGTACTGAGGCCAACTATAGGAAGTTCCCTTGCATTCCAGACCCCCCTCCCTGAAGAAAGGCCTACCAGAACCATGAATGAGCTGCTCCCTGAACCTGTAGAGAGAAGAATGCACTATGGACAAGAGAGGACATGGAGATGCACTGCTTAGCTCTCCTGCTGTGGGATCCAAAATGACTGCTGACTCCCTGTCTCCACAACTATGTTTGTGCCATTGCCACACCCTGATAACTGCCATGACCATGGGTGGCAAGGGTACTGGGCTCAGTCTATTACAAAGAGAAGCAGGTTACCTCTTATGGCAACCTTGGTTGGGGAATCAGAAGTCCATCTGCATTTGCCAATTGGTCTTACCCAAAGACAGTGAACTTTCTTCTATCTCCATGACAGCAGGGAGTTTTACAACTTGGGGCAAGGTGCCCATGGGAGTGAGGTCCTATCCTCCCTCAGAGCCTGAGAAAATAGGAGCGCTACCTTCCTTTCTGACTACATTTCAAAGGGGGGGCCTCCTCAGCCCTTGAGACAGACAGTCCTGGCTTGTAAAATTGGCAAAAAAAACTTATTTAAAAGATTGACACCTCAAAAAAGCAAAGACATCACAATGCCATGTTTTCTAAAGTGAATGCTCTAAGAAACAGGAAGGGAGGGGCCTCTAAGGTTAGGCCATTTGGATTCTGTAGAAGCCAGGATTCATCAGAGATAGAGGCAGGAAGTAAACTGTCTAATGTTTAGGCTACCCTGGTCAGCTCCCAGGACCCTTCTCCCCTTCACTTGCTCCCTGCCTTATCGTCTCCCCATCAGCAAATATCTTGCATGTACATCTCTCTTCATAGTCTCTTCTTGTCAAAGAACAAAAACTAACACAACACAATATTATAGGCATCTATTTTACGAATAAACCACATAGTTCACTTAAGATGTGGTTTGCCATGCAGTACCTGAAAGTATCGGCGAGCTTGTTGGCACATAAATACCTTGCTCAAATAAAAACTCGATCCTGATTGTTGCAGTTACTGTTCTGAGCAAGTTATGAGCTTGGTGAACACAGGGTACTGGATTCAGTTCCCACGGGTCACCCATCCTGGATCCCGACTCGAACAAAGGTCAGTTTTGGCTATTGTTATCCTTATTGCCACTGTTCCATACTTCTATCTTTCTGTGTCAATTGTAGTGGCCTTCTTGTCTTCCAGCTTTATTCTTCTTATCTTCTGAATGGAAACATGTTCATGTGCATGCACACACACACACCACACAAATACACTCACACACACACAAACACACACACAAATGGACTCAGACATCCTCATTTAAGAATCACAGTGTGGATTCCCTTAACATTTTTGTGGTATTTAAATGAAGGTGATTCTAAAGATAAATGTTATTTACCATAAAAGCAGATGTTAGGAAAAATTGGATATGTGCTTTATTGATTATATGTTACCATGTGAGTAATATAGGCATGACAAATGATAACTTCTCTCACCATTTGTATCATTTTGCAGACTTTATTTTTAGGAACTTCATTTAACCCACCATGATATTAATGATGACTTATAATAATTGCTAAAATTTTTAGTCAATCATTGGCACGCTTTCAATTATTTGAATATATGGGGCATAAAAAATTAATTTTCAGTTCTCATTTTAATATTTTTCATTATTCACCCTGCAGAAGTTCTCCATCTCCACCCGCGACACACACACACACACACACACACACACACACACACACACACAGCAGCAGCAGAGCCATTTCTATGATACTTTCTTTTTCCTCTTATTGTATTATGTAGAGTTAAGGGAATCTTGAACGAAACTCATATTATTTGGGGCTATAATATGCTTGTAACTGGGCTAGAAATCTCACATATATCACTTAATATTCTCAACACACTGTGTGATTGGCATTACCATCCATGTTTGTAAAGAGATTAAAAATTTAATCTGAGAAAAAAAAACCTCCTTCAGGTTCCTAATGAGAAAATTGTTGAGCCAAGAATGAAGTTCAGGCCTATCTGACTCCAAAGGCCATGCCTTCCCACTCTAGGACTTATCTCTTTTTCCATTACACTATTAAAGTCAACAACCAATGAATGAGTATGAACTTAGCAGTATGTATTACAGTGACATGTTTACATATGTTATTAGCATTAAAATAAACTAATGGTTATTGCTATATTACTAAGATATATGTTGTATAGTCTTAATGGTTTTTGCAATATTAATAAGACATGAAGAGAATTATGTAGTGGTGATTGCCACTTTAAGAAGATGTATGAAGAGGTTCATTGGCTCCAAAAAAATACGCTGAAGGAAAACACTGTCATAATGCATATTCTAAGAGTAACACTGCTTGAATGGTTATGGATTACAAAAGTAATTTCACTGGAAAGTTTTAATGCTTGTTAAATGTAAAGTTAAAATGATATGCTTAAAGAGATGATATGCTTAAATGGTGTCCTTGTCTTCAGGCTCTCCCTGCTTTAGTCCATACACTAGAATCCTCTGCTTCCTCAAATACATCTTTGATTGTATTAAATTAGTTTTCCAAGTTTCATTAGTTCCATTTCCTTCAGCATTGACAGGAGAATAAAGAGCAAGTTCTGTAATCTGATACAATAGGCCATTCATGACCTGACTCTCATCTAAATTTCCACTTTCCAACCCTGTATTGTTTCCTTTTTTGAATAAATTTGATTTACTCTCTCTACACAAACCCTAGTTACATATTATCTCTTCTACTAAATTACCCTTGTCTGCCTTATACATAAAAAAGTCCTACCTGCTTTTAATCAGATTATACAACTTGTTAACACCTAGTTCCCAGGTTATCTCATCAATATGCATATGTTAGACATATATCTATATAGTATGTGAAGTAGTATTTTTTCAACACACATTGTAAGTGTGTATTGCTTAGATATAGGAATACAAATAACTTTCTTATAATCAATATATGATGGGGCTCTTTGGTTAGGGAACTGATTGTCTAGGAGTTTGGTAGATTCTTCCCTTTGGATGGAGAAGTTACTAAGCATGATAGCAGGGTTGGGGGCATAGAAGAAGGCTGTTTCATGGGAAGTTTCTAATTGTTTTCCTAGCTCATTCTCACAATATGTCTGTTTCACAGACATCAAATTAAATCTTATAAATATTATATTTCTGCATCATTCTATTTACATAAAACCTGTATTTCTTAGGGCTAATTATATTGAAAAATCATCGTCATCATTATCATAATTATATACTTGGGGTTCTTAATAAAAATACTTCTACTCTAACCTATTCATTAGGTCCTCCTCTACTCCAATGTTATCTTTTTCTGTAAATAAAGTTTTATTGGAACAGCTTCTCCATTCATTATTTGTTTTCTATGATTTCCACTATAACAGTAGATTCAAGAAAACAAAGGCAGGCAAACCTAAAATATTTACTACATAGTCCTTTAAGAAAAAGGTTGCCAACCATACTTTAGTCTAGAACATCTCTTCACTTCCCATGATCCTACTTTCCTCAAACTGCCTCTCTCTGTTCCTAATATATCACTAGCACTTTATTTTTTAAAATCGTTTTTATATTTCAATTACAGTTTTAATACAATATTATATTAGTTTCAGGTGTACATCCCAGTGATTAGACCTTATATATAACTTATTAGGTGATTATCCCGATAAATCTTGAAACCATCTGACACCATAAATAGTTATTAGAATATTATTATTGACTATATCCCCTAGGAAGTACTTTACATCCCCATGATTATTCTGTAACTACTAATTTATTTACTTCTTAATCTCTTTACCTTTTCCACCCATCCCCCAATACTCCTATTCTCCGTAACTATGAGTCTGTTTCTGTTCTGCTTGTTTGTGTTAAATATGGCACAATTATATTAATATACATGTTTATAAGTACATATATAAACACTTGAGGACATAAATATGCATATATGAGATACATTATATATATGTTCTAGAGGCCTGATGCAGAAAATTTGTGCAAGGGGCTCGGCCCTTGTAGCCCCGGCTGCCTAGGCCCTCACAGCCCCAGCTTCATCTGGAAGGTCATCTAGATGGTCATTCTGTTGTTCAGTCTAATTAGCATATTAGCTCTTTATTATATAGGATAATTAATACAAACCTATGTTTCTTAATCTATTTGGGCAACTAATGTTACTTTTCAAGTAAGATGACAGGTCAATTATGAAACAATCTCTAACATAATACCAAAATTCACCAAATTGATTGCTGCTCAATTAAAAGAGACATACTTTTAGCACTTTATTTCACTAAATTGTCTAATTTGTTTATTCAATGTTCTCTTTTGAATAGCTATATGGATGTTTTCTAAAATACAGAAAAATTAGAAGCCAAGGTTGAATTACCATTATGATAACTATAAGACAGTGATGGTGAACCTTTTGAGCTCGGCGTGTCAGGATTTTGAAAAACCCTAACTTAACTCTGGTGCCGTGTCACATATAGAAATTTTTTTATATTTGCAACCATAGTAAAACAAAGATTTATATTTTTGATATTTATTTTATATATTTAAATACCATTTAACAAGGAAAAATCAACCAAAAAAATGAGATTGCGTGTCACCTCTGACACGCGTGTCATAGGTTCGCCATCACTGCTATAAGACATTAGTTTTGTAACTAGACAAATATTTTTTGCACTATCCTAAAATAAGGCACTATATTATAAATTCTGAATTATGCCATTTGTAAATTATTATTTTAAAAAATATATGGTTATTGATTTCTGAGAGGAAGGGAGAGAGAGATAGAAACATCAATGATGAGAGAGGATCATTGATTGGCTGCCTCCTGCAAGCCCCCTACTAGGAATAGAGCCCTCAACCCAAGCATGTACCCTTGACCATAATTGAACCTGAGACCCTTCAGTCTGCAGGCCTACACTCTATCCACTGAGCCAAACTGGCCAGGGCTGGAAATTATTTAAAAATAACACAACACTAAGAATCAAATTACAAGAATGCTAAATCATATCAACAAGCAAAAACTGTATACATATCAGTGAAATGGTTTAGAGCAGTGATGGTGAACCTATGACACATGTCAGAGGTGACACGCAAACTCATTTTTTGGTTGATTTTTCTTTGTCAATGGCATTTAAATATATAAAATAAATATCAAAAATATAAGTCTTTGTTTTACTATGGTTTCAAATACTAAAAAATTTCTATATGTGACACGACACCAGAGTTAAGTTAGGGTTTTTCAAAATCCTGACACGCTGAGCTCAAAAGGTTCGCCATCACTGGTTTAGAGCGATGCCAATATATTTAATTTTAAATATTCCTGGTTCATGTATAAAATAATGAAAGTAAAAATATATATAGTGTATAAGTATAGAGAATATCTTTGATAATTTATAGAAAATGGTTTCCATATTTTTCTTTCCAAATAATAACACAAACTAAAGAGAAAGCATCATCCAGAATTAAATGAGGATAAACAACATTTTTCTTCTCTTTTACGCAGCATCTGTTTATCCTACATTTGTCTCAAATAAAAGATTCAGGAATCCAAGAACTGTCCCCTGATTTTGGCTCAGAAACATAGACTGTCAGGATGAAAGAGGATTCGGGTTTAAGCAAAACTGGCACTGTGTTTGAAGATTAGCCATTAGTTTCAACTGCATGCCAACAGCAGCAGCTGGCCTTTAAAAGTCTCACATGCTCGTTTCATTTCTGCTCATTGACTTATCTAAAATGAGTGAGGAAGAGTAAATAATAAGGAAAAGAGGACACAAGTATCTTTATGTTGTTTTCACAGTAGTGGAGTCAACAAATTTAATTGTTTTTGTCATTGAAGGATCGGCTTAAACATGATAGTGAATATTTTGAACCATAGCTCAGAAATGTTCTCAGAAAACAGACTACATGTAAAGATGATAGCATCATCTTTAGTTTGAAAATGTAAGGAAATT
>NW_005366834.1:2394027-2403521 GCF_000412655.1 Myotis brandtii
TGAAAAGTAGAGATATAGTATTAAATGCATAACTTACAGCCCCTTTTAAATATATATCAAGAGCATATAGTTTAAATGCTCAGATGCTGATATATAACTATGATAGCTGGCTGTCAATGTGGTTTTAATACCCTATGTGTTTTTTTGAAAGGCCCTGAAGAATTAAATGCTTCCATTAGGGTTATTTCTCCATACCCTGTATGCCTTATTCATTATAAGATTCTTCATTCACTCAGATGGTCAGCAGAAATGGCTTGTAGTGGGTAAAGATCGATTTATTTCATATAGTGTGACAATTATTCAACATATTAAAATAAAAATTATGTGTTTCAGAGTATCACCAGAATGTTAAAGAGATTAAAACTTTCTTGTCATGTCCTAGCTGGTTTGGCTCAGTGGATAGACGTCTGCCTACGGATTGAAGGCTCCCGGGTTCAATTCCAGTCAAGGGCACATGCCAGGGTTGCGGGCTTGATTCCCAGTTGATGTTTCTATCTCTCTTCCTCTCTGAAATCAATAATATATATATAAAGCCAACAAGACTTTCTTGTCATATCAGCAGTTGTGAAGAGTTAGAAATGTTTCGATTAGGAAATGGATTTGTGTTCACAGGGTTGATGTACTGTGAGGTGAAGGAGGGCTTGCTTTGGGATGTGTCCCTCAAGAGTTTATCACTTCAAAATAGAGAATGGGAGTTGGGTAAGACCTCTTGATTCACTATCAAGTCAAATCATTCTAGCAACAATAACTTATCAAAAACAGATTGGAGGTCTTGGGACATAGGCTCTAGAGATATTCACGGGCAGGGCTGGTGGTTGCGTTGCGGCTTTAAGCAGCAGCTAAGTGGCTGAATGTGTTTAGATGACAATCTATTAAAAACAAGTTAGTATGTTGTTCCTAAAGACGAGAAGATTTTATGAGTGAGAGTTCACACTCAATTTTCTTTTAATAACCTAACCACTTTATTTCCATCTCCCTTTTACTTAGTGATGTTTGACATTATACTTCCAAATGATACAGCTTAATTTGCCCTAAAACTTAATCCAAATGGCAATGTGTTGTCTTTAAGAATTAGAAAATATGGAAATCAAGAAGATATCTGCAGTGTGTTTAACAAATCTGTGAGTTGAATAAATTTTGAAATCATTAAAAATAAAGTGAGAAGTGTTCCTCCTCTCATAGGATTTATCATTGTGGGACCATCTGGCATTTGGAATACAGATATTAAAATAAAATTCATGCAATTTTACATTACTATTCAGAATGTATGATTGATCTTTTTAGCAGTTTTTTTTTCAAATTAGCCATTCTTGTTTTCCCTTTAAAACACATATTTTATATGACCAAAACATTTTATATTGTATTAAAAACATACTAATAAGATAATTACTATATTATGTGCTTATAAAGAAAATGAAAAGCAACTTCATGGTATATGGAAATTATTTGATGAAAATTAAAAGAAAAAGTATTATATGTTCAGGAATAAAAATATAAAGATAATTAGAAAATTTTTTCTTCTTTTTTGGAAAAACAACTGTGTGGTTTTCATGTAACTGTCCCTTTTGAAAATCAAATGCATAATTAACGGTCATTAAGACAGGAAGGTTATTCCATGCACATGCCAGTCCTCTCCAGACCGCCATGCAAGGGAATGATGATATATTTTGAGGGCCATAAAAAACACACACAAAAAAAAACTGTGTCCAATCATAATTTAGATTGAATTTTCTTCAAAATTCTTAATTGTAGGTCACTTCAGTGGTGTGACAGATGGTAGAATGGTAAAGTGGATAACAAGACACGAAGGCAGGTGGCAGAGAGGCAGAGGGAATTTTTTTCTAAAATAATGTCAGTCTTAGCACTTTGATGACATTGGGACCCCCCAGGGCAAGTTCCTGGGTGGGGTAAGTGCTGAGCTTCTTAAGTCATTTAGGAATTAATAATTGCCTTAAGTGAAATATCAATCCTGTTAATTATCACCTTGAAACAACATGCTAAGAATACATTGAGTTGTCTTTTGTAAACAAAAGAATATTCCTCATGGCCTTTAAAAGTTGTTTTGTTTTGTTTTTGAATGAACAACTTAAGTGATTTGTCTGATGAATCAAAAAACAAAAACAAACAAAAAAAAAAAACCCCACAAAATATTTGGAGTAATCAATTTGTATTAGCCAGGAAGTTTTTAAACACATCAACATATGCCAACATATTTTTAGAAAATCATATAGAAACATATCTCATGCTCTCTTGTAAATCTATCTCTGTTGGCATGACTCTCTCAGAGATAAAGGAAGGAAGATAGGAGCTAGGATGTCCTGCTAACCTTGAGCAGAAAGACCCAAGCTCCCCCTGTGACCTCGCTACAACTCATTTTAAAGGGCCTGAATTGGGAGTAAAAGCAGTACCAGCAGCAACCAGAGCAGAAACACGGCCAAACACTCCCATAGGGATTATTCAATAACTCTTTATCCTATAAATATTTACATAAATCACATTTGTCTTCCCTGCTGCAGTGGATTAAAGTAGAAATACATGTACTGACCCTGTCTAAACTTTGAGGACACACCATTGTGTGGCATGGTTTAGGAATTTTGTAATGCTCCCTATTCCTCTAGAATAGAACTAAACACTTCAGCACAGCAGTGGTGTATAAATACAAACCTAGAAAATACATGGAAGCCACTGTTTATCTCATGTTTACAAGAAGGAATGAGTAAAAGATGTCTATTTTGAAGTTTAGAATGAGAAAGCAGTACTTTCTTCCAGTTGAACCTCCAAAGAAAAGTCCTAGCACTAATAGAGCTCACCTGTGTTTTTTGTTTGTTTGTTTGTTTGGTGTGTGTGTGTGTGTGCGTGTGTGTGTTTCCAAAAAGTAGCTTATGCGTAACTTAAAACTTGGGATAACTTTTGATTGAGATACCACAATTGCAAATCATTGCCCATGGCAACATGTTTTAATTTGCAAAATGTTCAAAGCATTTATCTCTCTGCCCTTATAACAATTCAGTAATATCCGTGGGTGGCAGAGATGCTCAGTTGATTCCCCAGCAAAAAAAAAAAAAGTGTGCAGGCAAACGCATCCAAATTTCCTTGATAAACTGAGTTGGTTTATGTAGGCTTTGGAAATAATAAAAATATCAGGTGTTATGGGTTGGACTGTATTTCCTCAAAAAAGAAATATTGAAGTCCTAAACTCAAGTACTTCTTAGAACATGGTCTTATTTTGAAGTGTAGTTGCTGATGTACTTGGTTAAGATGAGGTCATACTAGAGTAGAATGGTCTCTTAATCAATATGCCCAGTGTCTTATAAAACGTTGGCCATGTGAAGACAGACAAGCGCTGGGAGGATGCCTTGTGATGATAAACACAAAGACAGGAGTTACAAAGCATCAAGCCAAGAAACACCAGAGATTAATTAGTACCAGCAAACCACAAGGAGCCCAATTAGTACCAGCAAACCACAAGGAGCCCAGAGAGGCAAAGAAGTAGCTGAAAGATTTCAGAAGCAGCATGGCCCTGCCCACTCTTCATTTCAGGCTTCCAGCCTCCAAAAATGTGAGGCAATAGATTTGCTTGTTGTAAGCCACTAAGTTTGAGGTGCTTTGTTATGGAATCCTTAGGAAACTAATATACCTGGCTAAGCAAAGTTTCACTTCATTAAAATCAATATTAAAACTATATTATTTTATGAGTTATGTTCCTAGAAAAAAGTGTTTTAGTTATTGGCTTCTGTTTCATAATAAACTCACACATGTAGAATATAGGATGCCTGTCTCCCTTTTTCTATGATGTTTTATGTTTAAACAGTATTTAAAATGCCCAAATTCATGGTCTTACATGAAATTACAAAAAACACAAAAAACAAAACACAACCCTCTTTAAAATATTTTAGATTGTTACTTACTTTGTCAAGAAGCTATTTCTCCTACACTTAATCTTAGACCGATACAAAGAGCAGACCGATACAAAGAGCATATCTGAAATGGTCTGTCTACCTATAAGTTATCTCTGTTATCGATGACCAGTATTAGTTCAAGGTAGTTTATTTATTGATTTTTTTTAAAAATAATATTGTGTTAACAATTAGGCTTTTATTAAATTCGTGTTTAATAGAAGATTGAATTAAAATATGAATAGGAGTAAAACAAAGAATAACAATAATAAGTCATAATGAAATTCTGCTCAATAGGTTTGCTTTTATAAAGTACAGAAGGGAAAGATTCAGATAAAGGCATTATCTGTTTTTTGGGTGAAAGAATATTGATCGGAATGTATAGATAATTTTGGCTTGCCTCTGATTTTGCCATGTAGTTATACAAACAAATACGCTAGGAGAGAGAAACAGTGCTTATCATTAAATCATTCTAGTGTTTTCATGTCAAGCATGCCTACAGGCTGGGACACACCAAATGTTAAGTCAATGATAGCATCATCTATAGTTTGGAAATGTAAGGAAATTTATCTCTAAGTTTGATCTATAAGTCTGATCATAAATAGTTTTCCCAGAAGTATTAAAGTAGTGCCCATAGTGGCATGATCCTGTTAATTTGGGTTATATAGGGTGTCCCAAAATTCATGCAAGATTTGATTTTGCGTGAGCATTAACAACAACAACAAAAAAATAAAAGCCTAATTTTACTTGGTTTATTGAATCAGATTCTAATATCTGTTGCCCTTTGATTTCAATCCCTTCAATTTGATAAGCATTACCAAGTACCAATTATGGCCCAGGAGCAGGGACAATGAAGACCAACGAAGACCACGGCTTTGCGTATTGTGCCAGCAAAGCCGTGGAGGCCATTTACCCGCTGTGCTATTCCATATATAACCCTATACTGTATACTTTATGAATCAATAAAAAAAAATTTACAATTTTTAATTATAGACCTGTGTTTTCTATCAAAATAACTTCTTGCGTGAATTTTGGGACACCCTAAATATGAATGGAGCTCTGGAAAAGCCAGGTACATCTAAGGTTCTGATGCTAATTTGTCAGCGGTTGGGTATATAGGTCCTACAGATATTGAAAGATTTCCAATGTCAAGTTAGGCAACTGAAATGATTCAACACACTTTGAGGGAACTATGAATGTTAGAACATGTTGATCTCTATTTCATTAAAAAATGTATCCAAAATTTTGAGAATATAAGCTTACATTAGTTTATGAACCTCAGTGATTTGTGATGTTTTGTAGAACAATGTTAAATGTAAGTTATAGATAAATCTTTTACTCCTACAACCCATTATTAAAAGCTTTTATTAAAAAAAAATGTCCCACCCAAGAAGTTGGTTAAAATTGTACGACATTTTACATAGAATAGGTATCCCTGAATTATGAAGCCAGGAGGCTCGATTCTAGCTACAATTAAGATCTAACATTGCTTTTAGTCTAAAGCAATTATAATTTAATAGGCTGGCTGGCTGAAAAATAACCCACATGCAATCATCTTTATTTCCTTTTATACTGTAAAAATTACTGTTCTTATTCAGAGCCTATTTTAATAAGGTAGAGGGGGAAACTAACAGTTACTGTTTTATTTTGTAACTATATATATATATGTATTATATTATATATTATACATATTATTATTATTTTAAAAGGTAAATATATAAAGTATTTACAATATTTTTAATCCAACATATTTTTTTCAGTTACCTCAGTTAACCTATAATTGTGTAACAAAAATGCCTGAGATGAGATAAATTACTCTCAGGTGCAAATTAACCGACATTGCAAGGTAACATTTTACTTTACAAATTATATGGGTTTTTTGATGTGCAAGTTTGTATTAAAATTACTTCACCACATGTTTAATTTTTGTCTTTATTATTTTAACAGGAAGATGTATGTTATCATGCCTTTAGAAAGTTAGGTATTTTAAAATTTAATTAAGCATTTTCCCACCTATTATGGTCTAATTAAGTTTGTTTATAAAATCTATACTCATTTAATAAATGCCAATGGTTTTAAATTTTTAGATATATTTTTATTGATTTCAGAAAGGAAGGGAGAGGGAAAGAGAGATAGAAGCATCAATGATGAGAGAAAATCACTGATAGGCTGCCTCCTGTAAGCCCCACACTGGGGAGCCCACAAACCCGAGAGGCATCAAACCGTGACTTCCTGGTTCAAAGTTCCATGCTCAACCACTGAGCAGCACTGGCCAGGTTAAATGCCAATGACTTTAGTTTATCCTTTGCATAGGTAGGTTAATTAAAGAAATGGTTCTTTTTCTTTTTGTTTTCTTTCTAACAATGTGAAAAATGTATTCTGATACAAGGTACATAATTAGAATAAAATAGATTTCAGGCTGAAATGGATTGTAAATCAACTTCTGTAACTTCTGTCCTGTGAATATTTTATAGCAGGCATTTACAAACTAAAAATCTGACATTTATGTGGAAATGCATGCATAATTTTCCTCTATGTCATTTCTCTGAGATGAAGGTAATTTTAAAATGCAAGGTCAAAGAAATGATTACCCCAAACAAATAATAAGAGAAGTTTGGGACAGGTATGAGAAAGCAATTTGGCATGTTCCTATTCTGTAGAGCATTGAATGTCTAACGTACACGTTTAGATAAGAGCAGAAAAGGTAAGGTAGGGAATCCTTGCTGTAATATGAAGATAACTGCAAGGTAGACAAATTGTTCCATTGATTTAATGACTGTTATTGTTCCTGGCCAAAACACAGTTGGAGCTGTTCATATGGGATCGTAGTATCTCCCATATCTGATAAATGGTATGACCAGGGCAACCTCAGTCTCAGCAGGAAAGACACTGAACAAATTGTCAGCATGATTTACATACAAGTTGTCAACAGCATCTGGGTTGCTCTGTGAAAGAATGATGGGTAACAGATGTTCTGGGAAATGCTACCATCTGCCCTTTCTCAAAATACATCCCCTGTGAAACAATGAATTTGAATGGATGCCACAGAGATACCTTTCTTTTGAAGAACTTAACCAACCTCAATATCTCAATGTTACTTGTGGTCATCACAAAAGCAAACCGTCTTAAGTATAAAAACAGTCAGGGTCAGCAAGCAGACAGGTCCTTGAAAAACTTTTTAAGTTTAGTCACATATTTTGGATAGATGACTCGCCAGTGGGTATGCTGGGAGAAAGTCCATCAGGAGGTCAGGAATTCCACTTGTACAATCTAGTGGGGATGTAATGCTAGTGCATTATCTAGTTGGTGATTTGTTTAAATTTTGCAGTGTTTTCAGAAACAGGTAAAATTACTTATCCTGCATCTATCATTTTGCAAGAATATAAATATAACAAGAAAATATGATTCAATAAACTAACACCTGCATTCACCTGTTGTATAGATATCAGCACTCTCAGTGACAAAGTGTCAATGTGTTGAAGGTCAAGTGTGCAATGGTTGATCAGAATTAGTAATAGTAACAAGTCAAGTCTCTCAGCAGTGAGCGAATTTAGCCACTCTCTTAATCCTTTTCTCCCCAGAATAATTATTTATTTAAGCAAAGCATTTCTTTCATCTATAGAGATGGTTCTAGATTTGAGCTTGCTGGACCTGGAACCCTATATAAAATGAAAAATTACTCAGCATTTAAACATATTTTAAAACCTACCAAATAGTTTTATGTACTGAATTATTAATAAGAATAAACATACAATTAGTACAAAGAGATATTCTTGTTTTTTTCTCCCTTTGTGGATGTCATATTTCAAATCTTAATGTGATAATAATATTTTTATTAATAATAGGATAATAGTGGTTCATCTTGACAGACATTTAACAACACATATGACAGTAGGAATATAGACTTACTTAGTTTATTATGCCTTATTAACATAGAATTTTTATAATGATGGATCTTAAGGAATTTTAACATCTGAATATCCTTCAAATGACAAATTCCTTATTAATGTTGCACATTTTGTCACATTATCTATTTAAAATTTATCCTACATGTTTCTTACAGATGACAATATTATGGTAAATAGAATATTAAATTCATATAAATAATATAATCTTAATAGTCATTCTGAATAAGAGGAAATATATCTTTGGGGTTGAATATACCTAGTATATTTAAGAGAAGGCTAGACTAGCCTGAGAGTAGAATTGCCTACCCTCAGATTTACACAGAACCCTCAGATGTCAGTCAAAATTCTGATTTTAAAAAATTGTACACACCCACACGAGCAATAGCCAGCCTGCCTGTAGGATCACACACTTAAACCCCTGAAACCTAGACCTAGTCAATTACCTTTCTGTTGGAAGCCAAAAAGAACTTGTCATCTTAATTTTGTCTTTTAATCTTATTTTATCTTCACTATCATCTTTGATAAAATCTGGAAAGAAATTTGCCAATTGAAGCATAGCAGAATAAATGAAAAGGATTAGGCACGCTGTCCTCTCCCCTCAGCTAATGCTTTAGAAAAATATGAAGCACCAGAGAATTACTGACTGACTTATGTTGTCATAATTTCATCCAATTCAGTTCAGCAAACACATTGAAAAACTAATAGATTCTGCTCCGTGCTAAGGAGCATAGAAGTATAAAGATGCAATTCGTGTTCATGGAAGGTAAGGCAGTGAGACATCTTATCTAGAAATCCATTGTGGGTGCCCTAAAAAATTAAGATTAGATGAGTTTATATGTCAAACTACCTTCACAATTTTTGATTTTTTGTTTGCTGGTTTACTTTTATCAGCAGAAGAGCTAGGTATTCATATTCATTCATCTATGAAAAAGAAACATTTGGCTAATTTTCCTGTTTTCTCCCAGCCCTAAGATGAAACGAGACTTATTTTTAAGGATAAAATG
The DNA here is from genome assembly GCF_000412655.1 of Myotis brandtii. Taxonomy (NCBI): domain Eukaryota; kingdom Metazoa; phylum Chordata; class Mammalia; order Chiroptera; family Vespertilionidae; genus Myotis; species Myotis brandtii. The sequence goes on from NW_005366834.1 coordinate 2,402,836, forward strand.
CCTCATGAGAACTCTATGTACTAATGCCAAAGATTTAAAAAATTAGGAACAGGAGAGTCATTATATATAGAATATGGTTCATAAGTAAAGGGAACAGACTCCATTGTAACTCATGTCTTTACAATCTTTATAATTTGATCAGCAACAGCTTATGTGGTTGTAGTAGCCTTTCAAGTGGCCTTGATTACACAGCACTGATCACAGATAGGAATGATTGTTCGATGTATGAAATTATAGTCTGCAATAGAGGCCAGGGATGGACACCCTTTATTATTAGCAACTAGAGGCCCAGTGCACAAAAATTTGTGCACTCGGGGGGCAGGGGAGGGGTGGTCCCCCAGCCCGGCCTGTGCCCTCTCGCAGTCTGGGACCCCTCGGGAGATAACGACCTGCTGGCTTAGGCCTGCTCCCAGGTGGCAGAGGGCACACCCAATCCCTAGGTGCAGCCCCTGGTCAGGCTCAGAGCAGGACCGATTGGGGAGTTGGGGCGCCGCCCCCTGTCATGCACAGAGCAGGGCAGATCGGGAGGTTTCAATGCCACCCCCAGTCACGCTCAGGGTAGGGCTGATTGGGGGGTGGGGCACCGCCCCCTGTCACACTCAAGGCAGGGTCGATGGGGAGTCTGCGGCTCCACCCCCTGTCACGCACAGAGCAGGGCTGATCAGGGGGTTTGGGCGCTGCCCCCT